>NW_027315823.1:32551002-32567762 GCF_026437365.1 Eucyclogobius newberryi | reverse complement strand
CCGGTCTATAGTGTACTAAGGTACTCCGGGCTATAGTGTACTAAGGTACTCCGGTCTATAGTGTACTAAGGTACTCTGGGCTATAGTGTACTAAGGTACTCCGGTCTATAGTTTACTAAGGTACTCCGGTCTATAGTGTACTAAGGTACTCCGGTCTATAGTGTACTAAGGTACTCCGGGCTATAGTGTACACTATAGGTACTCCGGGCTATAGTGTACTAAAGTACTCCGGGCTATAGTGTACTAAGGTACTCCGGGCTATAGTGTACTAAAGTACTCCGGGCTATAGTGTACTAAGGTACTCCGGTCTATAGTGTACTAAGGTACTCCGGGCTATAGTGTACTAAGGTACTCTGGTCTATAGTGTACTAAGGTACTCCGGGCTATAGTGTACTAAGGTACTCCGGGCTATAGTGTACTAAGGTACTCCGGGCTATAGTGTACTAAGGTACTCCGGTCTATAGTGTACTAAGGTACTCCGGGCTATAGTGTACTAAGGTACTCCGGGCTATAGTGTACTAAGGTACTCCGGTCTATAGTGTACTAAGGTACTCCGGGCTATAGTGTACTAAGGTACTCCGGGCTATAGTGTACTAAGGTACTCCGGTCTATAGTGTACTAAGGTACTCCGGGCTATAGTGTACTAAGGTACTCTGGTCTATAGTGTACTAAGGTACTCCGGGCTATAGTGTACTAAGGTACTCCGGGCTATAGTGTACTAAGGTACTCCGGTCTATAGTGTACTAAGGTACTCCGGTCTATAGTGTACTAAGGTACTCCGGTCTATAGTGTACTAAGGTACTCTGGGCTATAGTGTACTAAGGTACTCCGGGCTATAGTGTACTAAGGTACTCCGGGCTATAGTGTACTAAGGTACTCCGGGCTATAGTGTACTAAGGTACTCCGGTCTATAGTGTACTAAGGTACTCCGGTCTATAGTGTACTAAGGTACTCTGGGCTATAGTGTACTAAGGTACTCCGGGCTATAGTGTACTAAGGTACTCTGGGCTATAGTGTACTAAGGTACTCCGGTCTATAGTGTACTAAGGTACTCTGGGCTATAGTGTACTAAGGTACTCCGGGCTATAGTGTACTAAGGTACTCTGGTCTATAGTGTACTAAGGTACTCCGGTCTATAGTGTACTAAGGTACTCCGGTCTATAGTGTACTAAGGTACTCTGGGCTATAGTGTACTAAGGTACTCCGGTCTATAGTGTACTAAGGTACTCCGGTCTATAGTGTACTAAGGTACTCTGGGCTATAGTGTACTAAGGTACTCCGGGCTATAGTGTACTAAGGTACTCCGGTCTATAGTGTACTAAGGTACTCTGGGCTATAGTGTACTAAGGTACTCCGGGCTATAGTGTACTAAGGTACTCCGGTCTATAGTGTACTAAGGTACTCTGGGCTATAGTGTACTAAGGTACTCCGGGCTATAGTGTACCAAGGTACTCCGGTCTATAGTGTACTAAGGTACTCCGGTCTATAGTGTACTAAGGTACTCCGGTCTATAGTGTACTAAGGTACTCCGGTCTATAGTGTACTAAGGTACTCCGGTCTATAGTGTACTAAGGTACTCCGGGCTATAGTGTACTAAGGTACTCTGGTCTATAGTGTACTAAGGTACTCCGGTCTATAGTGTACTAAGGTACTCCGGTCTATAGTGTACTAAGGTACTCTGGGCTATAGTGTACTAAAGTAGTTTAAAGACGTAACTTTGAAAAGATCTACCTGGTTTGTTCCACAATATGGTATCATATCGCCATGGAGACGAGCCCATAGATGAGTTCAATTCCACTGAAGAATATTCCAGTCGAAGCAAAAACATGTGAAGAGCAGACCAGTGGAAAAGTGACATAGTGCACCTTTAAAAGGCCTGAATAGAGTGTTCCACACGTGTGCAGTGCAGTGCTGTTTCTCTGCAGTCGAGCGCCTCTGATCCAAACACTTTGTGAGTGAAACAATGTCCTGATTGTGCAGCGGCTCAGAGGCTATGACTGACTGTTTGTGTTTGATCTGCAGGCTCTCATCTCCACAACAACAAGAAGAAGACGTGCCCGGGACCATGCGAGTGCTGCTACCACTGCAATAATGGCTTCTATCCCCATCAAACAACTCCTGATTTAAGCCCGGGACTCTTTCAACCACCTCCTTTCATTACCTGCACCATCAAAGCACAGACTGACCAGCCGCCCCACCAAAAAAGGCCACACAGAGCTCTGGCGACATGCCTTTGCCGAGACGCCCTGTGCCGGGGGTGCACTTTGCCCCCCTGTCCTCCTGGATGTCCCGCATTAGTCTGTTATGTTTAAGTTTCTCTTTGTTTGCCTACACGTCCAGCGCTTTACCAGCAGTGGGCTACAACTTAGACACAAAGAAGGAGATAACTCTAGACGGGGATTTGATGATCGGCGGTTTGTTCCCGGTGCATCAGAAAGGAGAGGCGGCGGAGGATTGTGGCAAAATTAACGCCCAACGAGGCATACAGAGACTTGAAGCGATGCTGTTGGCGTTGGACGAGATCAACAGAGACGACAGGATCTTGCCGCGGATGAGGCTGGGCGCGCACATCCTGGACACGTGCTCCAAAGACACGTACGCGCTGGAGCAGAGCCTGGAGTTCGTGCGGGCGTCTCTGACCAAAGTGGACGACAGCGAGTACACCTGCCCCGACGGATCGTACGCCATCCACGACGACGTCCCGCTCGCCATCTCGGGGGTCATCGGGGGGTCCTACAGCGACGTGTCCATACAGGTAGGAACAGAGTGCTCATGGGAAAAAAATGGTTGTATCATGGTGATGGCTAAAATAGTTTCATTTTTTGAACATTGTGGATGGGAGTTTTGTGTGTGGAGAGGGTTTAGTTGCATCAGGAACTTTATAAAACCCCATAAATAAAAACTTAAGTCTAGATTTGTGTTTGATACAAGTTTTGAGCAGTAACTTGGACAAAAGAGCGCCTCCTGCAGCTTTCTTTTGAAAATACATTGTCAGAGAACGGATAGAAAAGTAACACATTTTCCTCGTTTTCTTTACTTTTTTATTGAAATAGGCCCAGGACATATATATAATATATATATATATATTTATATATTATATATATATATATATATATATATATATATATATATATATATTTTTTTTTTAAAGAGCCCAAAAATAGATATTCAACCATCACCTTTGTAAAATAGGTTTTGATCTCTGTAGGTTCTGATCTGGTTAAATAAAGGTTAATAAATAAATAAATAAATAAAAAAGGACCAGTTTAATAAGGTAAAAATGTTACATAGTTCACAGATTTTTACTGTCTTCAAAATGTAAAAAACAGAACCCGTTCATTTGAAACAGTTTACAGCGATCCACAGGTATCGCTCACTTACCTAATATTTTCCAAGCATCGGAAATATTCACCACAATGAGTTTATAACAAACCTTTGAGCCCAAAGCGAGTTTTGCCATCAAAATAAAGCTAAAAAACATTTGCATGCTAAACGACACTTTGCTGAGAATATCCTACAATGGGGAAATTACACTGTTGCACCAGACAGTTCAGGAACAGCAGGAGGAAGGAAACATGCAATCAAGATGGAGAAAAATTACTATGAAAAATATTATTAAATATATGTAAATCTAACACACACTGTGCGGTAGGAAAAATGATATATCATGTATATAATGTGTCCCCGGAAGTCGCCCACTGCTCCTGACAACGAATGTGTCAAATAACACACAGGCCTGTATAACAACTATGATCAAATATACCTTAGTTTAAAATACATTTTCAGAGTAAATGATAAATAAAATCAGCTACGAAATACTGATGATTGAGGTTGTCTTTACCCAATCTGGCACACCAATCTCATTTGGCATATCTTTAATTAAACTACTTGAACTCTTTAAAACATGTTCCATTTGTGCTTGTGGCCTCGAGCAGTAAAAAGAAGTTTAAATGCAGTTTAACAGATTTAGATCATAGAGAGAAACTCAAGTGATCGTTTTAGCTCATTATCATCAAACTTAGCCCTTTTACATCTTAAATCAGACTTTACTCAGCTCGGCTCTGTTTTCCTACGTTTATCCACAGCTCAAACCTATATTTTTTATTGGCATATTTCTCAGGAAAACCCAGGAAAGTAAATTGGATTGAACAGTCAGCTGCTATTATTTTCTTATTTCTTTTTACACTTGGGACTGACACCACAAGCACACTGACCCCTTGTGGCTGTGGTGATATCTTCACGAGTCCATCCTTTTCTTCAAGGACAAAGTGCAATGGACGATGGAGACTTATGTTGTCCTACATGCTGATGTGAGCAGAAATACATGTAACAATCAATAACATGCTGTGGACATGAGATAGAGTAAGACGTGTGTAAAGATGTATTAAATGTGAGGGGTGGTCGATAATGGTGTGGTGAGAACCTCTAAGAAGTGGACCAATGAGGCAGTGTTTGGACATTACAGACCGGGAGGTTTTCAGAGCTGCCACAGATGAGTCCACGGACACTGTGACGTCAGACATTCGATTCTGTGAGGACAGAATTATACCAACACCCACCAAAGTCACTTTCAATTACGACAAACCCTGGTTCACTCCAAAACCTGAGGCAGTTAAGGCAGCAGAAGGAGGCAGCGCACAGGGCCGGTGATAGAGAGCGCTACAAAGAGTATGGATTTAGCAGGGAGATGTCGAGAGCTAGGTCTCAGGACAATCAGCAGTTCTCTGACATAAACCCCGCCTTTGTGTGGAGTGGGCTTCAACTTCTCACCAACTACACGCCCCCCATGCTGCAGATGATCGGAAACTGGCTGAGCAACTTAACTCCTTCTACTGTAGGTTTGATGTGACCCCCTGACTCCGACCTCCCCCCTGCAGTTCCCCCTGCAGCCTCGAGAGCCAACAGCTCTGTGAACAACGCCATCAACCTGGCACTCCACTTTATCTTGCAGCATCTGGACTCCCTGGGAACCTATGCCAGGATCCTGTTTGTGGACTTCAGCTCTGCATTCAACACCATCCTCCTGCTCTGCTCCAGGACAAGCTCTCCCAGCTCAACATGCCTGACTCCACCTGCAGGTGGAGCACTGACTTCTTGACGGATCGGAGGCAATGCATGCAGCTGGGGAAGAATGTCTCAGACACTCGGCCTATCAGCACAGGAGCTCCACAGGGCTGTGTACTTTCTCCTCTGCTCTACTCCCTGTACACAAACTTCTGCACCTCCAGCCACGACTCTGTAAAACTGATCAAGTTTGCGGACAACACCACCCTCATCGAGCTCATCTCGGACGGGGATGAGTCTGTCTACAGGAGTGAGGTGGACCGGCTGGTGTCCTGGTGCAGCGGGAACAACCTGAAGCTCAACACCCAGAAGACAGTGGAGATGATCGTGGACTTCAGGAAAGTCACAGCCCCCCCAGCCCCCCCAGCCCCCCCTCACCATCACAGACTCCCCCATCACCACCGTAGACTCCCTCAGCTTCCTCAGCACCACCATCAGCTCCCTCATCAAGAAGCAGCATTTTTAATTTTTTACCTTATTTTATTAGAAAATTCTTAATTTATGCGTGACATATTTGACTCTATAGACTTTGCTATTATTACTATTTTATTATTCATTGTTTTATGTTGCACCTAACCCCAAGACAAGTTCCTATGTTTTCTATGCATTGAACTGTGTTCAATGGCAATGGCAATAAACCTTTTCTGATTCTGATTCTGGGACTACCCAACCTCTTTATTTACCTTACATCAAAAATAAAACAAGTTTACCTTCACGTCCATTTGCTTCACTGATCTAATTTATCACTCTCACCGCTCCAGTCACTCGATAGATCGGCCGTAGAGACAAACTCGTGATGTTTTCACTGACAAGAGGAAAAGTGACAGAATCCTTACTGGCCTTGAACGCTAATTGGCTCTTCGAATCTGCCCACGCCAATATGGCCGCCATGCACATCGGGGCTTTCTCAAACGATGCAGAGGAGAAAAAAACAGGAGAAGAGTTTGAAATCCTGCACAAATGTCTATTGCAGGCAGTGAGAATTGGTCTTTCTTGTGCAGCTTGGCGGGGACAAGTGTCAAGCGGACGACTGGATCTCACAGTTCACCTCACAGGAAACATTGTACTGAAGAAGAGAAAGAGAGCGGGTGGGAGAGAAAAGAAGAGGAGAGAGGAAATGAGAGAGAAGGAGAGGTGGAAGAGACAGTGAGAGGCGGAGAGAGCAGGAGAAAGAGAGCATAGAATATTGAAATATCTTTATGTTTATCCACCATTACAGTTGGTCGCGTTCACTTAATATTTTAAACTCTACTTTCTGGAGTCGAATTTGCCATATAACCATTGTTTTTGCTTGCATTTATGATTCATATTTGTGCAAACACTGGGCATATCCACAAAGTTTCAAGTTTTCTCCATCAGCCCAAATACTGTAATAATTAATAAAAGGGCTGTTGAGAGTCAAACCAGGTTGTGACAGCCAGAGGAGGGAGAAATGGTGGCGATACAGTCTGGAAGCTTCCTGGCAAAATGAGACAAGCTACATATTGCAGAGATAATCTGAAACTTTTTATTGTTGGTATTTAATTCTGTTACAAAATTTAAAAAGCAGTTACCCGTTTAAAGACAGTGTTTTTCGATGCCTTTAAAGATGTTGGTGACCACTCTCAAAATGAAACATGATCAAAGTAACTGGATGGAGAGAGAAAGATAAAGGAATGCATTATTAAAAGAAAAAACACATTATCACAGTAAGGCTTGTCAGATAAAACAGATTAAAGACCCACACCAACAGGTTATTAAGCCAAAATGCAGACTTACAGTGTCCAGTTACACAGATCAAACTCAGCCCCCCATTTTGCCTCACAGCAGCGGACCTCCTGGGACCTTCTGTGTAGATTTAGATGTTCCACACACAATTCACGGCCGCGGTGAAGAGGACAGCGAGCAGAGAAAATAAAGGCTGTGATGAACGAGCTGTAATTTTGGAGGAATCCTGGTTCTCCTCTGAGAGCAGCCCTGTCTCCTGTTAAATTTATGGATGTGGGGTTTCAGGGCTGAGGTCTGAGGGCGGCCCCCGGACACCACAGGACCCCATATTTCAGCCAAACTGAGGACTCTGTTCCCATCGTTAATAAGAGCAGGGATTCTCCAGGGCTGTGACTTGTTGATGTAGCTGCAGTGTAATCATTAAAGGTGATAGCGGTGTACGGGGAAATGTGCATTTACTGAGACCAAGACAGTTATTGGCTAAAAACCATGTACTTCAAAGCAGTGTTTCCCAACCAGGGGTGTGGGGACGCTCCCTTGGGGTCCGTGATCATGTACTAGGGTTTTAAATAGCATTTGAATATACAATGTACTTTAAATTACTTCACATAAGTAAGATGGTAAGGTGCTTTGGACATCAGAAAATATAACAGTAATAATTTATTGTGTTTTTATTTATATGAATGCAAGAATGGGTATTTCATATGTATTAATTTTAGTAGCTGCTATTTTGTTGTATTTTTTCATAATGACATTAAATGCTTGCATTCAAAAGTATTGTACATACTTTTCTGTTTGTCAAGAGATGTTAAGGAGATGCTTTACTTGGAAAGTACCACATTATGGCATTAAACGTATCTATCATACAATTGAGGTATGATAGATATGTTTAATGCTATAATGTGGTACTTTCCACACATTCATTTTTATTTATTAAAAAAACACCTAGAAAAGCTCACCTCTCCGTAGATCTGATCAGACTCTTGGCCTGGTGGCATCACGTGCTTGTCCCAATGGAGATAGGACAGTTGAATGCCACTGTGGAACCTTCTAAGCAGAGCAATAACATTTCACTAGCAACAAGCAGTGGTAAACCCTTCACCAGAAAAGTGATAGAATACAACTTTAAATATTAGCTTTGTTTTAGTTTGGACTATTATAACATTGCAACAAAAACATGAGTTTGTAGATCAAGATTTTGGGCTCTGGAGTTTCAAGTTTAGTGGATCATAAGAGCAAAAAATAAGTACATTTAAGAAGTGGAAAAAAAAACTTATTCCGCTGACTTTGTTAGACGCATTTATGCAATATTATGTAGTATTCACTCCCCAAACCCATTATTATTATCTTCAAGCACCACAGTTGCCCTGGGGTTGTCTGATAGAAGTATGGCTGCCATTTTATGGCTTACAAAAGAATTACAACAGAATGCAGTAGTCAGGGCTGGGATTGCGGGAGACCGCAGGAACACCAGGTGCCACAGGGGGGCGCTAGAGCAAATATCTTCCTTCACCCACATTGCCTTGTAAAGTGCCTGGAAGGTGGTCATAATAATGCTAACCTTTGGGTTTGTGTATAAACGCTGAGGCTGGACAATCATTTAATTACCGTAGTGAGTTAAGAGTCATCTCTAGTCATCAATCATCATTTTAATCAAAAGCTCTACATCGTTTGTCTGTAAAAATACATGGTTTGGAACAGTTTAGACTTTGGAGCAAGAACGTGACTATTTTTGTGTAAAAAGTCTGCCCTGTTCATGTTAACAAAATAATATTGAAAACCATTTCTATTTGTTTTTCAAAGGACTCAAACATAATCAAAAGTTGTGATCGATCAATATGAGGAAAACAAAGTGTGATACAATGTCACGTCGGCCAACGCTCCAAACCACTGAACAACGGCAATTAATACAATACTGGAATGTGAGGTGGAAAAACAAACACGTTGCCACAGAAACGCCACACAAAAGTCAAATATAGTCAGTGGAACTCACTACGTGACAAAAGTCTTCCTCAAGTGTTGAAGGCTAATGACCAGTGTAAATATTTTCCTCCGCCTCCGTTCGAAATGTCCAGATGGCACTAATGACTGTTTAACATCTCGGCCCAACAGTGCAGTGCCACGCGACGCTCCCTGACTCACCCGGCGATACCCAGAGTGCTTTGCGTCTTTCTGCCAATCCCAGTCTTTCTTCTGTGCAATCTCTACATCCTCCTCCTCTTCGGGGCCACAGCAGACAGCACAGATGGGCCCGAGTGACCGCCTCCGCACTCCACTCAATCTGTGTCCGCGTCAAGAGCCAGAGCGGCCGGGGCGCGGGTCCAGGCCCACCCACAGACCTGCGCTTTCACACCCCAGACACAGAGAGAGGGGGGGGGGGGGACCCTTCTGCATGCCACCTGTCAGATCATCCAAACAACAAGGACAATCTTAATTCTCTGTGTCACCTGCAATTTGCTGAAAAATAGGCTCGGAAGAAAAACACAACTCGTGTTTGGATTTTAGACTTGTTCCATCACATCTGCAGTCGGTCACTAAATAATCTGCTCATTAAGATCATCTGCTCTTAAATCACATAATAAGTGAATACGTGTTTGAAAGGGCTCAGTGTTAGCATCAGTACTTCTTGTCTAATTCTATCTGGGTTTTTGCTGTTTGTCTGAAATGAATAAATACTGTAAGATCAGCAGTGAACAGTGAGTTGTGGGTGGACAACAACAGGTTAATACTTCACCAAAGGACACTTGTGTGTTTGTGTGTCAATGTTAATGCTAACTCTACTGTTGAAGCATAAAACTTTTTTTTAACTATTAGCCTATGCTAATAGTTAAAAAAAAGTTTTGGCAGCAGTTGGCTATCCAACTGCTGCCATCAAACATGGCCGCCGTTTGGGGGCCCTCATTGGTGCGTGTCGCCAGTTTGGCCTTTAACATCTTGTAGTTCACAGTCCAGCGAGCATGCGCAGTAGTAGTGCTCTTCTCCGTCATGAGTGAGTGCGAGGAGCGCGGAAAACAAGTATTTTCAACAGACAAAAAGTTCAAGTTCAATGTAGGCTAGAAATGCAGTTGGAGACTTTGCTTACCAGTAATTTAAAGTAGTTTTCTTCCGTTGGGTTAGTTCTTGGTTAGAACTACTGGAACATTGTTGTAGTTCTATTTTAGATGAGGTTTAGCCCACACGTTTTTTGATCAGTGGCACAAGAAAGACACATATTATCTTATGTTGGGTGGGACATTTTAAAAAGTGCAATGGAATCATCTCAACAATGTAGTTTAATTGAATTTATTAAAAATATAGTTGAAATTCACAGCAAATGTAAATGTGGCTGCTTATTCCCTTGTTGCACCTCCTAAAACATATTACCTTTTTACCAGTCAGTCACAAGATGAAGAAAATGTCTTACCCAAGGACACAACATAAAGATTTTCACTGTGATTTACTCTCTCATACATACTGTAAGCTTCTACTGCTTTTTATACTGATTTAATATACCATATACCATGTGGTTTTAATTACAATGTCGCTGTGAAATACAAACAAGCTCAAAGATTGTAATGTTGTTTTGTGAATGTCTCCTCTTCAAGGGGAAATACTGTCTGTTTGTGGATCTCTCTCTCACTGATGTTGATTTTAAAAAGGATTACAAGCAGCTATGCAGCTTTAAAAAGATCTTATCAACATAACAGCAAACGTAGCAAGAGGACTACATATAAACATGCCTCGAAGGCAAATGTTTATTTGTCCATGAATACATTGCCTTACAACGTTGTATAAAACATGTATTATCGGGTTTAGATATCTATTTAGATATTTCAAACATTAGACTGGACACTGCTTTTTATTTTTTCCTTGCTGTTTTTGAGTTGACATTTTGAGGTAATTCTGGCACTTGGGCTTTCAAACTAAACTGTTAATTAAACAACCTATAGTTGACATTATTCTGGCTTTTCAAACTGTTCTCTTTTATCTCACTTCTGCTTTTGATGCATATATTATTTTAGTTACATTTCATCCTTATAAAATCTACTGCTAACCACGTCCGAAACCTAAAGCCAGTGGTTGAAACGTGGACAGCGACAGTGTTTTAAAGTAAAACCTTCTCCTCTCACGTGGGTGAGAACACGTCTCCCGAGGCCCGTGTTTTAATGAACACATGAACAGGACTGTGCTGCGTCTCTGTCAGGAGTCTGGGCTCTAAATATGAAGACGATCCCAGACGGCAAATAGTCTCCGATAGAAGAGCGGCTACATCTATGGAATATCAAGCACTTCACGCGCCGCGGGAAATGGACCGGTCTGAGCAATGACAACTATGATTTTATTTTGTAAGATAGAATTCAAATCTAAATGAAAAATAAATAGATAGACCTATTTTTACATAAAGCATTCAAAACCAAGCATGAGTATGGAGCACTGAGTAACGTCGATGTCAAACATTTATTCCAGTACAAGTGTTTTTATTGCGTGAAAAACATGCCTTCTCCACAGATCTGACCTGTGACTAGGCCTCCATGGAGACACAGTAGATACGTTTAATGCCGTACTTTGGAACATTTCAAAACGAGGCAATTCCCTGCATGATAGTAAAAATTGCAGTTTGAAACGTTTACGTTACATTGTACTATAGTTTATAATAACTACACTTATTCCTGTCTTAGTTAAACATGAACAAAGAGAACAAAGATTCAGGCTTAGTAATACTTAACTTACTCTAACACAAATTCCTAACCCTAACACCTAATCTTAACCTTAATTAAGAAGTCACAACGCCTGAATCAAGCTTAATAAAGTATTTGTTCATCATGAGTGAAGTATTTGCTCGTGCTTTGTTAAGGCTTCATTTGGCTTTTCCTTGAACAGATTTGTTTTGCAGCTGGAGTGAGGTATTTTATGAAAGTCTTGATCTCTGCCTGGACATCACGGGTCAGCGGTTTGTGCTGTTTCCAGTCCAGAATGTGCTCACTCCGAGAGAGTGGGTTAGTTCTGGTTTAGTCCTGATCACTCGCGTACAATATTGTTATACCCAGTGCCACCTGACATACATACAAAAGGAATATACTTGATTCCTAATATCAATTTCAATACGACAATGATAATTAAGAATCGTCTTTTTTAGGTCAAGGTTTTGGTCAATAGACTGACATTTTCAACACAAAAAACTTAACCTCATCGGATTCAAAATTACACCGTGTTGCGGTCGACTCCGAATCCATCCCAGGCATTTCAAACAAGCGTCTCGTCTTGTGCAATAGCTGGATAACTTTATGAATATTTCAGCACTCGGGGAGACAACGTGGTACTTTTGATTGAATAATTAGCCCGGCGATGAGGCCGAAGACACTCGAGGATGATTCTGTAGCTGCAAAAGCCGTAGATCGCCCGTGTGTGAGCTTTGACATTTGCAGACGAAAGCGCGTGAGGAGCATACTAAAAACGACATTACGACGCCAACGGGAATCTCATTTTGAAGCGTGGCAACGAGTAAAATGAGCTCTCCGAACAGGTTATAGACAACACCAAAGCACGTAAGAAGTCGGTTTTGTTTTTCTACATGACGGGGAAGGACAATAATGATGAAACATATCTGGAAAGCTATGTATATGCAGTTAAGATGCATTATTTATGGTTCAAACTAAAGAACGTGCTTCAGAATGGATAAATAATTCACTTGGTTGGATTATTCAGTGGCTTAGGAAGAGCTGCACTGTCGCAAATCCCTAATATTTAAATTGAATCATTGCTTATTGGTAACTTGAGTTATAAGTAAATGTAAAATGGGGTGTATACAAATTGCTCCATTGTGGGTTGTCACATTGGAATAAATGAATAAGATAAGTATTTTTTTCCCCGTGCGCTGTGGAGGAGTTGAAGCGTGGTGTGGCTGAACATGGCGCGGACTGGATGGTTAAGGACTCTGGGGCTTTGAATGTCTATTGCAGCAGAAAGGAAAGGCACATTATCCAGAGATGAGGGGGCAGATCTGGAATATCGCGCTCGAGGTGAGTCCAACATTCCTCTCTGTTGCCAAGCAGCTCAAGGCGCACACGCAAGAGAAAACGATGGATTGACAATCGTGATGATGCAGGTCGAAATGTAAAAAAAAAGCAATTTTAGAGTGATTTCAATTCACGTTATGCTCCAGAAAAGCCAAGTTACAAGTAAAAGGCTTTTTTCTGGCAGGTTATATTAGATTGATTACTTTATCGTGATTAGTGTTGATATTCAAAAGTAATGTTTCAGGTTGTGCTGTGCAATCGAACAAATTATGTAATCATCCAATCCTTTCTGGTGTCTGGGTTTTGGAGCAGAGTTCAAACTTTGCTGTAAAAATATGACTTTTTAAACATTTAAAGCAGCACTGATTATAAGCGTGTCCTGTTTCAGAACAGGGAGAGCGACGTGGGGAAGATTATTTGGATAATTGGATGATCATGATCAATTCAAGTCACACTGTGAGTGGCGAGAACTAAAATAATGGTAATTGTGAGAATATTACAAGCAAAAATAAGTAATTTCAAGTCGTGTTATGTGCTGCGGAAAATGCAAACTAATCTGGTTGGTTATGTCAGGCCTTTATTCTGACAGTGTTCACATCTAGGCTCAAAACTGTTATTTTTTTGTTCTAAAAAACATTAGCACAGTCATGTTCATAAGTCATTTTTCAGGTTGGACTGTGCAATCAATCCAGATCCAATAATGATCAGCTTGAGGCTTTTTTATGGAGAGTTCTACTGCCAATCTTCTGTCATTCAAAGCAGTGGTTTGGAGCAGAATTCAACAGAAAGAAAGAAATTAGAATTGTTTAATATTAAGAAAAAATGCCCTTGATAAATACGAGGGGAAAAAGAGGAAACATGAACAGTGATATTTAAGATCTTTCAGTTACTTTTCTGTTTGTTTTTAAATCCAACAAAAAGCTTTCCAAAATGCCTTGATTGAATATAACTGTTTTCTTCTTATTTATTTGCTTTTATTCTATGATGCATGACGTAAAGAGCATTTATCCGAGCTAGAATACAATTAAAATCAGGAACAGGCGCGTTAATGTTTTGTATTGACCTGCCAGGCCTAAAATGTGACATCATTTGGATCAAATAATGCTTTTGCGTCTCTGTTTGGTCACATTCAGGCCCATGCAGAGTGTGTGGTTATGTATGAGTGGTAGATTGTTGAGGACGGCTGCTCGGGGACTTCTGTGTTATCGGCGTAAGAGCGAACAGAGACAGTCTTCTGGGAGGAGCAGATGGGCTTTTCATGTCGAAAAAAACGAGTGAAAGTGCAAAGAGAAGAGGCCACATTCAAACCAGGACTATCTCAGCTGCTCATGATGGAGTTTTCTGTCATTCCTTCTGTGCTTTTTGACTTAACTCATTTCTCACACCATTTTTGGACTCATTTTACAGTAAAAACATTTTATAATAATAATTTAATGATAATGTTCATCTCATCACAATTGTCTTTTTATTTTCGAAATGGTAAAACTTATTTAAAGTTGATCAAATTTACATCCAAATGCTGCTGTCGTTTAGTTTAGTTTAAGCTTGATTTGAAGGGACAATGCACAGAGACATTAAGTTTGTAAAAGACCAGATTGTGCCAGATTGTTCGGCACCAGATTGTGGCTTATTTCCATCTGCAGTCCCTGAATGACAGGAATAAATGTTACAGTGCAAACAAAACACATTCAACAATAAACTTAATTAGTTAATGCACTGTTTGCATGGAAGTGAAAAGTTTTACCTGCAAGATACATATTGAAAGACATTTACAGATTTGACTTTTTCTGGTCTGATTCAATACCAATTTGAATACTTTGGCTTTAAATATTATCCAGTACAGAGACTGCCATTACTAAAACATGACTGTTTATAATAATATATGACATTAGTTTATAAGAAATTGCATCGTTAATACAATCGTCTGCTCACTTCTGGTTTAAACATTTTGTGTCAAAATGGCGACGCTGCTGAATCCTTCATGTGTTACTATTTATTTACTATTATTTATTACACATTTTTCAAACTGATTGCAGGAGATAAACATGACTCAAACATGCACGAATCACTCTAAATACAACATCGAGGTGGTAAATGACAGATGAAACAAGCTAAAAGCTCTTAAAAGTGGATTTGCATGTTCTCCTTTAGCTCATGGAGGACCCTGAGTGCCACAGTTTTAATAAAAGTGTTTTGTTTATTTGTTTATCAAATCATCTTTAAAAATATGTTTGTTTAAAGCATTTGCAAATAAATGTATTCAATCGTTTAATTCATTTTTAAATATTCTTTCTTTTAGTTAAATGTTTATCCCATTTAACATGACCTCTATATTATTAAGTATATGGAATAACACGGTATGAATAAAATGTCCAAGATGATGATGACATTCTAGGCCCAAACACAGCCAGTAAAACCTCTTAACAAACTGAAATAAATAAATAAGTGACATAAGTACACGGCACATTTGGTCCAGCACACAAGTCCAGTTTGGTCCAAAATCTGTCAAAACAAGTCAATTTTGTAAAGATTTTCAAAACGTCTCTCTTAAACTGATATATCTTGTTGTGATCTGTGTGGCCTCAGATCAGACCTGTAATTTGTCCTGCACTTGTGTCTCCGTGGACAAACTGTCGACCCTCCGCTCTGAAAGTTACACGGTGAACCTTTAAATACAGCAGACTCCATTGGCTCGTGCTTTGAAGGCGTTCGGGGCTATCACTTCCTCTGGTTAATGTGCACACAACCAGACCCTCATCCTTTTGACGGGAACGACCAGAGACAACAGTGAACTCAGGGCTCGCTCGGCTGAACACAAAAACACACATTCAACACATTATGACGGCGCGCAGCTCTTCGGGCCGATCTCCGCACTTCACTGATGCCCTTTAATGCACCATGCATCACCGTGGGCACTACTTAGTACAAATGGTGTTTGCCTATACAGCTGCCCAACCCAAATCTAACGTTTTTGGTCAAAGATCCAGTGCTTTGAAAGGGCAGAATGCTTTTTTATGTAGTGATGACATTGTGTTGTGGTTAACTTTATAATGAGGGTCATATTTCAACTTACTGTGTGGGACTTAGGCTGAAATACTGTGTCATAAATCATTGTAAAGCAGTTGTGTTATTGGTAACTACAGATAAACCAAACACATAATTCACTATTTTAAAATAAAAATGATTGAAGAAACATATTAACTTATTTTTATTTAGCAGAAAATTCAAGTTTTTGTTAATGCAATTTAATGTTAAAGTTAATATTCTTGTGGATGGGACCCCACCTCAGCTTTTAGGGTTAACCCTGGTTTAGCTCTTCTTTGAAGGGGGGTCACTTCCTGTCGGGGGCAGATATCTAACATGCCTTGAACTCATAACCTGCTCTAGACCTGGTTAAGTTCCCGAATAAGATAAGGCTTCCTGGCCAATTAGAGACAAGAACCCTGCTGCTGTGAGTGTAGAGAGAAGGCAAAGGAGACATAAAAGAGGAAGAGCACAAGACTCCAGCGCGTAGTCTTAGATCACTGTTCTCAGATTGTATATTTCCTATTATTATTACTATTATTATATTCATGTATTTATATATAGACAAATTTAGTTTATTCCTACGGACTACTCCCACTGTTTAATCCTATATGGTGCAACGTTAAAAATGCAAATCTGTAAAGATGTAAACATTAAAAAGTAATTGTGCACATTTGTATTCTGCTGTGTCTTTATGTTATGCAAGTGCTGTTCATTCAGTCCATGTATGACATGTTTTGCATGACTTTAGCACATTTGTTTGTATGATTAACGTTCCAAAGTGGTGAAGAAGCGTCTTTTAATCCATGTAAACATAATAATATGAACAGCCACAGCCACGTCACCACTGCTGTTTGTTCTTTGACTTGTCCCTTTGGGCCTTGAATCACTAATTCAGGTTCTATTGTTATTTATTACCCCTCACCTCAGCCTGGTTAGCACATTTAAGCACTTTTTACATCCTAAATG
>NW_027315823.1:32361002-32546002 GCF_026437365.1 Eucyclogobius newberryi | reverse complement strand
CCCTGTTTATTTTAAACCAGGAAACACTTTAAGACAAAAACTGGTTCACCCTAAGGACAAGTTGCCGACTCAAAAACAGAGCAATGTAGTTTATTCGATCCAATGCAGTGAAGAAAGCTGTAAAGAACGTTACATAGGTGAGACGAAACAGCCTCTACACAAGAGGCTTTATCAGCACAGAAGAAATACAAGTTCAGGACCTCAGAGTGCCGTGCATCTCCATCTTGAAGCCTCTAATCACTCGTTTGAAGACGGTGATGTGAAGGTTTTAAGCAGGAGAAAAGATGGTTTGAAAGAGGAGTTAAGGAAGCTATTTTTGTTAAAAAAGAAAGACCTTCTTTAAACAGAAATGGAGGGCTAAGGTTTAATCTTCCTGTTATTTATAATGGGTTACTGAACCCCTGGAAAGGTAGAGGACATTCAGATGCTAATCAGGTACTCAGGGTGGTTGAGCCAGGGTCTCACAAAGAGGTTTTAACAGCCCATTAAGATTCTGAATAGGCTAGCTCGGTAGATACAAGGGGGGAGTTTCTGTTGAAACAAACAACTCCTTCTACTTCAGGAAGGCTCCGCCCAATGGGTGGGTCTTACAACAGAACAGTATTAATATCGGAGTTCTCGATCTAAATTCTTTTATTGACAATGACTCTTGGATGAGAGTCGAAACGTCTATTTTTTCAAACTGAGTCCAGATGACTACAACTGAAACTTTTTCTACAAAAATGGCAAAGCTAATTTGTTTTTTAATAATAGGCTTGAACCATTACTTGTCAAAGTGAAACATTTAACTCAAAAATAAATTGGAAAGTGTTAGAATGGAATACATTCTTGTTAGCCTTTTATTCCTTCTTCACAGCAGATGCGTCTGAAGCACAATCTCTAGTATTAGACTCTTGAGTGAAATCTTCCCTCGTCGAGTCGTGACACTGACAAAAACCATTACCCTCTGAACAAAAGTCAGAAGTCTGAAGATTCTGGCTGTTTTGTCTCCTTTGTTTCTGCCCTGCTCTGCTCTCTGTCTCTTCCTGACACTATTCTTTATTTTTCATTTAACACTGATTCTGTTTCAACATCTGGCTAAAAAGTAGATGTTTCTATTTGACTTGACACTCAGTGGACAGCACTAGATAAAAAAAATCTATGATTGAAAAAAGCTAAAGAATTTTATGAATTCAGCGTTAAACTTTATAAATGCCTAGACTGTGGAAGGTTGCTTGGCCAGAGAAGTGATGTATTAAAGTTTTATCAAGGAAAGGATAGGCAGTTGTGAAAAGGAGAAGACTGAGAGACTAAGATTATGGCTTTCGTCTTGTGTTGTGATTTGTGTTTCTGCAAAGGTCCAAGGACAGTGGGAGGAAGCCATCATTGATTTATAATTTTTGTTTAACTTTTGTTAAACTCAAATTGTTTTTGTAATGTAGAGAATTTGAGAATTTTAATCCACTTTTTGTCTTTAGCCGTTTAGTCGATTAATGTCTTAGTCGACCAAAGTTTTTATTAGGCTAAGGCTGCCCCAAATAAATTGTCTGTTTGCTGTAACCCGATCCAACATTTTTCAAGTGGGTCGGTCCGGTCGGTAGGTAAATTCTTATTTTTTTTACTTTGAAGGCAAAAAAAATATCAAAATTTTGCAATTTTTGGACTCGGAGTGACCACCAGGGGTTAGGCTTCAACAGTCAATGACGGAAAACGTCTCTATCAACCCGATCAGGAGACTAAATCTCACGATTTTAAGATATTTCAATCGACCTTTTGTACGCCGTTATCCCTTAATTTGGTAGCTAAGGCGAGCGGGAGGAACATGCGGCGGACACGGGCGCCGCCATGTTTGTTGTGATGACGCTGCTGGCCCTCCCAGAATGCATTGCGTAAGTCAAATTTAAATCAAGCCACATCATGATAGAGAGTGACATGAACTATGGCCAGCTGAGTGGCGCCGACGGAGGCAAACCAACTTGTAAAAGACAATATAGGTTCCCTCCTACATTTTTACAGACGCACATGGAGGACCGCGTTGCACAACGTGTTATTTGTCCTTTGGGATGAAATATTGACACAGCGCTTTAAGAAAGACCGTTCGGTGAGTCTGCGAAATATTTGAAAAATAAAATAATTTGAGGTTTTCTTGTCAAAATGCTGATACATTTTTTTCAGTTGGCTAGTTTTATATCGGGTCGGTCGGGTTACAACAAACAGACATATTATTTTGCTCAACCTAATTTATTATTCTTTATTTAGAGTATACGTATTTATACGGGACAACAGCAAGAAGACGATTTGGAAGTGAATTATCAGTTTAATCTGGCTTTTTTCTTATAAATACCTCACTTTTATGTATAAATTGTTGTTTTTGCATGAACTCGGTTTTAGTATTGTGAGTGCAGTTTGGGACAGATACATAGATAAACTTAATAGTTTTGAAAGCTTATGCCTCACACCTTTTTTAGTTGACTAATCGATGCACAGGGGCATGTTTCTAAGAAGTCGTCCACAGCTCTTGTGAAGTTACCTTTTAGATATTTCTTATGAGAGTAAAATGTCATTGATGAAAACTGGCTCTTGCCATCTGTGATTATGACGCAATCAATTTCTAGAATCTGAAAACCACCAATTTGACTAAATCTCAGTCGGTTCTCTGAGTTAAACGAGTGGTAGTGGAGCAGCTGTATCTTTATCCAGACGTGCAGAAATCCCCACTCAGCAGGAGGTGCGAGGTGTGGAGTGATCCGCCCCGAAAAACAAGCCACAGTAAATGAATGAGACAGAGATGACATCTGCTCGGCAAACATCTTTAACCAATTTAACACCTCATTTATATTTAGTACTCGTAAAATGGTTTGTCTGGGGGGTGATTAACCGCGAGATTGTCAGATTAAGTTGTATTTGGATTGTTTACAGAATATAATCATCATGCTTTCTCAATTTCTATCTTGTCACATCATTGGTTACATATCTGTAACTGTCCACGTTGGAACATTTGTCTTCTGTCAGCATTTGACCCGTCCTTCAATAACACCGGGGCAACTTGTCCCTCTACATCTCATCTCCAGATTTACTGGTGGATTTTGTAGGTTTATGAGGTAAACTAGAGCAATGGTTCTAAATGTCTTTCAATCACAACCATCAACGACAAAACAACAGGCTTCTCTCAAAATTATTAAAATATTTACAATTAGAATATTTTCATTTTCATGTTTCATTTATTATAGAACATCAAGCAGGAAGCGACGTTGTTTAAGCCTGATTTTAAGTTTTAAAAGTTCCCTCATATGATCTGACTAATGAGCATGTCAGTACTTCAGCTGCATTCATTTGATCTCAGACACGAGCACGAGCAACAGCAACAATTATACACATTTATACAACATTAACTTCATTGTCTTTACCGATTCATCATGTGATACGTCATTATGTGATAGGAAAATGATGTGAGGGGATGTGTTGTTTGTCATTTATAAATTGCTGATCAATGTATTATTTAAGATGTCTTTCTAAAGTCTCTTACAACATCATGAATTATAATATAAAGCAGAATTATGGCTTATTATTATTTACAAATTAGAACCGTCAGTATGTAATATTAAACAAAAGCCATGATGTCCTCCAACCTGTCACTGTGATAACACTCGACACTTACAGAAATCACATGAGAGCTGGAAAATACCTACCTACCTATATAAATTCACATAAAAAAAAATATTTTCTCTTTTCCAGGTGGCCAATCTGCTGCGTCTCTTCCAGATCCCTCAGATCAGTTACGCCTCAACCAGCGCGAAACTCAGTGACAAAACCCGCTACGACTACTTCGCTCGCACCGTCCCGCCCGACTTCTACCAAGCCAAAGCCATCGCCGAAATCCTACAGTACTTCAACTGGACCTACGTCTCCACTGTCGCCTCTGAGGGCGATTACGGCGAAACCGGCATCGACGCTTTCCAACAGGAGGCCCGGGCGAGGCAAATCTGCATCGCGACCTCCGCAAAAGTTAGCCGCTCGATGAGCAGATGGAGCTACGAGAACGTGATCCGTTCCTTGCAGCAAAAATCAAATGCCAAAGTGGTCATCTTGTTCACACGGAGCGAAGACGCCAGGGAGTTGCTTGTCGCTGCAAACCGGATGAACGTGTCTTTTACTTGGGTGGCTAGTGATGGCTGGGGAGCGCAAGAGAGCGTTGTGAGAGGTAGCGAAGCGGTAGCCGACGGGGCGTTCACTATAGAGCTGGCCTCCTACGAAATCCCGCAGTTCAACAATTACTTCAGGAACCTGCACCCGTACAACAACACAAGAAATCCGTGGTTTAGGGAGTTTTGGGAGAACCAGTTCCAGTGCAGTCTCCATGATTTGGGTTGTGGGAAGCACTCGCTCAGAGATGTGCCGTTTCAGCCGGAGTCGAAGATCATGTTTGTGGTGAACGCGGTCTACGCCATGGCCCACGCGCTGCATCACATGAGACAAGCCCTGTGTCCAAACTCAACCAAAGTCTGCGAGGCGCTGAAACCGGGGAACGGCAGGAAGTTCTACCGCGACTACATCCTCAAGGTCAAGTTCGATGGTGAGTGTTTTTCTTCATGAGGTATGTAACTTTTCTGGTAAAGGGTCTGCCATCTTCTCTTGTCTCCATAGAGATGTTATAGCTTTGCCTGGAATGTTCCACAGTACCAAACTAGTTAAAAATAACATGGAGTCAAGCAAATGATAGTTACAGGTCAAGCGTCTCATTTATAAATGATTTATTTCTGACTAAACTGCATGTACAGATAAATTACAAACTCCCCACTTGTTTATGTTAGGAGGCTGTTCCAGCTCTTGTAAAATCTATTTTGCCCCAGCACATTTTAGGGTCAGAATCAGACTGCTGTATGTTGTCTGCATCTAGTTATAGAGCATTTTATTTTGTGTCGTTTAAACTCTCTTGTGAAAATCACTATAAACTCATCCCGGTGAATAATTAGGATACTTAGAAGACATTAGATCAGTGAGAATTACATTTGAACCACTACAAACTATTTAAAATTAACTGAATGTTGTTGTTTTTTGTTGTTGTTGTTGTTTTTTAAAATGTTATTTTTTCCTTTTATAAAATGTTGACACGTAGAACACAGACCATGGACCATGACACAGTGTGAGAGGCAAGTTTATTTGTCGAGCACAATTCATACACAAGGCAATTTCTTCAAAGTTCTTCGCACGACAAATATGCATTCAAATCACAAAGACATGACAGAAATCACAAAACCGTCATTTCTGTTCATTCAATTTAACAATTTTGCTGACATGAATCATGCATTTTGTCTGTCCTGAGTGATCTGCCAGATGGAAAACCAGATCTATTGGACCACACTGGCAGACATTCTTTCTCATGTTTATTTGACATTGCCAGCGTGACAGGTGTCTCCGGGATGGGCACATCGCTTTTAGAATGAGGGAGAACAAAACACAACACTAAATATGTATATAGTATATATATAAAACAAAAGTAACACAAACCGTCCAATGAGATAAATAAATACAACTTTGGCTCATCTTGTTCAGCGTATAAGTTCCATTTAGTTGAAAGTCAAAAAGGCACATTTTCAAATTGAGTCTGAATGGAATTTTTTTCCCCATTTATCGAACGTCAATGTTGGTCCAGTCCTTGATTGCTGGTGCTGTGTCATCCATTTCTTGGTAATGGTCTTCTTTCCTGCAGCCAAATATATGCTCAAAAGCTCTCCATTTATTGTGTCCAAGGAGTTTTGAGGCCCAGATACATCATTCTGAAGTCTAGTGGAAAACCAATACTGAAAAGAGTTTGCAGTGACTTCTCAGTCTCAGTCCACATAATAATGCCAAACCATTTACAGCAACTTTAAGTGAGTCATCTTTGAGCCCAGGTCGTCTTCTGAAATATCTGAAAGGCTCAAACTTGCCTGGTCATTGGAAGTCACAAACATAACATTTTTAACATACTTTGAGGCGCCAGATTCGTAGAGGTGATCCCGCTCGTAACAGTGTTTTTCCATGTATTTCTTAGCTTTATGAACACCTGTAATTGAATAAATGCAAAACAAACATGTTTCCAGACACTCAAAAACGCTGTGCAATTTCATACATTTATTTCCTTAGTTGTTTTTCGCAGTTTCCGACACACACTTCATACATACACAGTTTTGAACATTCCCCATTCACAACAACTACCGTACCACTGGGCAGAGCAACAACGAAGGGTACAAAAGTAAACAGAATAATCCCGAGACCGAAAACATTTTGATCAAATAAAAAATATGTTGTTTTCTCTGTGTGTGAAACCCTGCTCTCACATACACACTTAAGGCATCTCGTTCAACCTTTTCAGTGAATGTAAAAAGCACTTTCCACATTTCCTTCCGTTTTCAGTTTGACATGTGTGAATCTGTATCACCAGGAACACAAACAAGTGCAACAAAAGGACAAAACCAAAACATGCATTAACACATCAGTTTGATATTTCATGTTGTGAACCAGCACAATCCGCTCTAAAGAAAGGTCATGGAAAGGTCTCTGTTGCGTGTTGAATGAAAATTTTGAATGAAAAGCGCTGAAAAACATGGTCAGACATGGAAAAAGCAAAAGTAGCACATAAAAAATCTAAACGAAAGTATTGAAGCGCCTATTTAAATGTACTGTAAGTATTTCACAGACGTTTCGAAAAGAGTTAAATGTAGTGTAATTTGAATACATTTCCATTGATTTTATGTATATAATTTAGGCAGGATGTCACCATGAACTTGCTAAAAGAACAAAACAACTCAAACCATGAAAAGTACTTCACGTTTCAGTCCAGTTCAACAACGTAGTGGAGCAGAAAGTACAAATACCTGCTCTCAAATGTAGTGAAGTAAAGGTAAAATGAATCCACTGCAAAAATGACAGATGGCTAATACATTTGCTCAAGTGCAGTACTTTTACTTTTGTACGTTGTCACCTTCAGAGTCGATGCTGCTATGCTTTCAAAACCTTTTCAAAATCCCTTCATTTGGATGTTTTTGCTTGGCTTTGTCGACTTGCACAAACAATCAGAGGAAGATTACTCGCTGAAGTTTTATCCAATCCTCTTCTTGCAACTCGGATAAGTGCCCTCTGTATTCTTGTGTGGGATGAAACATTACAAAAAGCACACACGCACTACCAGTTCCAACTCTTTGCGTCCTCATTATCCATTAGCCCAGTTCAGATGTGCAGATGGCCCCAGAGTGGTTACACGGCTGACTTACACACAGGCCACGGATAAGGCTGTAATGATTCAATTTGCCGAAGATGAAACATTTCCACAGCTTTCACACAGTTATGAAGTGCGAACACAGGGAGAGACACTGCGCCTCGGAGATGACAAACTCACATTTTCTCCTCTAAATACATTTGAATTACAACAGAACCAACAACGGAAACGACATCTAGGGTCATTTCTGGTATGGGAGTGATTTGAATTTGGTCTTTACCCTCTGAGACAGCTGCAAAAAAGTTTAAAAAACGCCTGTAATGATTGTATGAGTTTACACATACATTTTGTAGTCTTATCTCAAATGTTAAAGCTCCAATATGTGTTTTAAATGTGGCCCGTGATGAACAGAAACAACAGCTTATCGTCAATTGCACTGTTTGAACGAGAGTGTGTTTGTTTTTTCCGCCCGGGTTTGATGTAGTCGCCTGGGATTAGAGACGTGTTTAATATGAATTATCTGAAGATGATTTGAAACTCCGTTCTGACACTAAAGACATGTGGGATTTTGTGATCTTGAGGCGTGAAATCGGATTACAAGTGTTTAATCAGATCCTCTAGGCTTTGAATGACTCTATAAAGACGTCATACAGTGTTAGGCGACAGACAGTGAATATTTGAAACACATAAGGCAGATTTAAGAGTAGAAAGTACTTTATTATGTCTTCTAGGTTTTGTTCATCTATAGAGACGTCATGAAGTGTTAAGTCCTACAGAGTTACAGACATTGAATATTTGAAAACACATCAGGCCGATTTAGGAATACACAGAAGTATTGCTTTTTTCTTCTTTCTTTTAATTAGTCAAACTATTATTTCTACTGTACATTGAGACTTTTTTAATACATTATCAATCAAAGAAAGATTTAAATGTGGCGACTGAAGACTTTTAGATAGAAAAGGTCGTTTCGCATGAGTTAAAAAAAGACAGTAGTTAATTTTGTCAAACAATATGGTGTGTGTGTGTGCTTGATTCATTTACATAACACATTTTTCTCGCAAAATATAAAAAGTTTAAAACTAAGTTGATTAACTGCGTCCAAATGTAAGCGGCTAAAACTAGCAACTTTAAACTGAAGATGATATTGATATGATAATATTAAGCCTTGATAGTGTGTGCAAATCATATGTTATGCGCTTGAATTTAACAAGTCTCAAACGTAATGTATCAAAATTAAAGGGAAGCTGAATATTTGCTGTTAAGATGGCAGCAGAGCCAGAATACTCTTGCTTTCATTAAAAAATAAAATAAATGACTATTTTGCCAGGATGATGGAGACACTTTTCCCATGTTAGATTTTTTCCTCGTTAACACATTTCTACATTCTCTCTTCTAGCTCCTTTACATCCTCCAGAGCGTCAGAACGTGGTCCGCTTCGACGCCTTTGGAGACAGCATCGGCCGCTACAACATCTTCCACTACCACAAGGACGACGGGCGCTACGTTTACCAAAAAGTCGGCTTCTGGGCTCAAGGGCTGGTCCTCAACACCAGCCGAATCCCTTGGCCGTCTCAAGTTGTACCCACCTCCCAGTGTAGCGACCCCTGCAGGAAGAACGAAGTGAAGAACATGCAACCTGGAGACGTGTGCTGTTGGATTTGCATTCCCTGTCAATCGTACCAATATCTCCAAGACGAGTTCACCTGTGCTGACTGCAGTTTTGGACAATGGCCTCTTGCGAACTTAACAGGTTGCTACGACTTACCGGAGGAGTATATCCGCTGGGAGGACGCGTGGGCAATCGGGCCGGTCACCATTTCGTGTCTTGGAATGATGTGTACCTTATTTGTCATTGGGATTTTCCTCAAGCACAACGAAACGCCCGTGGTCAAAGCTAGCGGGCGCGAACTCTGCTACATCCTTTTGCTAGGTGTGCTAATGTGCTACTGCATGACTTTTATTTACATCGCTAAGCCCTCCACTGCGGTTTGCACGCTGCGACGGCTCGGTTTGGGCACGTCGTTCGCGGTGTGCTACTCGGCGTTGCTAACCAAGACCAATCGCATCGCCAGAATATTCAGCGGAGTGAAAGATGGAGCACAAAGACCTAGGTTTATAAGTCCGGCGTCGCAAGTGGCGATATGCGGAGTGCTAATATCCTGCCAGCTACTCGTTGTGTTGGTTTGGATGCTAGTCGAAGTGCCCGGAGTGAGGAAAGAAGTCAGCCCGGAGAGGAGGGACATAGTGACGCTGAAGTGTAACAGCAGAGACACTAGCATGCTAATATCGCTAACGTACAACTGCATCCTGATTATCCTGTGCACCTTCTACGCGTTCAAAACCAGGAAGTGTCCAGAAAACTTCAACGAGGCAAAGTTCATCGGGTTCACCATGTACACCACCTGCATCATCTGGCTCGCCTTCCAGCCCATCTTCTACGTCACCGCCAGCGACTACAGGGTGAGTAGGAAACAGTATTATTCATGCCGGACACGTGCCCTGTTCACCACCTGCGGCCATATTGGTCCGCACCGATGCAAACAAATCTGCATAAAGCAAATCTGCATAAACTGCTTAGATATTAGAACCGTCCTGATCTTTACTGTCAGCTGTGCTACTGACATTTATACATCAAGCTGCATTTTAAAACACCATATTTGGCGTAAGTATCAAATAATTGTCAATGATTAGCATTTGTGATTAGCATACAAGTCAACCGTACCAAGTCTATAGTAAGATTTTTTAATAAATGATGGACAAAATAAAATAATTAAACATCCCATGCAACAAAAATTATAGCTTTCTTACACATTTATGCATAAACGTGTCAATTACAGATATGGAGTTCATTCTGGGATTTCTGGCTTGTCTTTTAGTCTTAGTTGTCTTTGTCTCTTTAGCATGAGACATATTTCTGTCTCTATCTCCAGAGGACAAAATCTTTCCCTTTTCCCTTTCATTTAGTGTTTTTAAAGTCTACTTATACCAGATTGATCATTTCAGTGCTTAAACTGGCTGTCGTGTGTATCTTTGTCGTTCACTTTAATAATTTAGCGTCCCCTTTAATCTTTATTGTCTTATTCCATTCTCACAAAGTTGCTCTAACTCTTCTATTGACTTTAACATCGTTGCCTTTAGTCTTCTGTGTTGTGCAATTCTACCCTTTAGGTAATTATTTGTATTAAATGACCTCTAGAGACTAAATGAGTTTGCTTGTCATGTTCAGCCCATGTCAGCATGAAGTTCTCCCCTGAGGTTTGTGTCGCCCGCAGTGGTCAGCCTCTTCCTGCATCTATTTTGTGTGTGCTGCCCGGGATAATGACCTCGACTCGCTCTATTTACCTTTAAGCCTGAATTATTCATGAAGATGTGTGAATTATGAATGAATGTGTGAACTGCAGAGTTGGAGCTGAGTGGACAGGTGGCATTCAACAACAACCCACCTGTGGAAGTGTTTGTGACCAGGGCTTTCACCAGAACTATTAACCATTTAAAACTGATTATTCTATGTTTAATGGCCACAAGTCCTCAAATTGAAGCCTGTTCATTGAATTCATCTTTCCAAGTGAAGGAATGGAAAATAGAGCTTGTTATTTTTGGGGAATTTTGTTTTGCACACTTTCAACAAACAGATTTCCATGTTTCCATATTTAAGCGTTTATAGTTAATGGCTTTGGCAACAGGGCTCATCTTTGTAATTTGTAAGTTTCTGAAATAACTATACTCCATTCCTTTCCTCCACACTGGTGCCTTGGCTGCCCTGTGGCTGTCTGACAGGAGTGTGGCTGATCTGTGCCAACCCTTTTTTACCACTTCTAATCAATCACACATTCTTGCAAAGCACAGGTTCAAGTTGTGTCTTGCACAATGATCCAGGACATTGTTAGAAACAGGAAATGACATGCAAGAAATGTTTCAAGTTTGAGACCAAATGATGAGATGATTGGGTGAGAGTAAAACCTATATTTTGGTTTTGTTATATTATATCTCAGTCTAAATTCTTCCAAGAAGATTCTAGATTTACTACAAATAGTACGGTCTTTATTCATACCTCTGTTTGGGAAACACTGCTATGTACATGGAGCATGGAGCTGCATACTAAGTATATACAAATGTTTGTCTCAACTGAAAAAAGCATTTATAAATGTGTTATGTTAATATAAAACACAACATACTGGAGAATACTGGAATATATGGAAGTGTATGGTACAATAACCTAAAAATAGTTCAGCAGAGATTGGACTGAAATGCAGGCAGCTTTGTGGAGACTGTTTCTTTGCAGTTGCAGAAATGAGCAAACAGTGATCTGATGAAAGTTCAGGAAAAAGGTGGCCGTGCTCCAGAGGGGTGTGTGGCCCCTGGGACCGACCCGAGTGTGGTGTGAGAGCAGAAAATAGAAAGTGGACTCCCCTGGCACTGTCGCCTGTGTCGAAACATGAACTAAACATCCCGAGTGTCCCTGAAGGCAGCACAGTGGTGTGGAGAGAGGGGTCCCTGAAGGCAGCACAGTGCAGAGCGGAGCCGGGGGAGGCAAACGGGACCCAGCTGTGGTCTGGGTCCCGTTTGACAAAGTGAGAAACTTGTCCCAGACACAAAGCTCTGTTTAGTCCAATGAATAATTGAACCAGAGCCACTGCGCCGCGAGTTCACACAGACTTTCTGCTGGTGTGCGCCACTGTCTGTGTTACAGGAAGTGGACAAGTGTCTGTGCTCATCTTAGACTGTTGCTCGAAGGGTACATCTTTGTCAGATGGTCAATATTAAAATGATCCGCTGAGCATCTTTGGTCAGTTAATTAAATCACAAAAGTAGTCGCCTCACAGGGCTTCACACAAACACAAAATTATTTGACCAACAGGAAAGAGTAATAATCACAAACAAAAACAAACAATTAATCTATCCGATTGACCAAAAAGAAACAAGCAAATAAACAATAGCCATCCTTTGTCCCTGGACTCTCATTCTCCAGTCATAATTAGAAAAACATGAGAACCTGTGGGAGACAGGTTCTCATGTTTTCCTAATTATGACTTATTTTGGTGGGATTGTGCCTGCGGTAAGTATTTATCACAGTTTTTTATCAGGCAGGTATATTATATAAATCAATTATATCAGGTTTGTGAAGAAAAGTTGAAAAATGAAAGTTGAAAATTACAGGAAGTAGAGCTGAGAAGTGCATCTGACACATGTCAGTTTAACAAAATAAAGCTGTTATCAGGTATTATTATATGTCAAATCATAATATTGCGTAATTTAAATGGATTTGGCCCTTGTTTATAATATGGTTGCCATAGGTAACAGTTGTGGAATTACCTCTACCTCTGTTTGTGTCTGAATGTCCACACAGGGCACAATTTAGGGGCTGTCCAAATGTCCAGCAGGTGAAAAAGTAATGCCCTCAAAATTTCCCACAATGCATGTTGAAAAGTAGTGTCCAGCGCTGGTCAATAATATACCACAACACGCAAAGTAAAGTGAGCTCCCCAAACAATGGTCCCCACAAGATCTGAATAATTTATCCTTGAAGAATCATAATTTGCTTTAGAATAATATGATTTCTAATAAAAGATTGGCTTTGACACGTCGAGTCGGATCATCAGGTAGAGATATTCAGTCCGTTGTACACCTCCAATTATCTGAAAACTACAGACCGCTCCACCTCCAATAAGACGTTTGATTGTGGTATAAAATATTAAAGGTGTACGCCGAGCCCTGAGAGAGAGGGAGCTCTTCATATCTCATATCAACCGCAAACACAACTGATTAAACTCACCCAAAAACACTCAACTATTAATATGGGACTGGAGGAGGAGACGGAGGCAGTGTCTAGAGCTTCTCAACCCAAGCTTTTTCAAGACCTTTTCAATATATGTCACTTTATTAAACGTGAAATACTTAGGTGGCTGCGATTAAATGTGAGTAAGAGTACTGCAATTTGGGACTCAAGAAAAAGTACCGTTAAAAATGTACTCGGCTACTAGTACAGCGGCAACATTTGTCCTTAAGTCAAAGTAAAAGTAAGAGGAACACATGAAAAATACTTCTTCAAACGCAATTTTAGTAGAATTTTGGATTCATATTTTGTACTAAATTTGAAAAAGGAAATAGTTTGAACTGAATTTTATACATTTTAAACAACAATTTGCATATTTGTTGAGATGCAGTGTCATTTTGATTGGTTGTGCATATAGAAAGGAGCAGATAAAGTGATTGGGGCTTGTGCTATACACAATATTAACATGATTTTTTCCCTTTTTAAATGTAACAATTACATGTTAACATTTTACTCAATTAAAAGTATGTTTAAAAATCTACTCAAAAACTTACAATTACTCAAAAATTGACAAAATTACATTAACGTGAGCATTTATAATTAGAATAATTAGATACTTTCCACTCATGAATATGTTTTATACAAGTACAACAACAAATATTATATCCAAACAGCCATACACACTTTCGTTTCGTTAGTTTAGGGCCCCCAATAGAACCAAAATATTGTCTCTGCAAAGCCTTGGCATTTGAGGTGAAGAAGAGGAGAGTTTTAAGAGATGTGGCATAAGATGGATGTGGGACACGGTTTAAATGACAGGAAGGAAAAGGAGAAAGAATTATTTGAACGGCTGGGAGGAAATTGGTCGAGGTAACAGCAACAGGTGACACGAAGTATAGGTTTAACTGGAACATGCTGCCTTTGGGTTGTATTTATTGAACTAAAGCTTCACAACGAGTAAGGAGAACATAAAAGAATAGCCAAAACATAATATTACTTCAAACTACACATTTTCTCTCTGTCTCTTCTGTTCAGAACTCTGAGCTTCTTTAAGAATCACTGAACCCGACCGTGCTGAAGTGACCCATAATTCATCTATTCTCTTTTTGCTTCCAGCTCCGCAAAGATCATTGGTCTTAGTCTATTTTTGTATTTCCCCCCCCCCGTATAGTGCATTAAAATGTCATGTAAAATAATGTACAATGCCACGTCAAAGTCAGAAGTGAAAAGTATACACATTATCGTGACATTTACGTAATAAGTTTCAAACCTTAGAAACTGTGAAAATGTCTTGTCCCTCGCTCATTCTAGGACACATTTGGTTAAATTATTGAAAGCACTTAACAGGTCAAGCCTGAAACGATGTGTGCGGTTTTGTACACTATTTTTACACTTCTATATTTAGCACCTTTAGCCTCTCTGAGATCATTAAGTATATATAGACATTTAAAACATGCAGGAATTATAAACCGTGTGAGACCAGTTTGACTTCAGCCTTAACCTGCAATCTGATATTATAGATTAAACCTTTGAGTTGACGATGATTATTACACATGAAAGAAGTGCAATATTGATCCGATACCAATATCAATTAGATTTGTGCTAAAATGCATTGACACTTCTTGACTGTGAACAATTTGCCCTTGGCTTTCATTATTTTCTTTCAACCTCTGCTATAACCAATATAAAGTTTATATATGTGCAGTGTAGTACAAACAACACAAGTAAATGTTTTAAAAAACATTTTAGACAGACATTTTATTTGCTATCAATCACTACTTTGCAATCTTAACATTAGATTTAGGTACATTTTGTTCCTGTTTTTAGGGTCGTAGTAAATAACGACACTGGAATGACCCTAATTGAATTTAATTAACTTAAATGCATTTCGTCTCCCAAACAAAATGACCTAATCTTCAATATTTTTAAGTTTAGAAGCAAGAAACCTGGAAATGTAGTCCTTTTTTTCCTCCACCAGCCCTGTGTCTAATAAAGTCAGCTCTAACAGGCGCCCCACATCTCCGATAGAATAACTGCTCCTTCGTTCATGGCTGGTGGTCTTTTTGACGATCTCTGGAAGTGTAACGCTGTGATTAGTATTCAGCCTGAGAACAGACGCCTGACAAACACCTGCCGGACAGAAAAAAACACACACGGCAACAACCAAGGAAGAGGAGGAGGTGTGTCTTTATATACAAGAAAATAAAGAGGAGAAGAATGTCTGTAGGAGTGAAATGAGGCACCAGATGTGACACTTTAGCATGTGGGAAAAGAGAGAGCGAAGGAGGGAGGAGAGGAAAAGTGAGAGAGAGAGAGGAGGGGAAAAGGAGGTGGGAGAAGGTAGAGGCAGCGAGGGAGGAAGGTGAGGAGTGGAGAAGGAGAGGGAGGAAGGTGAGGAGTGGAGAAGGAGAGAGAGGAAGGTGAGGAGTGGAGAAGGAGAGGGAGGAAGGTGAGGAGTGGAGAAGGAGCGAGAGGAAGGTGAGGAGTGGAGAAGGAGCGAGAGGAAGGTGAGGAGTGGAGAAGGAGAGGGAGGAAGGTGAGGAGTGGAGAAGGAGAGGGAGGAAGGTGAGGAGTGGAGAAGGAGAGAGAGGAAGGTGAGGAGTGGAGAAGGAGAGGGAGGAAGGTGAGGAGTGGAGAAGGAGAGAGAGGAAGGTGAGGAGTGGAGAAGGAGAGAGAGGAAGGTGAGGAGTGGAGATGGAGAGAGAGGAAGGTGAGGAGTGGAGAAGGAGAGAGAGGAAGGTGAGGAGTGGAGATGGAGAGAGAGGAAGGTGAGGAGTGGAGAAGGAGAGAGAGGAAGGTGAGGAGTGGAGAAGGAGAGAGAGGAAGGTGAGGAGTGGAGAAGGAGAGAGAGGAAGGTGAGGAGTGGAGAAGGAGAGAGAGGAAGGTGAGGAGTGGAGAAGGAGAGGGAGGAAGGTGAGGAGTGGAGATGGAGAGAGAGGAAGGTGAGGAGTGGAGAAGGAGAGGGAGGAAGGTGAGGAGTGGAGAAGGAGAGGGAGGAAGGTGAGGAGTGGAGAAGGAGAGAGAGGAAGGTGAGGAGTGGAGAAGGAGAGGGAGGAAGGTGAGGAGTGGAGAAGGAGAGAGAGGAAGGTGAGGAGTGGAGAAGGAGAGAGAGGAAGGTGAGGAGTGGAGAAGGAGAGAGAGGAAGGTGAGGAGTGGAGAAGGAGAGAGAGGAAGGTGAGGAGTGGAGAAGGAGAGGGAGGAAGGTGAGGAGTGGAGATGGAGAGAGAGGAAGGTGAGGAGTGGAGAAGGAGAGGGAGGAAGGTGAGGAGTGGAGAAGGAGAGGGAGGAAGGTGAGGAGTGGAGAAGGAGAGGGAGGAAGGTGAGGAGTGGAGAAGGAGAGAGAGGAAGGTGAGGAGTGGAGAAGGAGAGGGAGGAAGGTGAGGAGTGGAGAAGGAGAGAGAGGAAGGTGAGGAGTGGAGAAGGAGAGAGAGGAAGGTGAGGAGTGGAGAAGGAGAGAGAGGAAGGTGAGGAGTGGAGAAGGAGAGGGAGGAAGGTGAGGAGTGGAGAAGGAGAGGGAGGAAGGTGAGGAGTGGAGAAGGAGAGAGAGGAAGGTGAGGAGTGGAGAAGGAGAGGGAGGAAGGTGAGGAGTGGAGAAGGAGAGAGAGGAAGGTGAGGAGTGGAGAAGGAGAGAGAGGAAGGTGAGGAGTGGAGAAGGAGAGAGAGGAAGGTGAGGAGTGGAGAAGGAGAGAGAGGAAGGTGAGGAGTGGAGAAGGAGAGAGAGGAAGGTGAGGAGTGGAGAAGGAGCGAGAGGAAGGTGAGGAGTGGAGAAGGAGAGGGAGGAAGGTGAGGAGTGGAGAAGGAGAGGGAGGAAGGTGAGGAGTGGAGAAGGAGCGAGAGGAAGGTGAGGAGTGGAGATGGAGAGGGAGGAAGGTGAGGAGTGGAGAAGGAGAGGGAGGAAGGTGAGGAGTGGAGAAGGAGAGGGAGGAAGGTGAGGAGTGGAGAAGGAGAGAGAGGAAGGTGAGGAGTGGAGAGGGAGGAAGGTGAGGAGTGGAGAAGGAGAGAGAGGAAGGTGAGGAGTGGAGAAGGAGAGAGAGGAAGGTGAGGAGTGGAGAAGGAGAGAGAGGAAGGTGAGGAGTGGAGAAGGAGAGAGAGGAAGGTGAGGAGTGGAGAAGGAGAGAGAGGAAGGTGAGGAGTGGAGAAGGAGAGAGAGGAAGGTGAGGAGTGGAGAAGGAGAGAGAGGAAGGTGAGGAGTGGAGAAGGAGAGGGAGGAAGGTGAGGAGTGGAGAAGGAGAGAGAGGAAGGTGAGGAGTGGAGAAGGAGAGGGAGGAAGGTGAGGAGTGGAGAAGGAGAGAGAGGAAGGTGAGGAGTGGAGAAGGAGAGGGAGGAAGGTGAGGAGTGGAGAAGGAGAGAGAGGAAGGTGAGGAGTGGAGAAGGAGAGAGAGGAAGGTGAGGAGTGGAGAAGGAGAGAGAGGAAGGTGAGGAGTGGAGAAGGAGAGAGAGGAAGGTGAGGAGTGGAGAAGGAGAGGGAGGAAGGTGATTGACAAACAGATAAATCATTTAGCACCTCGTCTGAGCGGGTCTGGAACGACTCTTTGCACCGACGCGGTTTAAACGTCGCGTTATCGAGGCTGGAAACGGAGGGAAATTGGCAAAAGACTTTCACATCCGACGGGCGTTTGCCAAACACAAAACGGCAATTTGTGTCCGTCAGACATTTCAATGAAAGTGTTTTGTGTTCGCTGCGATTGTTGTGTGAGAACAAACTTGCACCGGAACAAACGCTCTGAGGTGGAGGGTTCAAAACATTCCTTGGTTGCTGTTGTGTCCTTGAGCAAGCGCTGTTTGTAGAGACTGGATTGCACTGTAAAGAAAGAAAAGAAGAAGTTGAAGAAGAAGTTGATTCATTCAAAAACCATTCATCACACCTCGCTTCATCTGTGTTGTTTTCTTCTAGATTTGTGATTAGAAGGATTGACAAAAAGACTGAACGAGGCCTATGAACAGACCTTTGTTGTGTTGTACATGTTTGTACAGATCTAAAGAACAGAATTGGCTGTTTTGATGCAGAATACGACAGGATCTTTTGTTGTTTGTGGAGGAAATTATGGCACTTCAAAAACTGTAGATTTGCGAATTGCTAATTTCGTTCATTCAAATTTCGATTCGATTGCGATTAATCTTACAGCCCTGGTCCAGACGACTACAAAGTCAATCTGGTGATTAATGAAGTACTTAGTAATAAACTTATATATTTTTTCATTTACATTTTGTTCATTGAAGACTGAAATATTGATCTAAGACGACTTAATAATAGAAATGAGTTCCTGTTCAAAACCTGGCCCCGCCCCTTCATATGATCTTTTCACTGTAGAAAGCAGCAGATTTTCAATGTGATATTCATATTTTTTGATAGAATTCTTATCCTGGCACTGACCATTTCGCTGCATGTCCTCCCTTCTCTCATCCCCATTTCAACCATAAACGGTCCTGTTTAATAAAGTCTTGTTTAAACTATACACATACAATCTGTTCTCTAAATGTTTTAAATAAGCATAAATCAGTCCAATGTTGTGGAGCGATCAGAGAAAACGACATTTGTCTGAGCGCTCAAGCCTCTGAAGCAGAACAGTATCTCTCAGTTGAAATACGACTCAGAGTAACGTGAAGCTCTTCCCTCTCTCACAGGTGCAGACCACCACCATGTGCATCTCGGTCAGTCTGAGCGGCTCTGTGGTGCTGGGCTGTCTCTTTGCTCCAAAGGTCCACATCATCATGTTCCAGCCTCAGAAGAACGTGTGCACGCTGAGGACGCCCACCACGCGCTTCAGCGTCACCACCGGACAAGGGTCCAGCTTCTCTCAAGGTGACCACAAGTTATATTGATCCAAAGAAAAGTATTTAGATTTAGCTAGAATATCCTTTAGTTAACGAAAGTCTTCAAAAATAAAACAAAACCATTTACAAAAGAGTAAAAAGTTAGAAAATAAGACTGAATAAGACGGCCTGGACTCACGAATGCTGGCAGTAGATAAACAGTTCACCAAACATACAAATTGAAAAGTTGACACCATTTTTTTTTTAAATATAGTATATTATGTCAGACATAATATATTGTATTTAATGCAAATGAATCATGTTGAAGTAGAGCTCTTGTACCCGAAAGAAACCGTTGTAACTACATTATTATTGGTGACATTAGTTGTTGGTGAGTAAAAGGCCTTAAATCTGCATCTGCCACAAAACAAAGCCAGTTATAGCTTAACATTGATTAAAGCTGTTTTTTGGTTAATTTTCCTCAATGGAATTCCCTGAACAGCACAATTACAACGTCTAGACTCGTTTATGTTCCATCGACTGTTCCGTCGTAAAACCACAAAAAGCTTGTTGTTTTGTTCTCTCACAAGACAAGACACTTCATTCCTCCGAATCTCCGATTTTTAGTTTCTTGGTGTTATAAACAGGAAAACAACAACGCTTATCATACTCTCCAGATAATTGAGTCAAAACCTGCACGTCCGCGCCTCCAAACGTCTGACAGGCATTTGAAAAACATGTCTCTTCCTAGTTTGTGTTGTATTTTGTATATTCCGTATAATTTCCCCTCAAAACAAGACAACAAAACTGACTTTTTCCTCTGATTTTCTCCCCCAGCGTCGGCCTCTAACGTGGTTCCTACGGTGTGTAACGGTCGAGAGGTGGTGGACTCCACGACCTCGTCTCTGTGAAGCCCAACACGTCCACACACAATGAGACTTACACCTAAAGGACACACTTATGTTCCTCACTATGGAGCTGTGAAGCGACGATGACACACGTCTGCAGTTCCACACTCTTACACATGGTGGCAGCATTTTGGCTTATTTTAACCTAAACTTTGTACAATGCATTTTTAAAAACATTTGAAAGCACAAAAACAATATGTTTTACTCCATTTGGATCAATAAGATGGATGTTATTAGCTGACCAGATAAAACACAAACACAAATTGATGTTGTTTAGCTTGAAAAGGTTTTGGCTTGTTTTCATTTTTTGGAAAGATGGTTTGAGAGAATTGTAATGGTCCTGGAGGATTAGTATGAAACTGTGAGTCAAATTAATAAAAGGTTGAAATTGGGCTAAAACGCAAAACTTTAAATTGCCTCCAAGACCTGAAAACGTGCGCACGAGAGAGATTTTTTTACAAGAAAGTGGTCAAATGCATTTGGGTTTGGAGCAGCGAACAATATAATAAATACATGAGCTGACAAACTGAAAACACTGCCAAACAATGTTCTTTACAACATCGCTGCTCCAAACATCATTGTACAGGTCCACTTTAGATCAATGAATGAACAGGATTTAAACTGGAGCTGATTGTAACGTAAAGTGCTTTATTTGTCATTATACACACTACAAAACAGAGCAGTACAACTAAATTACATACAGTAGGTCAGATGGAGGATTAGTTAAATTATTATGATTAAGAATGCAAAAGAATACGAGGAAACTACAAAATAATATGGTATATTCTTTTCTGTTTAAATGTACAAAATGAAACAGAAAAACACTGAACACGACACAGAGAGCGAGCAGAACAATAGACTTCCACTTTGTTAAAGGCACACATTGTCCAGCAAAAATGTGTGTTCTTTTCTTTTTTATTTCATTTTTCTAATTTCAGTCACTTTACCAGTCCAGTTCTCATTGGTTCAGTTTGTGTCCTTGAAGGCCTTATTCGCCGCTGCCAGAATTATGCTCAAAACTCTGGTATTTTCTGGTCTTTTTAAGTTTAAAACATAAAACATAAAACAAACAGAACAGGTCCAGAGAGCAAAAGCACATCTACCAACAAAATAAACACTATAATGAAAAAGATGAATTAAAATAAAAGTTCATAAAACGCTGATATTTTTAAAAGACAAAACTAGACAAACTTGAAAAACTAACTCATATATTTAGGACTATGCAAGAAACACACATTTATAAAGCTTTTGTCCCTAAGAGCACTGTCACACTCAATTGAAATATTTTGAGTAAAAGTATGGTGTGAGAAAACTACTGCAGCACAGTTTAATTAAGAAGTATAAGACTACTCAAATAAGTGTACTAGAGTCAATGTACATGAGTACTAGGCACGCTAGCGACAGCAGCTACAGGCCAACAATGTCTTTAGAAGTACTGAAAACTTCAACACAGAAACGTGTTGTCTGCTCCGGGACTTGAACCCAGCACCGTGTGGCCCTGGGGCAGAAGTTTTAACAGCGACACACAACAGTTAAACCAGACAAATCACATGATCACTCGGCAACACAGGAGGGCAGAGTAGCCACATATTTAATCAACGGAGAGTAAAAAAGTATTTGAGAAAGTACGACTTACTTACGACGTGAAAAGTATTTGATTTATGACTCATAAAACATGAAATATTGCACAGAATAGACAAAGCATTACAGAGACAAATCACATCAGAGGGAGCGGTGTAAGAAGCAAAAATACTGAAATAATCACTTGTTACTTCAAACTAAATATTACTCAAGTAGAAGTAAATGTACTGTGTCAGAAAAGCACAATTTCTTTCAAACGTTGTATAATATTTCTTGTCTGTGGATCTTGGGACAGTTTGGAGTGGTGAAACCCACTTAACAGCTCCATAGTCCAGGTCCCGGTCCAGGTCTCAGTCCCGTATTGGGTCGTGTACATTCTGAGGACACAGGTTCTGGTCCTCGTCGTCCTCTCAGTGCCGTGAGTTCAAATGTCCCGATGATTTCAGTTTGTTTTCGACACGTAGCGACGCAAAACGCCAACACAGTTTAATATAGCCCTCGTTTTTATCGATGAACTTCGACTACTGCAGACATGGAGTAAACATAGTACATCTGTTCAGTGTATTATATATATAGAGGAGACATTTTTATTGTAGATTTTTGGTGAACCGGTTTGTGCGTTCTTGTAATTTATGTAAATAAAATGTGCTTTTTATTAATACCATTCCAAAAGAGACTGGTGTTTTTCTTTGTACCTCACGGAACACGTGCCAGTCATTGTGTGTTCTGCATTTTCTGAACAAACTTCTGGTTAACATAAAACACACACATAACGGCATCAAATTGAATCCAATCGAACCGAAATCACAATGATTAAAGTTGCAAATAAGGTTGTCAAAAACTAAATCAATACCCAGATACTAAATGATAGTATTGAAAACATATTTGATTATCATAGAAATAAAAAACATGAAAAAATGACATAATTAGTTTAAAAAAGAATGTTTTTATCAGCATTTCGGTATCGAAATCGGTATCGTTCGTTTTCCTCAGTATCGACATTTAGAAATGTCAGTGTTGTGACTGCATTAGTGGCAATAACGCAAACCACAGAAGCTTTAATTACATAATACTCTGCAAACAAGTATTATCCTGCCTCCGTGGGATTGTATTATTATCACCTGTAGTTTGAGACCACCACAAACACAAAATACTAAATAGAAATTCAGTTTTTTCCCCTCCAGAATTGTTCAGCAAACTAAACTGCTGTCAGTAAATTACAAACAGAAACATCTGGATCAAAATTTAACCTACAGAAAGATGTCTAAAGCTTAGGATAAATTACTTTTTATTTGTAAATTAGTAAATATTGTGTTTCCCCCCAAAGAATATTGAAAAAAAAGGACTTTATGCGGCAAAAATGAACCGGTTCAGTCTGCATGTAACAATAATAAATGAATGCATGTGGATATTATGGATGTGCCAGAGGTTTTGTGAGCGCTAAGAACTATTTAAACCGGTCTAAATGCTACTTCCTGCTTTGGTGTGAGCATCAGAGACGCAGCTGTGTATGAGGTCACATGAAAGTTACCCACAAGGAAATCAGAAGACACGTTGGCCTTGAAGAAGATCTGTTCAAGTTCATCCAGAAAAGAAAACAGAGGTATTTCTGCTCACATCACACGTCACAATGCCTTGCAAAGAGTCCTTCTATAAGAAAGTTCAGCAGCAAAGAGTGACGAGACCATGATTAATGTGCACAGAACAGACAGTGGACAGAATTCATTAAATGTCGGTACAATCAGAGAAACTGTGAACCCAAAAGAACATGAACTGTCTTCTAATATGCACTATATGTACGTTTTCTGGTTGTAAAGGCCTATACCCAGAATGTCCCACAGCATGGCATTAAACTTACCGGCCACATCTGCGGAGAGGCGACCCCGCTCACAGTAAGAATCCATGTTTTTGACCGGTAAACATCAGAATAAGACATCTCAGACACCTGCAATGACATAAATGCTCGCTACATACAGTACGGTTCAGTCAGCAATAACATCGCCATGGAGACCTCCGATGCACCTTTAATCTACTGACTTCTGAGCTTTTTCTTAACATCAAGGAGGAAACAACCTGCTGCTCCCGAAAGGACAAAATACCGTGCGTGAGAATCTGATGTTTTTGCATTTTACACCAGATTAAAGTTCTCTGTTTGAAGACGAGCACTTTAAATGAACTGTAGTGAGTAAAGTGTGGGCCACCAGGACAGAACTCTACCATTAAAAACCCCCAAGATGATGCTCAATCCAATTAAAAAAAACAGATTTAGGAAGGATTTGAAAACGCAGCTCAAATCTCACCATCTGCGTGTAGTGAAGGTGTGTACGTGAGAAACAGCCACACAAATATCATCATCTGTCACTGTCAAGGGAAGGAGATCCACCAAATCTGCTCCAAGAGAAGACAGGGACGAGCCCAGTGACGTGTGTGACGTGTGTGACGTGTGAGACAGGCGGAGTAACACTGACACCTAGTGGTCAGAGGAAGGACACGTTCACTTGTGGCTGAACAGCAACAAATGAATTAAGAAACACGTGTGAGCACAATAAGCTCATTTTCAGTTACGCAGCTGTAAATAGAGCATTATTTTCAGTTTGAACATTTGATCTGGCTTTTGTTCAAATCCTTGTCAACATACAGAACAAGGAAAAGCTGCATTAAAATCACAATCAAATAAAAGTAGTAGTTCTGTTTTTATCAATCATCCCATTAGAATGAGAAAAAGGACTCAAAGATATGTTGTTGTTGTTGTTGTTGTTGTTGTTGTTGTTGTTGTTGTTGTTGTTGTTGTTGTTGTATGGCGGTTGGTATCCAAGTGTTGCATTACCCCCAGACTTTATTCCAGCTGGCCGTCTCCCGCGCCGGACTTTATTCTTTAGATTTGATCCTATAGACTCCATTCTTCAGTTCTTCTTCTACTACGTTGGTGTTTCAAAGTTAATATAAGATGAGATAATATAATGCATCCATGTTCAAAGCACACGAGTTCAAAGCACACGAGTTCAAAGCACAGGAGTTCAAAGCCCAGGAGTTCAGAGTTCAAAGCCCTTGAGTTCAGAGGTCAAAGCCCAGGAGTTCAAAGCCCAGGAGTTCAGAGTTCAAAGCCCTTGAGTTCAGAGGTCAAAGCCCAGGAGTTCCAAGCCCTTTTGATGCTAAAGCTTCTGTAGTATCCTCCAGTCGCCACTAGGCGGCAGTGTAACTCGCTGTGACTTTAAGCTGCAGGAGGAAGAGGAGGAGCAGAGTCTTCATTTTACTGTAAACTCTGCTGTCATTCTGGGACAGACAGTGTCTCTGGGCTCAACACAAAGACACAAACACGCGCAGTTTACGCACGTTATTAGTCTTTCTTCCCCACACTTCCTGTTCGAACACGTGACACTTTAAACCACTGCAAGAAGGACAGAGGTGAGGCGGCATCTCATGTCAATACAAGCATTTATTTATTGTCAGGTTTAATATTTTGTGTTTATGCGAAAATAATACTGGCTTTGGGGTAGTTTATAGCATTTATTGCGTTGTTGTCAAAAGGTTGTAAGTTTGTAGGATTAAAGGATTGAGTGGAAGAGAGAGAGAGACATGTCTGAGCTTGTCCAGTCTCACATCACTGTAGCATCATTTACTCTGCAGGATCCTCATTTACAGACTCATTTACAGGGATCATGGCACCAAAGAGACGAGCGGCTGCCTCCACTGCCACTAAAGCCGGGGGTAAAAAGGTCAAACAGGAGCCAGAGACCCCTCAGAAACCCAAAGATGCCTTCACGTCAGCCAAAGAAGCCCTGAAGGCCGCTGCTCCGGAGAAGAAAGGCAAAAGAAATGTGGACGAGTTCTGTTTCGCAGATGGAGAGGTGAGAACCAGGGCCACCATGAGGATAAATACTCTGTCGTTGTTTATTTGCATGATTCATTCCTCTGAGGGTTCATACTCGACTGCGATTGGTTGAATCCAGCTGTCACTCACACGCAGCGGGAAAGAGGATGGCCAATAGGAGGAGTGGGTGGGGAAAAGTAATAGGGATGCGACAATACAGGTTTTTTTTTCATAATTTGATACACTTCTCGATACATAAGACGTAATATTTATTGGATTTTGATACGTTTTAGGCCTCGGAAGAATGTATTTGTATGGTAATTATGAATAAACATAACCTTTAAATCAATTACACCCCCTCTTCCCTTTTTAAATACACTAGTTATGTCTGTTAGAGCCGATTTCTTCTATATCTGTGAAAGTATAGTACGAATAATGCGCTGGAGGAGTAGTTATTGTGAGGGTTGAATTGAAAAATGCTAAATTATATTAAGTATTGTCACAGGAATCGGATCACAATCACACTGTAATGTCTGTAATACATCTGATTTCTTTCCACTTGTGATTGTTCATATCAGAGTTTGCTGCTTTGGTCGTCATTTAAACAACCTTAAAGGTCCAGAAATCGGATAACAATCAGATTTGCGTGTAAACATAGCCAGTGATAGCCGGGGTGAGGATCGACTGTATTTTTAATTACTTACATTTAATTTTACGACAACCTTTGCAGAGCAGTTGGTAGGACTGTTGGGGGGTCAAATTGTAATTATTGTTTTTTTATTTGTTACATGGACAGAATTTTGATAAGACAAAATAATAATTGGGATTGTTTTTTTTGTTTTTTTTTGACCAGCTCTGGACCCAAGTGCATTAAATATCACAAACGGCAGAGAATTTGACATTTGCAAAGCTTCAAACACATTTTAAAACTCTCTTGCTCAAATCTTGGCCTATATTTTCTTACTGTCTGCAGCCTTTTTACTCTTTATCGAAGCTTTCCTTGGTCATTTGTTTAGCTCACATATATTTGACTCATAGTAAAGTCAAATTTAAGCAAATGGAAGGCACGACATGTGGTTTGAAAAGCTACTACACAAAGCCTAGATACTTTACTGTAATGTTATTTAATACTACACCTGGATAAATACTGATGTTCTTTTAGGGTTAGTTTATGAATGTTGGAAGAATAAATGTTATATTACAGCGAAAATGTTAGCTTTGCCCAGCTTTGCCAAACAGTTGTGACATTCCTGTAATACATTTGTAGCACCGTATTTCTTTATTTTTTTCATAGTATTGGCCGTGGTGCGACTTATATCTATACTTATATACTTATACTCCGGAGCGACTTGTATGTGATATTATTTGTTATTTTCACACTTGCAACCGCATTTCATACTCCAGTGCAACTTTCTTCTCTATTATGCATTTTTTTGGCTGGTGCGACTTATAGTTCGGAAAATACGGTATATATTATTCAGTCCTACTACTGAATAATAATAAGGATGTGTAAAATGTGTTGAAATGTGCCTGTAAATGTCTTGAGGTTCAAGTATAACATAAAAAAGTGAATTGATTTGAAAATGAATCACAAGAATGCAGAAATGTCACTTTATACCCTTATTATACCTGTTCTGTATTATTATATGTGCTTTAATCTAAATGATTTCCTTTTCATTTTTGGTAAATCTCCCTCACCTCTAAACACCAGTCATGTTTTTACATTTGTTGCAGGTTTATGAAGACTACGACTGTATGTTGAACCAGACAAACATCGGCCACAATAACAACAAGTTCTATGTGATTCAGTTGGTCAAAGAAGGACCCGAACGCTTCCACACGTGGACCAGATGGGGCAGAGTGGTGAGTGGACGGAAGATTAAAAAGAACTACTTCTCAAACAATGCCATTATCATTAGATTTACTCTTGGGTGGATTTTTCGTTCAGGGAGAAACTGGGCAGAACAAATTGAACACGTTTACGGCAGTGGAACCGGCCATCAAAGAGTTTGAGAAGAAGTTTAAAGAAAAAACCAAAAACAGCTGGAGCGACCGGGACAATTTTGTGTCTCATTCCAAGAAGTACACGCTGATCGAGGTGGACGGGGATCAGGACGCGGAGGTCAAGGTAACAAAAGTAGGAGTGAAGCCACAGCACATTGAAGTGTCCACATTCCAACATTGTACAGATCAGTGTTTTTTAGTCTCAAGGACTCGCTAAAGCCTCCTGCACACTAGAGCATTTGAGCCCGAGTTTAAGCCAGATTCTCCACGAGCCTGAGCGATTATTTGCCGTAGGACTCTTCATCCAGTGTAGAGAGTTCCTCATCCAGTGTAGAGAGTTCCTCATCCAGTGTAGAGAGTTCCTCATCCAGTGTAGAGAGAGTTCCTCATCCAGTGTAGAGAGTTCCTCATCCAGTGTAGAGAGAGTTCCTCATCCAGTGTAGAGAGATGTTCCTCATCCAGTGTAGAGAGATGTTCCTCATCCAGTGTAGAGAGTTCCTCATCCAGTGTAGAGAGATGTTCCTCATCCAGTGTAGAGAGAAGTTCCTCATCCAGTGTAGATCCTCATCCAGTGTAGAGAGAGTTCCTCATCTAGTGTAGAGAGAGTTCCTCATCCAGTGTAGATCCTCATCCAGTGTAGAGAGTTCCTCATCCAGTGTAGAGAGAGTTCCTCATCCAGTGTAGAGAGAGTTCCTCATCCAGTGTAGATCCTCATCCAGTGTAGAGAGTTCCTCATCCAGTGTAGAGAGAGTTCCTCATCCAGTGTAGAGAGAGTTCCTCATCCAGTGTAGAGAGAGTTCCTCATCCAGTGTAGAGAGATGTTCTTCATCCATTGTAGACAGAGTTCCTCATCCAGTGTAGAGAGATGTTCTTCATCCAGTGTAGAGAGAGTTCCTCATCCAGTGTAGAGAGATGTTCTTCATCCAGTGTAGATCCTCATCTAGTGTAGAGAGAGTTCCTCATCTAGTGTAGAGAGAGTTCCTCATCTAGTGTAGAGAGAGTTCCTCATCTAGTGTAGAGAGAGTTCCTCATCTAGTGTAGAGAGAGTTCCTCATCGAGTGTAGAGAGAGTTCCTCATCGAGTGTAGAGAGAGTTCCTCATCGAGTGTAGAGAGAGTTCCTCATCGAGTGTAGAGAGAGTTCCTCATCCAGTGTAGAGAGAGTTCCTCATCCAGTGTAGAGAGAGTTCCTCATCCAATGTAGAGAGAGTTCCTCATCCAGTGTAGATCCTCATCCAGTGTAGAGAGAGTTCCTCATCCAGTGTAGATCCTCATCCAGTGTAGAGAGAGTTCTTCATCCAGTGTAGAGTGTTCCTCATCCAGTGTAGAGAGAGTTCCTCTTCCAGTGTAGAGAGATGTTCCTCATCCAGTTTACATCCTCATCCAGTGTAGAGAGAGTTCATCATCTAGTGTAGAGAGTTCATCATCTAGTGTAGAGAGTTCATCATCTAGTGTAGAGAGATGTTCCTCATCCAGTGTAGAGAGAGTTCCTCATCCAGTGTAGAGAGATGTTCATCATCCAGTGTAGAGAGAGTTCATCATCCAGTGTAGATCCTCATCCAGTGTAGAGAGAGTTCATCATCCAGTGTAGATCCTCATCCAGTGTAGAGAGATGTCCATCATCCAGTGTAGAGAGAGTTCATCATCTAGTGTAGATCCTCATCCAGTGTAGAGAAATGTTCCTCATCCAGTGCAGAGAGAGTTCCTCATCCAGTGTAGATTCTCATCCAGTGTAGAGAGAGTTCCTCATCTAGTGTAGAGAGTTCTTCATCTAGTGTAGAGAGATGTTCCTCATCCAGTGTAGAGAGATGTTCCTCATCCAGTGTAGAGAGATGTTCCACATCCAGTGTAGATCCTCATCCAGTGCAGAGAGAGTTCCTCATCCAGTTTAGATCCTCATCCAGTGTAGAGGGAGTTCCTCATCTAGTGTAGAGAGAGTTCCTCATCCAGTTTAGATCCTCATCCAGTGTAGAGGGAGTTCCTCATCTAGTGTAGAGAGAGTTCCTCATCTAGTGTAGAGAGTTCCTCATCCAGTGTATAGAGAGTTCCTCATCCAGTGTAGAGAGAGTTCCTCATCCAGTGTATTTTACCTTGGCTGAACCTAAGGACCATCTCCAAAAATATGGGGGTTATTCCTCATAAAAATGTAACTAAATAGTTAAACAATCATGATTACGATTAGAGAATAATTAACTGTTGTAAACGTCAGGGAAACGATGCTAAACCTGCTGAAGATTTGATCAGAGCATGATTCAGGGCTGGACTTCATCCATCCATCCATCCATTTTCTGCCACTTTATCCGGGGCCGGGTCGCGGGGGCAGCAGTCTGAGCAGGGACTCCCAGACTTCCTCCTCCCCAGACACTTCCTCTAACTCCTCCGGGGGGATCCCGAGGCGTTCCCAGGCCAGCCAAGAGACATAGTCTCTCCAGCGTGTCCTGGGTCTTCCCCGGGGCCTCTTCCCGGTGGGACATGCCTGAAACACCTCCCGAGGGAGGCGCCCAGGAGGCATCCGGAACAGATGCCCGAGCCACCTCAGCTGGCTCCTCTCGACGTGGAGGAGCAGTGGCTCTACTCCGAGCTCCCCCCGTGTGGCCGAGCTCCTCACCTTATCTCTAAGGGAGCGCCCAGCCACACTGCGGAGGAAACTCATTTCGACCGCTTGTATCCGCGATCTTGTTCTTTCGGTTATTACCCAAAGCTCATGACCATAGGTGAGGGTAGGAACGTAGACCGACCGGTAAATAGAGAGCTTTGCCTTTCGGCTCAGCTCCCTCTTCACCACAACGGTCCGCCTGTCGATCTCACACTCCATCCTTCCCTCACTCGTGAACAAGACCCCGAGATACTTGAACTCCTCCACTTGGGGCAAGGACTCCCCACCCACCTTGAGAGGGCAAGCCACCTTTTTCCGGTCGAGAACCATGGCCTCGGATTTGGAGGTGCTGATTCTCTTCCCAGCCGCTTCACACTCGGCTGCAAACCGTCCCAGTGCATGTTGCAGGTCCGGGTTTGATGGAGCCATCAGGACAACATCGTCTGCAAACAGCAGAGATGAGATCCTGTGGTCCCCAAACCGGACACCCTCCGACCCCTGACTGCGCCTAGAAATTTTGTCCATAAAAATTATGAACAGAACCGGTGACAAAGGGCAGCCCTGGCGGAGTCCAACATGCACAGGGAACAGGTCTGACTTACTGCCGGCAATGCGAACACAGCTCCTGCTCCGGTCATACAGGGACCGGACAGCCCTGAGCAAAGGGCCCCGGACCCCGTACTCCCGGAGCACCCCCCAAAGGACACCCCGAGGGACACGGTCGAAAGCCCTCTCCAGATCCACAAAGCACATGTGGACTGGTTGGGCAAACTCCCATGAGCCCTCGAGCACCCGATGGAGGGTATAGAGCTGGTCCAGTGTTCCACGACCGGGACGAAAACCACTCTGCTCCTCCTGAATCCGAGGTTCGACTATCGGTCAGATTCTCCTCTCCAGTACCTTGGAATAGACCTTACCCGGGAGGCTGAGGAGTGTGATCCCTCTGTAGTTGGAACACACCCTCCGGTCCCCCTTCTTGAACAGAGGGACCACCACCCCGGTCTGCCAGTCCAGAGGGACGGTCCCCGACCGCTACGCGATGTTGCAGAGACGTGTCAACCAAGACAGTCCTACAACATCCAGAGACTTTAGGTACTCAGGGCGGATCTCATCCACCCCCGGAGCCCTGCCACCGAGGAGTTTGCGAACAACCTCAGTGACTTCATTCAGCAAAATGTAAATGTGTGTAGATCTGACTCACTATGTCACCGTACTATAATGTCCCATCAAACTACACAAAACTACCTGCTATCCAGAAAATCCAGATGATTTTAAAAAAAAAAGTCGTCCAGGTACTTTCTATAAAAGAAAATAAAATTCTGTTAACGTCTTGAACTGTCACATCTCTCCACAAAGTAAAGAACTTTTAAATATATTCTCTGTGTCTCAGGCCTTTAGTTACAGTATTCTCCTGAATGAGCTCCTGACGTGTTTACCAGCTTTTCTAATGTCCTTATCTTTTTTAAATGTTTGTGTCATATTTTGGTGACATTTACATCCACAAAGGGTTTTTTGTTTATGCCGGGATATATTAAAGGGTTAGTGTTGTATAACTGTATTCAACCCATGAAGTATGTTTGTGTTGCAGGTGGACAGTGTGGACAGCCGGTCTGTGAGTAAGAATGTGTTGCCTTGTTGCCTGGACGACCACACAAAGAAGCTGATCGAGCTGATCTTCAGTAACGACATGTTCAAAGAGGCCATGGAGTGCATGAACCTGGGTGAGGCGCTACGGAGTCTTGAAGGTCAAAGGTCACCACACCTGTTCAGGGACATTCTTCTGCTGGGCGAGACGGGGCAGAGCAGGAGCAAAAGAGTTGCTCCACTAAAAGTATCACAAAGCTATTTGAGTAAAAGTATTTAAGTATTAGGGTTGAATTGTCTTGATCTTTTTAGTCAATCAATGTCTCACTGTTTCGAGACTTTTTTATGCATTTTTCTGTTTGCTCAAGCCAAAGATTTGAACCTTAAGGCCAAATGTCACCGTGGACGCCACACTCTTACTGTTGCCTTATTTCAAACCGAGCCATTCATTAAAATATAGAAAATGTCAAAACATCTATTTTAAGTTTGTATTTTTATCATCTGTATTTAATATCTTTCTAACGCAAAATGATAAATCGCATCAAGCTGTTGGTTACAATGTATTTAAATGTTTGTATTTGTATGGAGAAACGCCACAAACTGAGCAGCTTTTGTCTTCAGACATTAAGAAGATGCCCCTGGGGAAACTGAGTAAGCAGCAGATCGCAAAAGGATTTGACGTTTTGGAGGAGCTCGACGTCGCTTTGAACAAGAAAAGCAAACGGCCTGTTTTGGAGGAGCTCTCGTCGAAATTCTTCACCACGATCCCACACAACTTCGGCCGCAACCGACCCCCAGCCATCGACTCCAAAGAGATCATCGAGCAGAAGAAGGAGATGCTCATGGTAAGAGTCGTCTGACATAAAAGCATTAACAAACACTCTTGAAACGGTCAAACTGCAGGGAATTTAGAAAAAAATGTTCTAGAAAAAAAGGCTGGATTAGGTTCAGAGTAACGTTTTAATTAAGTTGTACTTGAAAAAATACTCCTAAACTCTTAAAAACAGACTTTTCCAAACAAAGACAGGGCCATCATTGAATCAAAATGTCAAAAACAGCGTACAGTGTCTCGCGGCCCTTGTTTTCATGATCTTTTTGCGGTTTAAAGGTGCTCGCGGACATAGAACTGGCCCAGACGCTGAAGTCGGAGACGGAGAAGGCTCAGGAGGAGATGATCGAGACCGTCCCACACCCAGCGGACCAGGACTACAACTCACTCAAGTGCCAGCTCACCCTGGTCGACAAGAAGACTGAAACATACAAGGTACAAACGCACTGGACGCTCTGGACGCTCGAGCCGCACCAGGTACACAAAGTACGTGTACCAAGTTACTGTTTTGCCTTGAATGATACTCAGAATGGCATAAAACCTAGCTATGAATAAATAACAATGATATTTTACTAGTTTTCCTCCTAAAAGATCAGTTTAGACATGTTAACTCTGAATAACGTAAGTGTGAGGGGTTTAAAGATCAGACGATCAGACAACAAGATGATGACACACGACTGGAGAGGTTCAGAGAGACACTTTAGTCTGAGGAATAATCTAGGTTAAAGGAAATTCACAGAATGGAAAAGTGTTAAGGCTGATTTTAATCATATATTATAGGCTATAGCCTATCTATATCGAAACACAGAGCTGAGTAAAAGGGCATAATGTGTTCTAACGCAACATTTTTAAATAGAGTTGATCCTTATTTTTAACTACTGCAATATTTCTTTGTTATATATATTCAAAATAAATTGAAAAAAATGCGGGGCACTACGAGAATAAAGTAATTAATTAATTTGATTATTCTCGTTAAACAATGAGAAAAATCTGGTTAATTACGAGAATAATCTAACTAATCAATTACTTTATTCTCGTTAAATAACGAGAATGATGTCATAATTTAAAGAGAACAAAGGCCGATATGTGTTTCACTTTCAGCACCATGTCACGGGCTCCCCCCTCAGTGTCGCATAATGGTACAGTCCAGTAACAGCGCTGTTTTGTATGTACTGTGTATTAAACTATGAAGCCGATCTGACAAGTCAATACACTGAGTCAAATGCATCTGGAATCTTCATCATACACACAAACACCACTGCGCATGGGCGGAGCCAGGCCCTGGCTTTGGGGCTTGAGCCCCGGATCTTTGTCCAAGAGGCCCCGGATCTTTTGATTTTTTTTTCATAATACCCTATGACGTCACTAAGTGGTTAGCGCAACAGGTAGTGTTGGGTTGAGACGCAGGGGACCAGGGTTTGAATCCAGCAGTGGCTTCACTTTAATCATGTCGTTCTTTTCATATTTGAATGTTTTAAAAGTGAAACGTGTCATTTGTGCAGAGCGGAGGGTCACTCTCCTCCATCTCTGATTGGGTGCTTGTTCTCTTTACCCGTTTCATTGGTTATTTTTGTTGAACTGATGTATGATTGGCTGCATGTAGAAAGTGTGCGGGAGCGTAGAAAGTGCGCGGTGTTTACAACAGACTGTCTGTGAGCTGACAAAAAAGGCCTTTTCTATCATTTAACTGAGGTTTTGCAAAAAGTGAAGGACATAAATAAGAGCAGATCGACTGGAAAAAAGAGACATTCAGAACATGTGCTGAAAAACAAAGTTTATCTAACGACAACAACAGCACATGATCGTTCAAACAATGAATTCATTGTGGTTGTAGCAGTGGCTCAGAGGTTTTATTCATCTACAAAGCTAAAGCAGAGAAAGTACAGGACAAACAGCTCACTGAGTAAGGTGTCTGCTAAAGGTAAGACTGACTTTCACTTTCTACAAAAATCAGACTAAATCTAAAAGGATCAGTTCAAAAACAGTTGTTTTTTGGGCAACGGTTTAACTAGCTCAGTCAATAGAGCATGAGACTGTGGACATCAGGGCCATGTGTTCGAGCGCCCCAGTGCCCCATGTTAGGTCCTGGACCTGTAAAATGACGTACTCGGGTGTTGGGTGCTCGTGTGTGTTGGAGCTGCGCTGGATATGAAGATGGCATGTGCGTAAAACATATTGCTTTTTGGCTGTGCCAAACACAATCCAGGCGTCAGGAGGAGCTGAGTGGAAGCGCAGACTCAGACTGCTGTTTTGTGTTCTGTGTGTTTTACTGAGTTTGTCCACGGGATGACAAAAGGTTAGAATCGGAGCATAAAACTTAAGAATAGTGATAGTGCACAAAGTGCCCACGTAGAAGAACAACTTAGAGGAGCAAGTAAGACATAGTTTTAAAGACCAGGAAACACTTTAACATGTATTGCAGGCTTTTATGTAGTTCTAAACTGTCAACTCATCCAAGCCCGTTCTTTTGCGTCCTGACCGTGGGGCTGAAAGTGAACTGCTCACGTCACTTTGAATTGGAACATTGACACCGGTCCCTAAACTACGACTTTATTCTCCTTAAATGATGAGTTTATTCTCGTTCTTTTAAGACTTTTTTTCTGACTTCGACTTTTTTCTCATTAATTAACGTCTTTTCTCTCATTAATTAATAATGACATAATTCTCGTAGTGCGGCGCATTATTATTTTTTTTGGTTGGCCCTTATACGCAAGGAATATAAAATACCAGCCTAATATCGGTTATTGGCCCAAGCGGTTCCATTAACATACATATATCACTGAGAAAGCATGAGAAGCAAAACACTTACCGTATTTTCCGGACTATAAGTCACACCTTTTTTCATAGTTTTGGCCGTGGTGCGACTTATACTTATACTTATATACTTACACTTATACTCAGGAGCGACTTATGTGTTTTTTTTCTTCTCTATTATGCATTTTTTGGCTGGTGCAACTTATAGTCCGGAAAATACGGTACACGTGTACTACTTTTACTTATCTATTTTTTTTTCCTACAGATTATTGAGAAATACTTTGCCAAAACAAAATGCTCGTATCGAAATCCCAAAATCCTCAACGTTTGGGAGGTGGACCGAGAGAAGGAGGTTTGTACGCGCTCTGACACCAGCCGGGTCTGTGTTTGTCGTCCTGTTTTGACAAAGTCGTTTTTCAGGGAAATCGCTTCAGTGAGAACGAGCACCTGGAGAACCGGCGCCTGCTGTGGCACGGCACGAACGTCGCGGTGGTGGCGGCCATTTTGAAGAGTGGACTCAGGATCATGCCTCACTCGGGGGGGCGAGTCGGGCGAGGCATTTACTTTGCCTCGGAAAATTCAAAGTCTGCAGGATATGGTAAGTAAAGACATTCAAATAGATACATGTGGAGTCGTGCCCGTTAACATTTTATTGATCAGTGAGTGAGAGAGAAAAACTATTACTCAAGTAAGAGTAACTGATTTATGATTCTGATCTGATTTATACATGAAAGTTGATGGACAAAGGACAAAGGATCAAATAAAGCACAAAATCATCTGTCATTTTCTAAGGATAAACACAAACTGAGAAAAGGTAAATGATATATCTGAAGAAGCCGTGCAAGAAATAATTTTATTGTCAACGTAAAGCTTTTGTCATTTGTACATGTCAAGACAGTCTTTTTAGTCCAAAAAATATTCCTAAATGTAAAGACCTGGCTGTTTTTGTCATATTTAACTTTATTTTGTATTTCGTAAAGTAAAATTTAATGAAGCCGGTCACAAACTTGAGGAAAAGTAAAATGTTAGACCAGAAGAATCAAAGAAAATAGATTTCACTGCTGTTTGGTCACAGTCTCAATAATCATTAAATCCTGTTGTTTTTTCTCACAATGATCTCTTAATAATCAGTCAAACCAGAAATCGTGACAGCCCTATTTCTACTATTTGTACAACTCATGGTGGGAAGAGAAACCAACACTTTTACTCAAGCAAGAGACAAAGTAGAGTGTCAGAAAGTACAAAAGAAGTACAATCTGTTGAAATGAGATGGCCAGGAACTAATTAGACTAATAAAACAGCTTTAAATCCCCACTTACTCCTGAAAACCTCCCACAAAACAAGCCACATAAGACCGTGGATATTTCTGATAACGGCATGTGTCTGTTTTTGCAGTGCAAACGTCTAAAAACACAGGGATCATGTTCCTGAATGAAGTTGCACTGGGTAAAGAGCACACCATCACCGATGACGACAGCTCACTGAGGAAAGCTCCAGAAGGCTTCGACTCCGTTGTGGCTCGAGGATCAGTGGAGCCAGGTACTGACGCGTGTTTACTGGACACATAACGTTCACCCACTTGAAGGCAGTAATATTACATGTGCGTCCTGCTAATTATTCATACGCTTAACAATAAAAGAGTCATTCACAAAGAAGCCAAATGGTCAACATCTTCTGGAGGCGGGGTCGTTCTTACAAAGTGCTGCATCGATGGAATAACACCAACAATAGTCTCAATTAATTCTTAAATTAACAGCACATCATTGATGGCTGAATTTTGATCTTAGTTCTAATGTGATTAATTGCACACTGATGTTTAAAAAGCAGGATGAAAGTGTCTTAAGTTTGAATGTTTGTTCTTCTTTACTCTGCTTATCCATTTTGTTCTCTTTATACACATTTCCTTTGACTCCTGCTAAACATTCTCAGTTGTAACTCTGTGTTTTGTGTGGCAGACCCCTCTCAGGACGTCTTCATCTCTCTGGATGGGAAGCAGGTGGCTGTGCCCCAGGGCCCCGCCATCCCACAGCCTCAGTATCAGGACAGCAGCTTCAGCCAAAGCGAGTTCCTCATCTACAATGAGAGCCAGTGCCGCATGCGCTTCCTGCTCGAGCTGTACATGAATTAAACGGTAGCACTTTGTCACACTCGACCGCTCGTGCCTCTGGTGACATGCGCCGGCAACAATGGTCGACTATAAAAATATCTTTATCACTTCAATAAGGCCTATATACAAAGCATTTATACATATTTATTCATCACTGACGAACGAACTACTTAATAATAATTTACCAGGGTTAGTGTTAGGACTACTGGTAGTTAATGTTAATGATTTGTTAATTTTGTTAATGGTTGGTTATTTATTACTAAACATTTATCAATTATTTGTAGATTTGCCTTATAGTTAATGATCAATAACATTTTTCATGATTAGTTAAAAAAAAAATCGGGGTCATTGATTAGTGATTAACATTTAAAAATGCTTTTTATCCATGCCTTATTCTAAATGTGTTACCAAATAATCTTGATAATTGAATTAGTACAGGCAGAAATGCATACAAAAAAAAGAAAACACTACATTATTAGATGAAAATGTGAAAAAGGAATAAACTATTTCAGATTTTCATCAATAACACTTTATTTGTACATTTGCCTTCTTTCATTTTCATTTTTATTACGTCTAAGTGTAAAATACAAGTAAACAATTACTTGTATTTTACACTTAGACTAATCATTGACCAGACGACTAAAATAATAGTTAAGTAACTTGCAGTCCTATATTCATACAATGTTCATCTATGATTAATGAGGAGTAGGTCAAATGTATCGAGTATAAAGACGGTTTAAAGTACGACGCCACCTCCTCATCGTGTTTGCATCTGAAAACATCTGAAGTATTGTTTTGCTTTATTCATGCATGTTTAAGAACCTAGATCTGTGGAAAGAAAAGTGAAACCTCCATGCACCGTCACTGGATTTCTCTTAGTAGCATTTGTTAGCATCATGCTGCTAATAGCTGCCCTTCACTTCCCCCTCATACCAGCAGAGGGCGGCAGACACCTGATCAAAGACAAGTGACAGTGTAAGTGATGCAAAAGAACAATTCATTCATATTCATATCACTCATTATAAAGTAGTAATGTAAGGTATAAGATGCTAAGACGCCTCTATAAAGCATAATATGGGAGCTTTAAGATAGACCTGCCTCTTTTTGCAATATTGTGTAAACTAACACAATATTCTGAATTATGCCTTAACACGTGACATACTCAGTAATTATGTCTGAATGTATCTGATTGTAATCCTCTTTGTATTTGATTGTTTTACCATAAATATGGTATATTTTATTGGTTCAAATGTTTGCACTGTGCATGTACATGCATCCAATCACAGAGCTGCCATGTGCCCATTGTCTCGAGCTCAAAACTGACCTTTGAACTGTCTGAGGAGATGACAGCTGAGTGAACCTTCAGTAAGTGGGTTTTCACCGTGCCTTCCAGCTGTAACAATCCCTTAACCCTTTGTTTTTATATTTAATATCAGATTACACTAATTTCTTCTGATTTTGGGAACTCTTGGTAATGCAAATGAGAATGAGACAAATGTAAAAAAAAAAGAAGAAAAAAGGATAATCGTAACAACAACATGATAATACTAATTTGGTGCTAAATGATTTTGTTTAATGATGAAGATGTTTACATGCAGAAGTTAACCTCACCTGTGGCACTAAACTAGTTATGAGGGGTAATAAGAATTGTTTTTGCTTTGCACCTTGTGGTAGCAGAAATGTGTGTTGTAAATATGCCAAAGTGTCAGCGTTTGCACTTTAATTAAAGCCAATCTAGAAATAAACCTACATTATTCAACAACATTGTGGGACTGATGATTTCTACCAGTTTAAAGGCAGGCAACATATTGAAATGTAGATTGTGGCTGTTGTTTTGAAGATATACAAAATCTGAATATAAAATAAACCATTTATAGTAAGAAATGCTAACATTTTATGTTATAAACTTTTAAGTGAGGGTATAAAGTGATATTTCTGCACTTTTGTGAGTGCATTTGTCTGATAATTAAACCTAATACTGTACGTTTGAATTACTGCATGTATTTTATATTTTTCTGTTATAAATGCTTTATACTCTATTTGCGGCAATACGCTTCTGTAATTTAGTTGAATAATTGGTCCACGTCTCTTAACCAAATGTTTGATTAGTTGAGTAATTGTTTTATTGGGATTGTTTTTAGACTTTACTCGACAGTTTAATCTGTTTTTCACTCACGTCCACAGTCGACCAAGATTTTTTGTGACCTACTGACCTATTCTTTTGTGAAAAGTTTGACTTCTTGACCTATGGCCCGTTAAAGTGGGTGGTATCTAGGACCCAGAGGAGTTGTGACTGGCCCAGGCGACAGTGAAGTGTGTGTCCCACAGAATACAATGTGTGACAGTCAGTGCCATTCACAGGACCAGACGGAGCAGAAGCAGAACTTAAGATGTGATATCAACGCTTCAAAGTCAACTACAGCCCTGAAGTGTTGAGGTCAGTTTGATTATAGTTTGTATGTTTGTAAAGGTTTATTGTTATTGAGTTTTACACCTTTATACTTTTCCAAACTTTATTAAACATCTAAAAACAAAATGGATAAAGGGAAATGGGATTGTCTCACTGAGATTAATGTAAAATAAAAAGTTAATGCCGGTAATTGAAGTTTTTTTAAGATAAATACAATTTAAGACACAGTAAAATGTAATTTAAGGTATAAAGTTAGTTCAATAATAGTCCTACAGTATTCTTTGCCTCATATTGAAAACAGTGATTGTATTATGTGCAAATACATGTGAAGATCTGCCCACACAGGGGTCTGCAGCCTCTTTCATACAGCTGATGCTCCCTGAGGCTTTTGAAAATAATGACCATTTAACTCAAATGTTTTTTTTTGTTTGATTTGTTTAAATCTAAGTAAAAAGTGCGTCACCTGATAGAGCGACATTTCTTGAGTGTTTGGAACCCCAGCGAGGCCGGCTCTGGAGCATTCTATGTCTGAAGAAAACAGCGTTCAATGCTACAACTTTATTTCATTAAAAATAATATTGGATGCAGAAATGTTTTGTTTTCTCTGCAGTTGTTCATTGACTTTAATAAACACAACACAGTTTAGTTTATGGTATACATAGAATAAAGGCAAAAAACAATACATTTATAAGCAGTGTTATTTCATTTATAATGTCAAGAGACTTTTGTGGCTCCCGGTGTTTCCTTTACTGTGGAAAATAGGTCCAAATGCCTGTGTGAGTGGTAAACTCTCCTGTACTACATACAGTACAGTCCATCGTGTGGAGGGGTCAGTGTTTTTTTGTTTCACTCTGAAAACTCTACAGTAACAGTACAGTAAATACATTTTCTTTTATATATTCAAATTTTTATCCATGCCCTTTTTTATACATTTTGCTACCACCGGTATTATTCATTGTTGTATGTTGCACCTTAATGCCAAAGCAAGTTCCTCGTTTTTGAATCCTGTTCATTGACAATGGCAATAAACCTTTCTGATTCGGGCTAATCCATCTTAAATGGTGTGGTGTCATTTCTTTTCTAGATCCATCAAAAGTCTGCAATGAGGACTTTTAAAGCCTAACTTCCCTGAACAATGGCCGAGTCCTTTCATCCCGTCATCGCTCCTGCACCAAACCTCACGCCCTCCGCTCTCCCGACTGTGCCCTCCAATCTGGGTGTGGTCACCGGCTCCCAGTCCCAAATCAAGGACCTGTTCGGCCTCTTCTGCATGGTGACCCTTGACCTCATCGCGCTGGTGGCCAACACGGGCGTCATGGTGGCAATCGCCCGCGCCCCTCATCTCAAGCGGTTTGCTTTCGTCTGCCATCTTTGCGCCGTGGACGTCCTCTGCGCCATTCTTCTCATGCCGTTGGGAATCATCTCGAGTTCACCATTTTTCGGGACGGTTGTTTTCACCATTTTGGAGTGCCAAGTTTATATTTTCCTTAATGTCTTTCTTATATGTTTAGCTATTCTTACCGTCACCGCAATTAGCATCGAGCGCTACTTTTACATCGTGCATCCGATGCGCTACGAGGTCAACATGACTGTCAACCTCGTAATTGTCGTAATGTTACTAATTTGGACAAAGTCTTTTCTGCTGGCAATGGTAACGCTCTTCGGCTGGCCCGCGTACGGAAGTCATAGCTCAATTTCCGCGGCACATTGCTCTCTCCATGCTAGCCACAGTAGCCTAAGAAAAGTATTCGCAGTACTCTTTAGCGTAGCTTGCTTCATGGTTCCTTCTTTGGTGATTTTTGCGGTTTATTGCGCTGTTTATAAGGTAGCGAGATCAGCTGCGATACAACAAGCACCTGTAGTAGCGACATGCCAGGCTAAAGAACGCTCCGATTCCATAAATAGCCAAACAACGATGATAACGACAACAAGGACTGTACCTCAACGTTTGTCCCCAGAAAGAGCTTTCAGCGGCGGGAAGGCGGCGCTGACCTTGGTGTTCATTGTAGGTCAGTTTTTGATTTGCTGGTTGCCGTATTTCGTCTTTCACCTCCAGATGGCGCTGAGTGGGTCCATGCAAAGTCCAGGAGATCTAGAGGAGGTGGTGAACTGGCTAGCCTTCTCGTCATTCGCGGTGAACCCGTTTTTCTATGGAATTTTGAACAGGCAGATCAGAGACGAGCTGCTGAAGTTCAGGAGATGTTCTTGGAGCCAAACGGTGGAGATTGGGACGTCCAGCCACGAAGGGTCGCTCCAGGAGAACTTTCTACAGTTCATTCAGAGGACCACTGGGAGTAGTGGTAGCAGTAGCTTAGGGAGAAGGACCAGTCTGAGAGCCAGCGTGGAACGGGAGCAGAAGATCCCAGGACAAGTACCAGAGGAGGCTTCATAGACTTTATAATGCGTACAAAATGGACTCAAAGACGTTCAGTGTGTTCAAGGAATTTCAAAGATTATGACAGATATGTTAAAAACCCTTCAGCTGAACGATTGTAAACAAACGTTGACTTAAAGTGCATATGGCAGGTTAGACTATACATTTCACTAAAACATAGTGATGATTATATTTAAAGACTTTACAAGTTTATAATGTTACTTCCTGGTTGGAATTCAGCTGCAGATGTGACAGCTCCACTGACCCACAGGTCAGTGATGCCATTCCAGCTGCTTCTGGTGAATACTGTCACACTTAACCTGCCTCGCCCCCATTGTCTGCGAGCACTGGTGTGTGAATGTGTGTGTGCTATATAAATGTGACCATTTATTGGAAAATGCACATTAATGCGCACAAGTCGGGAAAAGAACCATCTTCAATACCTGTCCTCACCTGCTGTGGAGACGGAGAAAATCAGATGATTTGTTAATGTATCTTTTTCTGAGCTCTTAGACTAAATATGACTACATGTCAGGGTTTACTGTCAGTTGTCCACAGAAACGGATTAGACTTACTGTTTAATTAAGATATAACTTTAGCTAGTTAAAATAAAAATAGTAGGATGTTTTCAAAAACAAATAACTACCGGTAGCTAACATTTACCTTTGGTAAACAAAACTTACTGGTTACATCTATTAAACGCTGTTATTTTAATATGGGTCACATCAAAAGCCTGACTTTGAGATTAAAAGCACATGAATGCAAACAAGCCAGAACCTCGACTTCTCATTTGGTATCCTGAGTTTCCTAGGACCACCAATTAGAAAAATGTGAGAACCGGTCATATGCACTTTAAGATTTGATTGAAAGTATAGAAATAATTGTCATAGATAAAACAGAAGGAAAGAGGATTTTTAACGTATAAAGTCTTAAGAAAATAGCAAAAGAACAAACTGAATTATTCTTTTTACTTTTCTTATTATTTAATGTATCCTATAAAAAGTGATGTGGTTTTAAAAGAAACAACAAAACTATCCTAAGCCAAGATGAATATACTTCTATCCTATAAGTAATTCGGTCAACAAGCAGGGGATTGGAATGAAACTATTTTTCTTTACTTTGGTATTTAAATCAGTGAATGCATTAATACATTAGAGACTAAATTGTGTAAAAGAATGTTACTTTTTACTATGATCATCACAACTCTACCTCAACGTTTGACTTAAATGGAAACAGAGCTTGAGTGTTAATGCCACATGTGACTTTCTACATGAGTTTACAATAGAAATCATTACTGTTTATTGATAACAAGCGAAAAGTGGAGGCAGAGTGGTGTTTTATGGCTCTCACTGTTTGTATTAGTCCTTTTCAAACAGAGAAAAGTGTGGTCGCTGCCAATAACACATTTACACTGAGCCCTTTCAGCTTTTACAGCTCCTTACATAAGTGTGTATCTGGTTCACCACCATAACATGACCTGTAACATAAGCTAGCTTTATCATCTTAACAGAGCTTTGGAGGTTTTAAATGTGTAGATTATGAATGTACGTAATGTATCTGTAGCCTACATATTTGATGGACTTGTTTTATTAAACCTGTATGTGAGTCATGCTGCAATACGTCCTGCATGTGTCGTCGTAATATATATAATATATATATATATATATATATATATATATATATATATATATATATATATATATATATATATATATATATATATATATATATATATATATATAAGGCAAATCGCCGTTTCAACAACCGTTTTTTCATCAGCTTTTATTTACAAACATGTTATTTACCAGTGCAGCCAAAACCAATAAAATCGACTTGAACTGAACCATGACACGAGAGTGGGACATCAGGACAGTGACATGAGCCTCATGCAGCAAATACTCGATTGTCCAGCAATACTTCAACTCTTTGATACTTCAACTTATCATTATTTTAGTGACAACATCTTAGTCTTACAGCTCCTGAACACTGTGTGAATAATGCCAGAGCCACGTTCATGGATCCACCGGGTTTAGTGGAAACACATGAAGTATTCAAAACTAATGAGTTAAAAATGAGTGTAATGCTTTGGAAGAGGTCTGCTCTCAATGCCTTAGAGTCAAAGCAGTGCCTCAGAGTCAAAGCAGTGCCTCAGAGTCAAAGCAGTGCCTCAGAGTTAAAGCAGTGCCTCAGTCAAAGCTGTGCCTCAGAGTCAATGCAGTGCCTCAGAGTCCAAACTGTGCTTCAGAGTCAAAGCTGTGCCTCAGAGTCAAAGCAGTGCCTCAGAGTCAAAGCAGTGCCTCAGAGTCAAAGCTGTGCTTCAGAGTCAAAGCTGTGCCTCAGAGTCAAAGCTGTGCCTCAAAGTCAAAGCTGTGCCTCAGAGTCAAAGCTGTGCCTCAGAGTCAAAGCAGTGCCTCAGAGTTAAAGCAGTGCCTCAGTCAAAACTGTGCCTCAGAGTCAATGCAGTGCCTCAGAGTCCAAACTGTGCTTCAGAGTCAAAGCTGTGCCTCAGAGTCAAAGCAGTGCCTCAGAGTCAAAGCAGTGCCTCAGAGTCAAAGCAGTGCCTCAGAGTCAAAGCAGTGCCTCAGAGTCAAAGCTGTGCTTCAGAGTCAAAGCTGTGCCTCAGAGTCAAAGCTGTGCCTCAGAGTCAAAGCTGTGCCTCAGAGTCAAAGCTGTGCCTCAGAGTCAAAGCAGTGCCTCAGAGTCAAAGCAGTGCCTCAGAGTTAAAGCAGTGCCTCAGTCAAAACTGTGCCTCAGAGTCAATGCAGTGCCTCAGAGTCCAAACTGTGCTTCAGAGTCAAAGCTGTGCCTCAGAGTCAAAGCAGTGCCTCAGAGTCAAAGCAGTGCCTCAGAGTCAAAGCAGTGCCTCAGAGTCAAAGCTGTGCTTCAGAGTCAAAGCTGTGCCTCAGAGTCAAAGCTGTGCCTCAGAGTCAAAGCAGTGCCTCAGAGTCAAAGCAGTGCCTCAGAGTCAAAGCAGTGCCTCAGAGTCAAAGCTGTGCCTCAGAGTCAAAGCAGTGCCTCAGAGTCAAAGCAGTGCCTCAGAGTCAAAGCAGTGCCTCAGAGTCAAAGCAGTGCCTCAGAGTCAAAGCTGTGCTTCAGAGTCAAAGCTGTGCCTCAGAGTCAAAGCTGTGCCTCAGAGTCAAAGCAGTGCCTCAGAGTCAAAGCAGTGCCTCAGAGTCAAAGCTGTGCCTCAGAGTCAAAGCTGTGCCTCTGAAAGAACAGGACAAAGGCACTTGGAGAGGGTGAGTGGAGGTCACTTCTCAATAACTCAATGGAGGCTGCACTTTAGGAACATCATGTCGAGACAATAACATTACAGTTTTCTCCAGATGGTCAAAGTGTAAAATGCCATTCTCAGTAAACAGCAGTTGTGCTGCTCAAACTACACGAGTAGTTCAGAGTTCAGAGTCACACTGTGAGCTACTATTCACTGAAGTTTCTTCTTTCATGTGGTTGAACGGTCAGTGCGGTGGTTCTGGCTGTACGGTGTTTCTTTAGTTCAAGTTCACTCAGGATGTGGACTTCTACAGACGCCTGGCCAGTCACACGTTCCCTCTGTGACGTGGCTCCTGATCCTGAGCCTCCCATTAACAGAAAAGTCAACTGTCGCTGTCTGGATCCAGAAAGGTTTTCAGGATTCTACCATTAGCAGACACAAGGGGTCAGTAAAGGAACATAAATGATATTGTACAACCCCCTTCTCTAGTTTGAATGAATTCACCATTTTCTGCATGGCCAGCCAGGCTTCTGTTTAAGCACAGTACATTTAGCAACACAAACTCCTCATTAAAAAGCATTTTCTTTTCTAACGCATTAAACATACAAAACAAACAGTAAGTCCGTAAGCCTAACATTCAGTGTTATTTTATCCATAAAATCTGACTTTTTACAAACAGGTATATTTCTCTGGCTTCTCAGTGCTAACTACACGTCTCTCTTTTATTTATAAAACTATCTTTGCCCTTCAGTGATCAGTCTTGTAGTTAAGGCAAAAAGGGCTTGAAATTATCCCAACTTGTCCTCATCGTTTAAAAATGCCATGCTTGTTTGTGATTCTGTCCATTTTCTTGTCTCTTGGAGCTTCAGACCATCGTAACGCACATCATCACCTTAAACCTTGTAGTTGGTCTTCAAAATCCAAGACCAGCCAGGATGGTAAGTCCATGAGAAGTGACCCAACGTGCACACAATCTTTCAAACTCAGTCTATGTGCACTGTTTAGTCCAATGCAAAAGTCACACAGGTTGATTTTAAATATAGTTTAGCTGTTTTTTTTACAAAGTCCCGTCACTCCAGTGTGTGGCCCACTCCTTTTTGTGGACGCCTCCAGACTTCTGGGTTTGAAACTGCGGCCTGTCCTCTCGAGGGATCTTCACCGCATGATACTGAGGCAGCTTGTCTTTGTAAGGCGCACGACGGAAGAAGCCACACTAAACAGGGAGAGAAGGAACGCTTTAGTGACACGGAAATGTAACCAGGACGTCTGCAACTACTACAGCGCCGACGTTATGATATTGTTTGAAGCATTTGCTCCCATTTTGGTCCAGGTTTGAAGCCCAGCCACTGTGACTTTTATCCCCAGGAACACTACACATGTCGCTACACTTAAATATGTTGTGTATTGTAACTTTTAACTTGTTTCATCAATACTGACAAAAAATAAAATATAAAACAACCAAAAAACTCAAAATCTTCAATGTTTTGGGAGGCATTTCTTCCTGACCCTTAATTAAATCCAAGTTATTATTAGACTCTAGAAATGCACTGAAAGCTACAAAACACATGAATCAGTTTTGTCATAAGTAGTTATTATAATTGTGTAAATAAATACATTTCAGAGTCTTTGCGGTGCTTTAGAGCTCCTGCAGTTGTCGTCACGCTATCCCACGTTGAACATTTATTGGAGTTTCAGAGATCATTTTTGCACAAATGTACAAATGATCGAGGAAAGCTGATTACAGAGCATTTTACCGGATTTACAAAGCTCCAGATCGACAGAGAAGTGGATTTCTATAACTAAACGGACTGTGGCGAGCCAAGCCTCACATTAACTAAGCTACAAATGCATTTCTGATTTTCATTTGTGGAAGGATTTAACCACTGTCTCATAACGATTCTAAATCTTATTTAAGATCGTGTAGTTCTGTTAATTATGAATCTATTAAGCGAGCGAGAGAGAACGTGAAGAGAAAAACAATCACAAATGCTTTTCAAAAACACTGTTACAATGTCAAAAAAATCTGAAACTGAAGATAAACCACTGATTTGTGGGTGTTTGTTACATTGACATGAGTGAATTCGCCTGCAGTCTTGAACAACAGCTTCATAGTAGTTGGAATAAACACTTAAACATCTCCAGAGACACTTTTTGACGATATGAGAAGGTGAAAAGTGAATCAGATGTACAGATTCTGCTGATCTAAACTCTCCAAAAGCACACTCAGGCCGGGTGAGGCTGGGTAATGTTTAATCTGATTTGTTTTTGAGATGCATTGTTATTTACGACTTCATTCATTTTCAGAGTTTTTGTTCATAAGAGTGTTTTTTAAACTTCCTATAAGTTATTTGTCCTTTTCCTCTGTATGTACCTGCGTTGCAACAATGACATTTCCCCATGTGTGGACAATAAAGGAATATCTTATCTTATTTAATGACAAAGACAAACCCTAAAAGCCAAACTTCAGGCTCGTTGTCATTCATTACTGCAGTTTTCAATTCAAAGTCTCAATATTGGAACTGAAAAAGATGAATTGGTGCATCTGTAATAGACACGTTAAGATTTCTCAACTACGTAATTATGATCGTATTATCTATTGGTCGAACATTCAATAGTGCATTAATATCAAGAGCACATCCAGTAACTGTCCAGCCACCGCAAAATCATCACAATCAGAGAACACATCAGGCCAGACACAACTGTAGTAAAGAACAATGACACACGACACTGCAAGCATCTGTGGGGAAATTAGACAAAACACGAAGAAGACACACAGTGTAGCGTCAATAAAAACAGCCCTGTGCGATTGCAGAAACAGCAAACATGATTGTAGTGTCTTTGTTTACCGTTTGGAGCGAGAGGAGGGGAGAGCAGGCCACAGAACTGAACACGTTAGAGCCACGTTAAAGTTCTGAGGCCTGTTTCTCCGCCTCCGAAGGCTGAACCCCCAAATGTGCTTGGTAATACTCGGCCTCGTAGTGTGGACGCCGCTCGCTGCGCTTGAAGAAGCCACACTGACGAGGAAGTAAGGAGGTAGGACACAGGACGGAGGAGGAACGATGACGGGTGAATATAAGGAAGACAGAGAAGATAGAAAAGGTGACATACAGAAAAATGAAATGAAAATGAAGAGAAAAAGAATCAAACTGACCGATACCAAAGACAGTATCTACATTCACACTATAGAGCTCGGGATGGACCGTCAAAACCTTTACGTAACGAGAAGGATGTGCCAAACGTCCATATGAGCATAAACACTAGCGTATCGTGTATGAGTGGTGTCATTTCATTTTGAACGGACTGAGGTTTCCCTATCTGGCTTACTATTATAATAGTATATTATTATAGGTTAAAAGTTATGTACAGGATTATCAATTCATGGATCCAAAGTGATGTCACACATTACGTCATACCGCCATCTTGTGGAGGAAAGCTGCATTCTCACTGTGAGCTGTGCCAACGAAAAGTCTCAAAACAAAGGATTCCTCTGTCACATCCCCAAAGACTTAGTTTGTCCAGATCACTCCAGACTGAGGCTACATGGCTATGCTAATAAACGTTAGCGTACTTGCAGATAGTTTTAACGAGCCTAATTGCTCTTGGAAGCTTTGAGGGCTCGTCCTGTGCAGAGGACTTGTGGACGAGGAAGTTTAGATGTTAATGTCCACTAAAGTTTGTTGTGTTGTTGTTGTTGTTGTTATGTTACTTTTAATGGCTGTTGGCGGCCAATTGAAAAGGTGCATTTACCGCCACCAACTGTAGTTGTGCGTCTTCAAAATCTGTGTTTTACTCTAAACTGGGGGGAAAAGGAGAGCGAGAAAGAGAGAGCCAGGCTGTTGTGGCAAGTTGTCTCTGCTTTTAAGTGTCAGCGACCAAAGCCCATAACTTCTGTCTTCTCGAAGTATCAACCTTTTTCATTTTCAATTTTATGTGCTGCTTTTCATGGCTATGTAACGGCGCAGCAGCAACAGCATGACACGGTGACGTCTTTGACACGGTGACAACAGATAAGTCACATGACCAAAACCCATGGATATGTTCCCTAGAGTGTCTAAATAGTGTTATTTTCTTTAGTTTTGAAGATTGTATTATTCCTCTACAGAAATGATTGACCTAACATAACTTTTAAGAGTATTTCAACCTTGAAAAGTGCTACATTTTCCCTGTACCTTCCAGAGTATGCAGACGAGCAGTGTGAGCAGCAGGATCCCGGCCAGCACCGCGATGAGGATGATCCACCAGGGGATCCAGTACTGGTCCGACAGGCCGGGCTCGGGGTAAATCATCACCGGGATCTGAAAAACATCATCGACTGTCACTTCTGACTAATGTGTAACAGTAAGTTTTAGTGCGTATGACAGATTAGACTACACGATTTTATTAGGGTGATTCCACAACTGTTACCAAGCAACCACACAGTAAACATGGGCCAAAATCCATATAACTATCAATAGTTATAATTTGACAAATAATACCAGATAACGCCTTTATTGTGTTGTTTAAACTGTCAGAAAATGTGTCAGTTAAGTGTAAATTGTCTCTGCGATTAATGTCTCTTATTGATGACATCACAGAGGGATTTTTTACATTTCTATTCTACAATTTTTCCTCACAAACTGCACCTTGACTGATGTAAAATTGCGATAGATATTTACCACAGAGAATATCACAATTAGAAAAACATGAGAATCCATCACATACACCTTTCTATCTGCACTCCACAGTGAGATCAATAAAGTTCCATTTAATTGTATAAGAAATGTTGATTATTCTCACATTTAACAATAAGATTATGGTCTTGCTTAATGAAAAATGTACTAAAAACCCCATGGAGCCAGGCACAATAGCAACACATTAGTTACCCATAGTTTTCAACATAATGTCATTTGATTTAGCAGCATGTGGGAAAAAAAATAGAATTATAATAATAAATTGTAGAAAGACATTACTACCAGGCTACACCATTTGGACATTCAAACACAAGCTATAATAGAGGATTTCCAGTGTGACGTGGCACCTGTGCGGCCGCGTCTCTGAGCACCAGATGTTTGATGCTGGATTTGACGGTGATGTTCGCTCTGACCATCACCTCCAGAGCGCTCACCGACGGGAACTCCTGAACACAACACAAAAGTACAACCAGGAGGAGGTTGGAGAGGAAGTTGGATGTGTCACGTGCCAATATTTCAACCTACATTAAAAGGCAATATTACCACAACAATAGTAGAAAAACATTGTGGTATTGTGGTTTTGATTAGGAATTGTCTGGAATATTTTAACCAATATGCGCTTTGTATTGCTGCTGTGGCTGATATTATCCATATATTATCCTTTTAAAATCCATTGCAAGGCCCTCAAATCTATTTATCAAAAAATCACAAATTCAATTTTCACTTTAGTAAAAATAGTAATGTGTATTTACCTCTTATAACATTATTTGTGTCATAATTGTGTAAATAAGTGGCAGTATTTTTTGCCTAAATGCTCATTAGTCAGTTGAAAAAGACAAATCTGTTGCACTGAGCACAAACTAGAGCAATAACAAGCATACACTGACTGACACGCCACTATTTATTTTGTTAGATTATTTATGTAATGTTTTAGGGGCTTTTATTATTGTACTAATTTATCCGACTGTATTTTACTGTATGGATGTAGTGAAAGAGGACATAAAGTTAGGCCTGTCATGATGAGCGATGAACAATATCATAAAAAACATGAGCAACAATAAATAAATGGCAGGATGAAACACTTAATTTATGAGTCATAGATGTTAAATCTGTACATTTCTGTGGTCAAACCTCTACAAAGCTGGCGTCCCAGAGTCGAGCCTGAATCTTGAGAACGGCCTGACCAGAGAAACTGTGCAGCGGACACTGGAAGAGCACGCAGCGAGCCGAGCCCAACAGACAATCCTGACAAGCAGAAGGGGAAAGATACATATACAACAAGAAATAAGCAATTGACTTTAGTGGCTGTGGTTACATGCACATTTTTGGAGATGTAAGATGATTAAAATGATATGTAAACAGCAAAATACTCTTTCTGATCATGTTTTTTTTATGATCGGTCACATTGAATTCTGCGATTTACATGTCATTTAAATAATCTTAGATATAAATTTAAATAATCTTAATATTCTTAGTTTTATTCTGTTATTTATTATATTTTATTACATGATTAAGTGTTCTTTTGGGGGGTTTCGGCACAGGGGGAAATAGGGGGGAAATGTATGTCATATAAGATGTGAAATACTGTAATTTGACAATATAAAAATAGAAAATAAATTAGTTTTTAAGGAAAATAAATTGTAAAAGTAACACTTTAAATGAAGGTTCTGTAGTAAACTATAATGCATTAAAAAGCACTTATTTGTTTATAGGCACTTGTATAAGGCTTTTATCACTTTGTTACTGAAAACAGACACATGCTTTTGGTTAATGGCCTATTAACATGTATAATGTATTATAAGCCATCTACAAATGCTATTAATTGTCTAAGTGCCTATAAACAAATAACTAGTGCTTATTAATGGCTTATAAATAGTTTACTACGGAACCTAATTATAAAGCGTTCGTCACTGGTCATTCATTATAGTTGTATTACTATTATTTAAAATCAAAAACAGTAGATATAGTAGTGAGATCAAGTATTCCCACCAGTTTGAGTGACTTGCGTCGCTCTGAAGCAGCCACAGCCGGAGTTGTTCTTGCTCCGTTTCCTTTTATCATCACTTCTCCTTCGTCCTCTGGGTGAGAGCGCCGTGTTCTGCCGCCCTGAAACAACAACAATTCAACTTCAATTTACATCTTTTTTAACAAATGAGAATTGTCTGGTCCGTGAGGAGGAGAGTAACTAAACATTTATAATCCAATAATTGAATACATATTTGTTGGAGGTTCTAGTATTTGAAAGGTATTTCTTCAGTAGCAGGAATGGTATCATCAGTGGATTGTTTCTTAAAGGCACAGTCACTTTATAGAAGTGGTGAGTCGCCTAATTCCATGGAAACAGAAAGTTAAATCCATATTTTGGAACATTCTCCGTAGAGATAGATAGGTTTTATTTTGTAAAATATTATAGCCAGAGGAACAACATTTCCATGGAAACGAGCAGAAGGAGGCCAAGTACGAGTCAGGTTTATGGAGGTACAAACCCACTCACTGTAAGGACACAGGATTTAATACAGTTAATACATTCAAAAATCTAAAATGGAAGTAATTGTAATGGCATCTTTCTACTTGAAATAAATATAATAAATACATGAAATAAATAAATTAAAATATACATATTTTATAGTATATCCATTTTACTTGTACATATACGAAACGATATTGTCTTATTACCGGTACGTTTATTGGGCTACTTTAATTAACTAAATGTATATTTATTTGGTCAGGACAGTGCATGTTAATGAACATACATAAAACACATGATGTAAACACCAGATTAGCCGTGAGCTAATATTCATCTGTTGTCCACAGAAAGGCCCTGCATCACCTGGGAATCGATCCCAGGACCTTCCTGCTGTGGAGCGAGAGCACTAGCTGCTGCGACAGATTAGTTTCCTTCAAGGATCAATAGATTTAGTCTATTTTCACTTTCTCTGATTTAGCTGATAATGTCTACATTACTAACATTACTTCTAAACTAAACCACTCTACAGTAAAATTACCGATCTCGTCCCTTTTCCTGAAAATGTTGACAGATTTGTCACGGTACAGAATAAAACACAATTAAATTAAAAGCGCACTGACTCAATTTATATGGCATAAATATTGCACAGATCTATATCAATCACTTAAAACAGTGAGTGATTTTCATCATTTAAACACTTTCCATCCACTCTGTGCCAACATATGTTAGTTTTGTTTTTGTTCTGCATTTACCTTGTGTAGTTTTGGCTGTTTGATTACAAAAGGAGGCAGTTGTAGAGGGTTTATTGCTCCTTTCGGGCTGCACTGGTTCCCCTCAAACTTCAGACTGGACGGATACAGCAGCCACTTCCCGTTGGACAGTTCGTGAGGGAACATGATGTTGAGAAATGCAGAACCCAGAGTCTGCAAGGCCTGGCCGGGATTTGAAACCTGCCAAAATGATAAACAGGGCGAGTCATTTCAAAAGTTACTAAAAAAGAGGTCTCTCTCCTTAAAACCTACAAATCAAGTTAGGTTTTTTTTTAGGGGAAATAATGGACTCGGATTGGAACTTCTGTCTTAAATTAAATAATAAATCCGTCTTAAAGGTGCACAGAACTTTTATCAATAAATAAAGTAATCCATCATTAACTATCTTGCATTTATTCAATTACATATGTTTTTATTGCTGCAAAAAGACTTGACTATGGAGATAGATAAGTGTAATGCCATACTGTGAAACATTCCAGTCAAAGCAGTAACCTGATGGTCGATGGAGCCAAGCAGGTGGCGGACAGAAAAGTTACATAGTGCACCTTTAAGTTACATAGTGCACCTTTAACAGTGAATCTACAATCTAACAGAGCTTACAATACCATGGAGAACTATGCAGAAAATTAAACTGTATGAATGAACTGTACTGGATAATAAGATTTCATAGATTATAATTGAATTGTATTTATAGTCAGTTGATTGATATGCATTGTAAAAATATGTTATTTGAGTTTATGCAGAGCTATGAATCCCAGGAAGACTAACGACCAAACAGTGGAGGCTAATGAGGCTCAAATTAAATGAATAAACAAAAAAACAAACCTACCAGTATTCATCTAGTGGTGAAATGAAAGTCAAGCCCTGATAATAATTATACAAACAGCGTAAACAGTTAAGTTATTGCTTGAGAATTCACATGTATATCCGGTAACAATATTCAGACGTCATTAGGTCAATCCAACTGGAACGTGTTAAAACCTTTCTTTAAATGTTGAGGTTTAATTCTGTCAGATAAATGTGAAACATCTGCACTAATGACCACTAATGACCACTATCACATCCCCCCGGTTACTTTACGTCCTGTAAACACTGACCACAAACTCAAACTCCACCGAGCTGCCGATCTCCTCCAGACTTCTCATGGCACTCTCGCCTTTCACTGGGCCGCTGAAGAAAAGCTGATGAGGGTTCACCACTCTGAGGATAATAATGCACCATTTATATGAGGCATGTTAGTATGAAGCTGTTTTTGTGCTGCACGTGAAGAGATGAAACTCACCCGATGACAGACAGGGGGAGCTCTATCACCACTTTGGCGAATGCCGTGACTTCAGACAAGTCGGACTGTTCACTGATGCTGTGGACACAAGGTGAACCATGCTTTATCAAACTTAAAAGTGACATCATTTTAAGATTGAGGTTAATATCACAACAGAAAATGCATATAAAAACTTTCCAGTGCAAATAAAAGCTTTTTAAACATAACATGTGGGCGTCTTACGTTGACAGGAGCAGATCCGCGGTCAGCTCTGTCGTCTCGATCGTGATGTTGGATGTGCTCAAACTGATGGAGAATTGTAGCTGTCGGGAAAAGAATAGTTTGGTAATGACTGCGTGACCTGCACTGCTCACTGTGAGTTCATCAGTGTTGAGGATTGACCTTGCTGTTTCTTTTGACGGGATTCCCCAGGTCACACTCCACCTGAGAGCCGTTCTGGTTGGCCTGGCATCGAATCTGAAAAATGACACAGCCACTAGAAACCATGACAACTAATACGGTCAATTGGGTTGAACTGTTGAACTGAATAGCATTATGTACTTCTTTACCGACCAACACTAGAAAAGTTACATAATGCACCTTTAAAGCAAAAAAGGTACGAATTAATACAACTTGTCTTAAAAAACGTCATTCTTTCTGAACCCTTTTTGCAATAAATTCCACCTGGACAACTGCGATGTTACAGACAAACACTCTTTCATCTTAATCTAGATTATTTATACCTTTACACATATACATAACTAAAGTAACTATACATTGAGGGCCAGTGCAGAGCAAGTGCAGTAAAACAAGCTGTTATTGCACCAGTTAGGGCGACTTTTTAGTAGTTAACTAGTCAAATTATGATTTTTATTGAACATTGAGACTTTTTAAATACATTATCAACCAAGTAAAGGTTGAAATATGGTGACTGAAGGCTTCTAGATGGACATTTGGATTTAATAATGTATAATTGTATTTCTATTTGTGTTTTAGAGTCTGTATAGTCCAAAGAACGATTACGATTATCAAAATATGACTGTGATCATTTTTTATAGTCGACTAGTCACAATTATCAGGTTAATTATTGCATCATTATCTGTTTATCGAGTGTGTGTCCGGTCCGTACCTGCGGGGGCAGCCTGGAGCCGGCGTAGGACAGAGTGTTTGGGAGCGAGATGAGGAGCTGCGCCGCGTGAGCATCGTCTCCGTCCTCCTCCGGGGTCAGAGGGTCAGAGGGCAGGTTAGTCACCACCAGCTCCAGAACAACCACGCGCTGGTCAGACAGAGAGAAAACCTGCACCTCGTCCTCATCGCTGACAACAGGACACGGAGAGACATGTCAGGATCATGTCAGACTTTAAGTTAGTAAACTATTTCATTAGCACTTGTCATTTGTTCATAAGCACTTGACAATTAATAGCATTTGTAGATGTCTCATAATACTTAATGTCCTTCACCAAAAGCATGAGTGTTAAAGCAGCACAAAAGTGAAGCAGGTGATTATTAAACTGTTTTCAATAGCAAAATAAAAATAATAATAATATGCTTGTAAATGCCTTTAAGTGAATATTAAAACATTACAAAAAGTGTAATAAATCAAATAATTCAGTTTCAACACACACTGAAGTCAAACGTTCTGAATGATAAAGTGAATGTGACTTTAAGAGCAAGACAAAGGAACACCTTACTTCTAGGTTAACCTTTTTGGAGGATGGAATCAAAATAAAATGACATAAGTTTCCACTATATTGCGCAGCTTTTATGCAAAATAAAAGAGGACATTGCAGCGTTTGCGATTTTCTAATTGCAGCTATTAAAATTGTGATTTTGATTAACCTTGCAGCCCAACTACTGGAGCATCGTAGACCTATTTTAGACTTTTGAGTTAAATAACTGAGATTTAGAATAGTACCAAACCTGCTTTAGAAGAAATTGACGAAGGACAATATTTGAATCTTTTTTGCTAAGTTGCGTTAAATAGATAATGCTGAAAAAGATAAATAAAAGATCTCAGACAGTTGCCGAGTTGCAGGTGCACACTAACATGTTAAATGAAAATGACGAGTTCAAATATACGACGGAGTATAAGGGCCAACCAAAAAAAATAAAAAATGCGCGGCACTACGAGAATAAAGTCTTTAATTAATGACTTTTTTCTATATAAAAATCTCATAATTTAAAGACAACAAAGGCAGATACACGGTTCACTTTCAGCACCATATTCTGTGATCTGTCCTTTTCCTCTGTATCTGCTGCGTTGTATCAATGAAATTTCCCCATGTGTGGACAATAAAGGATTATCTTATCTTATCTTATATTACATGCTCCCCCCCCTCAGTGTTGCATAATGGTACAGTCCAGTAACAGCTCTGTTTGTATGAACTGTGTTTAAAGCTATGAAGCTGATCTGACAAGTCAATACACTGAGTCAGATGCATCTGTGGAGTCTTCATTGCACAAACACGCCACCACCAGGACGCAAAATGGCGCTTGATTAAAAGTGAATACAAAAGCCCACAATAGATGTCGATCTTTATAATGCGGGTCTTTTAGACATTACAAACAATCATTTCCCCGGTGCAGTGTCCTCATGTCCGGTCCCGGACATGGATGTATTATATTATCGGTCGACCTGTAAAATGACGGACTTGTGTATTGGGTGCACACGTGTGTTGGAGCTCATGCCATGATGTATGGATGATGTATGGATGATGTATGGATGATGTATGGATGATGTATGGATGATGTATGGATGATGTATGGATGATGGCATGTGCGTAAAACATATCGCTTTTTGGCTGTGCCAAACATGATCCAGGCGTCAGGAGGAGCTGAGTGGAAGCGCAGACGGATGTTTTGTGTTCTGTGTGTTTTACCGAGTTTGTCCAAGAGATGACAAAAGGTTAGAATCGGAGCATAAAACTTAAGTGCACACAATGAGCACGAGAGAATAATGACTAGTGTGCTCAAAGTGCCCACGTAGAGAAACAACACTATAGAGGAGCAGAACATGTGTGAATATAACAACGATGTCTGCGGGCGGCTGTGACACGGAGCACGGCTGCTGTTTGAGCCCATGATGCACTACAGCTGCATCATGGAGAAAGTAAAGCGTTTATCCAACAGTTTGTGTAACAGGAAAGGTGCTGCTAAACGGCAGTGTCTTGTCTTGTAATAAACACACACGTAAGACATCGTTTTAAAAACCAGGAAACACTTTAACATGTATTTCAGGCTTTTATGTAGTTCTAAACTGTCAACTCATCCAAGCCCGTTCTTTTGCGTCCTGACCGTGGGGCTGAAAGTGAACTGCTCACGTCACTTTGAATCGGCGCCTAAACTACGACTTTTTTCTCGTTAATTAAGGAGTTTTTTTCTCATTAATTAATGACTTTTTTTCTCGTTATTTAAGGAGTTTATTGCCGTTAATTTACGACTTTTTTCTGACTTCGACTTTTTTCTCATTAATTAACGTATTTTTTCTCATTAATTAATGACTTTATTCTCGTAGTGCAGCTCATTTTTTTTCCTTGTTTGGCCCTTATACTCCGTCGTACAAATACAAATCTAGATACCTCCATGCATTTGGATAAAAATGTAATAGAAAATGCTTTATACAGAGTAAACTGAAAGCCTTTCATTATTATTTTTTAAATGGCACTCAAACTTTACTGGTGCATGTTCTGTTTACAAAGATGAACTATAATAATTATGTCGAGCTCTATAGTTCACAATAGTGTCGTTCATATTATGTGTTTATGAATAGATTAGAGTGTGCGGCTTATACAAGGTATACGTGTGTTTCCATGGTGACTGACCGTGGCAGAGGGGTGAAGAGGTCGGAGGTCAGAGGTCGTGTTCCAAACTGGTAGCTGAGCCTCAGGTTGCTCTGGCAGATCTTGTCGCTGCCACAGCCTTCACGCAGGAAGTTTATCTTTAAGGAGAACAGCAAGGAGGATTATATGAAGTACATTAAATTAGACTGAAATGACATACATTGTGAACGTAATTAACGTTTGCATTGGAGAGAAAAGTGCTTGACACTAAAGATGAATGTTAAGGACACATAGGGTAACAAATCAAATACTTAATACTATTACTTACATCTAGTATTTACTTCATAGCCTAATGCATAAGAATGTGGGAAAATACTTTATGTTAATATTGGTAATTTTGTTTTTTATTTAATCATGTTTACAACGTATTTAAAGCCCATTCTTCCCATCCAGAACACAAGGATGTGTATAACATGTATTCAATCATCAAACCTTATTTCCAGTCCTTTTAGTGTCTTGTAACTTATGTCCTTGTTTATGTGTTTTATGTGTTTGTTTTTAATGTTTTACTTTGCACTTTGAGCTTTTTACACATGCTTTCCAATAGGGTTTTACTACAAATGCAAATAAACTAAAACGAAACAAGCAAACATAAATCACTAAATGATTACGTAAGAGAATGATAGACATAAAGCGTGATTTTATTGCGTGCGTTTACCTCGGAGTGCAGCGTGTTGGAGGGCGACACGCTCAGAACAGGAGGAAGCTTCTCCAGTTGTTTGGCCCCGGAGTGTCGTCGCAGTGGCTCTGGTTTAATGGTGTGAGTGATCGCCAACGAGATCGGACGCAGTTTGTCCCGAATGTTCTCCTGGAAAAAACAACAGAAAAATAATATTCCGGTTTTGTATTCACCACTGCGTTTCATTAAAGGCAACTTATCGCTACTACAACTGCTAACAAGGTCATGAAGGTCTTCTGTTAATGAAGAAAAGTTGAAAAAGTGAAAGAAAAATGGCTCCAAAATATTCCATAAGTTATCATCATCGTTCATTTAAACACTTATTGAAATGTAGATGTACTTAAAAATGTGTGAATTTGTTAAGATGCGCTCAAACTTGAACATGGAGTTTAAAAAATGAATTAAACGTGGCTATAAGGTGATTTCAAGTGATTATTATCCAGAAAATAAATGTATCAGGTTGTCATTCAGCCATTATTGACATAAACTAAAACATGGTATATAATGTAACTTTAGTTTCATTCAAGCATGTTTCTGAAACCTTGCCCCTGTTGTCAGCTTGAAACATTTTTATTTAAATGGTTTCCTGATATAAAAGTGACTGACGTGTAGCTGGAAGGTGGCGGTGGTGCACACATGGTGGCGCTGTCTGTTCATCTCCACTTCCTCAGTCTGAGTGAACTCTGCTTCCAGTGAACTTCGACCCAGGAAGTTCACTCTGTGTGGGAGCCCCAACTTCCTGCGCTCTGTGTCGGCCTCAAAGTGCACCACAAGGGCTAAGAAAAAGAAAAGAGGAAGGAAAATATTATAAAAGTACATTTGATAGTGTCTGATATAGTGTTTTTCTATCTCCACGAGAACTCAAAAGGGAAAATTCACCAATTCACACAATCGGTCCATGCAAACGTATATATTATATAAGAATAGTTCAATTCCAGCTGGTTGGAGACATATTGTTTCTACGGGAAGTGACAAGTGTTTACTTTTTGTACTTTGCCTTTTTATAAATGCAAAAGTGGTGGACAAATGTGCCTGAAAGGTGTCGGTTTTTTACCACCTGACGCCGCACAGGCCGCTCAGATATTTGGGCTTTTAAACGGCTTTTTCACAAATTTACACACATTTTTCACAGGCAAACACCTTAAGTAAGCACTGAAAGCTCAACATCACATAAAATCACTATTTTTATACTACCGTATTTTCCAGACTATAAATTACACCTTTTTTCATAGTTTGGCGACTTATACTCCAGAGCGACTTATGTGACATTATTAGTTATTTTCACACTGGCAACCACAAGAGGGCGCTCAAGGCTCTAAGCGACGCAGAAGAAGAATCTGCACTTCCTCTTCCTCTGGAGTTTGTGGAGTTGTTTAGAAGTGACTCAGAGGAAGAAGAATTCAGTGGATTTAGTGATTTGGTGTAAAACTGATGCTTTGGTAAACTTGTTAGCATGTTCTTTATGCTATAGTTATCTGAATAACTGTTCATATGTTACGTTAACATACCAGACACTTACCACAGTTCTGTCTGTGCGTCATGTAGCTGAAGGTGTTAGCGTTAGCATGCGTCATGTAGCTGAAGGTGTTAGCGTTAACATACGTACACCTATTCACCATGTTCTCTCATCTGTTATTATTGTAAATTGCATTTCAAGATGAAATGTCTGTTCTTGGTCTTGGATTTTATCAAATTAATTTACCCCCAAAAATGTGACTTATACAGGTTTTTTTTCTTCTCTATTGTGCATTTTTTGGCTGGTGCGACTTATAGTCCGGAAAACACGGTAAGTGCTGTTACAGTGTAGCTATTACAAAATGTTAGCAAAGCTTTGTATTAAGTGTTTTGAAAATGCATTTTATATTTCACATTCTACATCTACTGTACAGCAGCAAATCTGTCTTTAAACGTGAATTTAAACAGTTGTAGATTCCAAATCTTTATAAATTAGTTCAGGCTGGCTTATTTTGCATCCTGTAACCAATTATCTGCATTTAATTAAGCTTCAATTCAAAATAAGATTCTTACTCGACAGTCACTCATCAAAACAACAGATGCAGATACAGCGCATACACTAAACCTCCAGACTACAGTAAGTACTGCTCGTTTATGATAACCGTGTCCAACATGAGACAGGGCTGAGGTCACGCTCTGTAAATAGAAAGCTGCTGCCACCGAGAGCGGGACAAGGACAGAACCAGTGGCTTCAGACTGGACTCACTGATGTGTGGATTGTAGTGCTCTGGATGTGCCGTGAACAGGAAGCAGGCCTTTACGTCCACACTGGAGAAGGAAACAGGATCAAATAATGCTTGAAATATGAAACCGTTGGGGGATTGAGGAGACAAAATATACAGAATTTCCTGGTTGATAATCAAGAAAAAGTGTGTATTTATTTTGGGTTTTACTTTATTTCAGGGCTGTTTCAACTAGTGCCTTAAAGTAAAGGTTGGGCATATTGACAAGAATGAATACCTCGATTTTTAATAAATGTCATCTTTACAGACTCTGCAGCTCATGCCACATTTCAACCTTTACTTGGTTAAAAAATGTATTTCCAAAGTCTTAACGTATAATAGAAATAATCAACTACAAAAATAAGAGTTAGTTGCAGCCCTTAGCTCAATATTTTCTGGAAGAACCACCATGACATTCAAAATTTTTTTGAATGTCATGGTGGTTCTATTACGGCCATCCATCAGTAATGTGTTAAAAGGCCTGTAAATGTCATAGTTGTAGGTGAAGTATTAGTCAAAAAGTGAATTAACTGTAAATTTGCCACAGCAATATGACAATTATTCAATATACCTCAAGGTCAAGGTGTGACAGAGGATTTTTTTTATTTATTTATAAGTTTTTTTGTGTTTCAGCTTCAAATAGATCCAGTAAAATTCAGGGATGAATATTTTCACGTTCTGAATTCCTCTAAATAGTAAAAAAAAGAAAGGCGATCACTTGGTTCTGAAAGTAGAATACAGTGGTTTCCTCTCTTGTTGTGGCCTTACCAGACTCCATCTCGACCTTTGCAGTTGTGATGGCCCAAGTCGATGTGCTGAGGGTCAATGCTCAATTCTCTGGCCACGTGAATGACTGGACGAGATCTGCATCACAAATGACAATGTGTTTTTGTCAATGTGATGAAGATACAATTTTTGAAAAGAATATCCCTGATGTTAGGCTATGCACTATATCTATTTAGCATTTTAGGACATTTTTAACCCTGCAACGAGTTGGCCACTGTCCAGGGTGTACCCCGCCTAAGGCCCGAAGTCACTGGGATAGGCTCCAGTCACCCGCAACCCCGAAAAGGAACAAGCGGTAGAAAATGGATGGATGGACATTTTAGTGCAAAGTAGGTTCATTTTCAGCTTTGTGAGCCTTTAAACCTGTGAAAAAACATTTGTCTCGTGCTGCTGTAAACTCTGGTAGAGTTAAGGTGTTTAGTCTCACTTTAATTCAAGACTTGAACAACTGATTTAAGCAAAAAGTCCGACATTAAACTTGATACTTTTACACTTATGCAGTATAGTTTCCCAATATGCCAAAGAAAGAAAAACAAAACACTTGAACAGTGAAGCTACAAATAGTTCTAACTGTAGGCAGACTAGACCAAATACCTCAACAAATACCACAGTGACTGATTTCTTTAGCTTATCTTCACTTTCTCCATTAAAGGTAAGAACATCTTCCTCCCAAGGAACTTTTCTTCTCTGCAGTATATCACTGAACATACTTTTGCAGTAGGGCAGCGACGATTCATTAACTAATCGTGATGAATCGTTATCTGGACTGTACAGACTCTAAAATGCCAAAACAACCATCAACACAACACTGATCTACTGTAAATAGAAGCTTCACCATATTTGGACCTTTTTATTTGTTAAAATTTATGTAAAAAGTCCCAATGGAAGTTCTAAAATAGGTCGACTACTAAAATGATTGTTAGTTGTTTTCTGGCGTTTATTCCCTCCCACCTGAAGAGAACCACAGAGTCGTTCAGAGATCCCACGGCCAGATCTGGATAGTGGTTATGGTCCATGTCCAAACCGCCGGAGATGGAGTAACCAAAACACCTCACGTCAAAGTCTCGACCGTCCAGCACCTGAAAATGTCTGGTCAGTAAATGTAATGACAACGAAAGGTTTACTTCAGTTCTATTTGGATTGCAGGACTTACTTGAGCCGGTTTAGTTTCAATGCCAGAATCAGAGCCTCTGTAGATGAAGACTTTGCCATCTCCGTCAAATGGAGCTCCAACAGCAATGTCTGAAAAGAACCAGTATAAATAAGATGGAAAACCTGGAAAACCAGCCTTGCAACATTTTGCATCGACATGAAAACAACTCTGAGAAACCCTGGCTCTTTTTTTTAGTATGTGATTATACTGTCTTATTATAATGAAAACAAAATGTGCTTTTTTTACTTTAGCAAGCCGTGGATGTGCATTTACGGTACTTGTTTTTATTGTTCAACCCTATGCATTTGACCATGAGTCTGAATTTTCTAAAGTACAGAGCAGTGGGCAGAGATGGGGGGTAGGTGAAAACTTTTTTTTCAGGATATTACAAGATTACCGTACTCAAATCCATCAATTAAAACACAACTTTGAGGGAACACTGTTTAAAATGGTCAAAAGCTGTTAGGTCTCCTTTAAAAATAGTTTTTGTACTTCACATTTGTCTCTATATCAATATGTTGCGGTTAAATTCAATTAGACCAAAGGAAGATATGTATCAACAACAGTCAAGCAGTTAAACAAGTGAATACATGAATACTACTGAATTACTTGTTGAATTGCTGTTATCATGTTTGATTAGGATGAACGTACCTCCATATCCGTCCTGGTCCAAGTCTCCGATGCTGCTCACTGTCATCCCAAACATGGAGTCATACGTCCCGTTGAGTCTGATGGGGCGCGAGTGGTCGTCCCAGTGACCGAAGGGGTTCAGGTAAACGTACACTGCGCCTCCGATCTCGGCTTTACGGTCGAAGAAATTAGGAGCTCCAACAATCAGGTCGGTCCAGCTGAGAAAGAGGAACGGGCGCAGCAAAAAGGTAAACCAGGGCAGACATTTCAAAACGGGATGAAATGTGTGGAGAAGGGGCCCTTAAATACAGGTGTAGTCCTGCCCTGAAGGTTAGAGGTTTGATCCCAGTTACAGACAATGCATGCTGAAGTGTGCGAGTCAATGTTGGTTATGAATCCAATGGAATATTATGATTGTTGTCCTCAATATTAAAAGAATAACTGAAAGGTGTTATACATACAGTGATCTAATAAAACATGGTTCAAACTAGTCCACTATCCAAATCTGCACCGACTTCTCCTCCTCACCCGTCTTTGTTGAGGTCCGTGGTGGCCACAGAGTAACCAAAGGAAGACGCCAGCTCCTCTCCCCAGAAGATGTGCTGCGGCACCAGTCTGTACACGTTATCCTTCTTCAGCAGCACAACCGCCCCCGTGTGGTTGGCCCTGGGAGCACCGGCCACGAACGTCAGCTCCCCGCGGGCCATTATCCCCAGCGCTGAATCCACTGAGAAACCTACCCATGTTTCATATTGAAAATAAAGACATTGTCGGGGAAGGGAGAGGGGAAAGGTCAAAGGTCAGAGGTGATTTCAAAGCAGAGCGTCTTGTGCTTGCATGTTGTCTTCATCTTGTTACTGATGAAATGTGTGCTTTAAGTGGCTATTGATTTTATGCCAAAGTAGTGATTTGGTTAAATGTTCTGTGTAGTGCATCGGCGCTGCAGGGGGAACATGTCAGTGGTCAGGGGGGAATATGTCAGTGGTCAGTGGGGAACATGTCAGTGGTCAGTGGGGAACATGTCAGTGGTCAGGGGGGAACATGTCAGTGGTCAGGGGGGAATATGTCAGTGGTCAGTGGGGAACATGTCAGTGGTCAGTGGGGAACATGTCAGTGGTCAGTGGGGAACATGTCAGTGGTCAGTGGGGAACATGTCAGTGGTCAGTGGGGAACATGTCAGTGGTCAGGGGGGAATATGTCAGTGGTCAGTGGGGAACATGTCAGTGGTCAGTGGGGAACATGTCAGTGGTCAGGGGGGAATATGTCAGTGGTCAGTGGGGAACATGTCAGTGGTCAGTGGGGAACATGTCAGTGGTCAGGGGGGAATATGTCAGTGGTCAGTGGGGAACATGTCAGTGGTCAGGGGGAGAAGCAGCTTGTAATTCAATTGCTGGGAGCAGTGTTTCTAAAACTGAGGGGCAAGTACACCTGGTGGTATGTTGTATGTTTTGACATGGGCAGTTGTATGTTCATGAGGAGATGAGACTTGCACCATCCATATCGTCTTTTAAATCATTCTTAAAACTCACTTTTATCGATTGGCCTTCGATTGGTTCGTATAAAGTGGCTAAATCCAGGTTTGGTCCTGGTTTGTTCCTGGTTTGGAAAAGTTGGCTGGTTTTGATCTTGCTTATACCCTTAACATTGTCATGTCCTGGTTTAGAGTCTTTTTAGACCTGGTTTGAAGATGATTTCATCTTGGTTTACTTAACCTTTATATTCTTGTCCAAACTGATTATGTAAATCTTGCTAATGCTTTTTAGTCTTGGTCGACACTTTGTTTGGTCCGGGGTTTTGTCCCTGATTAGACCAAAATGATTCAAAAATGTGCCATCATTTAGAAATGTGTTAAGATTGCCTATGGTCCTTTTGTTCTTGGTTCATAACGTAGCGACGTCCAGGTTTTGATCCGGCTCAAATGATTTTAAACTTTGTCAAGTCCAGGTTTAGTCATTGTTTAGACCCGGTTTAGTCCCGTTGTTTGAACGGGATTTTGTCTTGGTTTAGACTTTTAGATTCTTACTCAATAAACCAGCTTCTTGTTATTCAAAATATTCTTTTGGATGGTACGGGACTTGTAAAGGTTGAGAATGAGTCGCTCGGAGCCAAACAGAGATGTATTACACACTTACTGTGTGTCTGTGGTGCACAGAATGTAAACAGAGCGCTCGGACATTAATGTAATTTATGGGCCCAAGGCTGTTCCTCCTTTTGTGGAAGGCTACAATGAAATGCATGTTTGTGTCCAGAGGAATGTGCATTTTAATCAGGTAAAGCAGCGGCGCAATAAGGGAGTCAGTGGGTTTACACAGGCCTGAGATCCTTCTAGATTGGAAAAGATGTCTAACTTGATTTCTGTCTTTGCTTAAGTTTAATGTATGTAATGTTTCCATCCAATAATTCAGTGAACGCTGCATTAGCTTAAACCAATTACGTCTTGAAATACAAGAAGACGTTCAACCTGGATTGATAGCAGCAATAAAAGTATGACTTGTTTTATCATAGTTTATATTTTACCACTGTCGTGTATCGATTCCTTAATATTGAAATTTTAAATGTTTTGTATTGTTAAATGTTAATATTGTGAAAAACTAATCTGTTTCTAAACCATGTCAATCTGGCCACCAACTTCTCTGGCAGAAGGGGCCATGGAGCTGCTTTTGCTTTGCAGAGAAAATGTTTTGTATTAAATATATTCATGCCCATTGTAGTGTAGCCAAAAGAATCAAAAAAGCAGATACTAATCGATAATAAAACTAGTATCGAAGCTAGAAAAAATCACACTAACAGGTCAGACTTTGACCTTTTATTAAAAAAGAGCATTTATTATTGTGGTATCAAAATTTGTGTTGAGAATATTATTTTTAGTGTCAAAATTGAGTTTGAAATGGTTGTATTGTGACCACTCCCTTGTAACATGGTAATGTATGTTTGTATGGAAATAATTGAATGTAGACAAGCTATACTGTGCCATACTGTGGAATATTATCATTATGTGATATTAAGGAGAAGAAAGATGTACATATATATTTGCATGTAATCCCACTGACCATCTGCTTCTTTGTACTTCATGTGAAACTCAACAATGCATTTAAAAAAACACATTTTACACATACAACATAAAGCCACGTTCACATGCAGACGAAGGACAGACACAAGCACTTTACATGTGTTAGTCCTTGGCAAACATGCAAGAAAAAAAAGGGAAACAAAGAGAGACAAATCTAGACACTGAGACAAACATGTGGCAGCTCCTGGGAAACAGGCGCGGTGAGCGACGTGCAGAGAGCGGCCATTAAAAGGTGTTAAAAGAGGACACGGTGCTACTTTTTCCACTTTTTCACGCTAAGGCCATTTGGAAGGTCATGTGTCTAAAAGCTAAGAGGCCGTTTAAGGCTAACGCTGCTACAGTTATACGAGTCTGACTGGGTGGGTTTGCTCAGCTTTACGCAGGAGGGGAAAACAGTGGTGATGTTACGGCCTTTCCATTCACTTGTAAAGAACTGGCAGGTTTAAAGGTTTCTATTTGAACGAAAACAAAGGCTAAAGATAATGACTGTTGAATACTGATTTCGCCAAAGCAAGTAAATTACAGTTTATAGAGGGTGGTACATTAAAACAGGGACTTTCCCACATTTTAATTGCACATTGGAGGTGGAATTACTGTACAATATACTTTTTTTTGGCAGTTATTGTCATGGAGACTTAAACATATTGTATCATTTATATGCAGAAAGTATATTATAATAAAAGATTGTTGTCCCTGGTAATGGACTTATGGATTTATCAATATTATTAGCAGTATCAGCCATTATAAGCCAAATATATAGTGGTAGGGATGGTCAAATATAGCCATATTATTTTATGAGCTGATATATATTTGTCTTGCTGCTGTGGCCAATAACTGAAATGTTGCGTTATTGATATTAAGATGTTTAAATCCATAGCGAAGCCCACAACTTTTTAAATTATATTAAGTTATAGTAACGTTAACAAATACATTTTTGTACAAAAAAACCTAATAGTCATCTGGGATTTGATATAGATTTTTGCATGATTGTATAAACATACCATGCCTTATTTTAGGCTTAATCGATCTTCTATTTTCATTTTTGCTCATTAGTCTGTTCAAAAAGGCAAATCTGAGCAATTTTTTTTATATAGACCAAAACCGATATCTGGGAAAACCCTCCGATATCACCAGCTGGAACCGATATATGCACTATTGCCCATCAACTTGTGTGTATGAATTCTGTTGCCTACATTAACCACATATAAATTATCAGATGATGCAAAACCCACTGGCCTAATCACATGGACTATTAACTAGTTCCTGTGAACCTTGGTTTATCTGCTTCTCAGTTATTGACCAATGACAGCTTCATTATTTGATTTTCCAACAATTTTGAGAAGCTTCTGGTGTGATTTTTAACTATTAACGTCTATTCTATTATATATATGGGCCTAGTCACTGATGAAAACAACTAGATTCAACATGTGTGGATTCTTGAGTTTGCGAAGTGAATTGCTCCACTGTGAAATGGACAAAGTATTATATAAAGTATCATATCCACAAAACAACATCACTGTCAGAGGTTTTAGTCGCATGCAGGTGTGGCATCATCAGATTAGGTCGAATAGAGGTGTGTAGAGATGAGGTTTAGACGGTCGGGTGGGGAATGGGTGTTGTCATGGCGACGGCTCAGCACGAGGTTTGTGACAAGTGACGAGGGATCCACAGGAACGCTTTAAGCCACGCCGAGTTAAAAGAGAAATCACCACAACCCGTTAATGACATCAAATGTGTGTCAAATCACAGCGGTCGCTCAGAATGCCGCGAGCCGACGCCCTGATGCGCAACGTTAAAGTCCAGGTACTACTTTTTCTAGACTAACGTTCATTTTTCTACAAGCTAAAGTCGTAACACTGCAAATCACCACAAATTCCCGCAAAGCTCCTCACATGCAACAGGACAAGGACATCAAAGAGACATTAAAGACAAACTACAAAGGTGTAGCCTGACCAGAGCTGCTAATTTTATATAAATATGAACTTAACGTGCCTATGACAGGTTGGACCACTCATCGAACTAAAATGCAGTTGAGTTAAATATAGTTTAAATTTAAAGTATATATACATTTTATCCCAGAATAGAACATTTTTTAGGTTTATAATTTTACTTACTGGTTGTAATCGATTACACTAGGAAATTACCCAGAAACCACTGGGCATAACTCATCTAATGTCACTATCATTCATATTAACAACAGGTAAAAACACAAAAATAAGGTCAACGTTAGAAAATCATAAAGACCTGTCTGATGCACTTTAATTTGTATTTGATGTATATTTTCGGCCATTGAATGATTTATTTACAGGCGACTGACTATTCGTTTGATGCCTGGATCAATATCATACACCCCAGGCTAATGTCTTTCTTGTCATCTTGCAAAAATGTTGTTTACTGACTAAAAAGACAGCAGAAATGTTTTATTACATTATACTGATCGATAAATCTGCACTGAATGTGGAAGGATCTATTCTATGTAAACCTCAAATGCATTTTCATTTAAACACCTAAGCCATCAAAAAACTGAAATAACAACAAATATATGCAAAAAAACCTCCTTCTGGATCGATGCAGTATCAATATTGTGAGCTGTTGTATCAATACATCAATACAGTATTTTCTGGCATATTTTAAAAAATTTCACTGCACTACAATTTTGTTGCTTGTTCTGAGAAAGGAAAAGGTTTTAATGTTTCAATGTTTTAATAATAATGATAATAATAATAATTTCACAAACAAGTACTGTTGTTAAAATATATTCGATTATTGTGAAATACTGCAGAATATCAATACAAAACATTGATTAATTGTGATATTATCCAAGCCATTTGTCGTGTGTTTTATTGAATCGTGACGGACCTTGTGATTCCCAGCCCCACATTTAGACTGGTAAAGTGAGATCATTTTAGTGTTAAATAGTGATATATTGGTGAATATGTCCGGCTGGCCAGGCTAAGTAGCAGATGTCCCACCCTGCAGCTTCACAAAGAGACCGCCATCTTGTAAACGAACCGAGCAAAGCGCTGCAGGTAGATGGTTGTCTCTTCGCTGCGGAAAAACGTAACCAGAAGAACCCACATAGACTTCAAACTAAATCTAAAACAGACATGACGGGACGTTAGACGGGTCAGACAGAGACGGTTTTTCGACACAAACCCACACACCACGCCTACAAACCTAAGTAGCTATTATGGGCTACGTCTTCAAATGGAGTGGGTCGACTCGAGGGCTCCAGAGTTTTGTACAGCAGCGCGTCTTCAATCGGGCTAGCCATGAACAAGAGCCCTGAACATGGGACGTCCCAGAGGAGAGGACAGAGGAGAGGGAGAGAAGGGTGCGACAGGTGGAGGGGTGATGGGGTGATGAAATGGTGGGGGCAAATAAAAGAAAAGAGAAACAGAAAAGGGGAGAGTGCAGGTGAGACAAGCAGCGGTGATTTGTTTTTGTTGTTTGGTTTGTGGTGGCGTTTTGGTTGCCGTGGCGCAGTCCTGGTGGATTTCGGTTCCTGTGTGAAAATGGAGAGGTGGTTTCAGCCTCAGACGAGTCCCTCCTGACGGGTTTGTGGGAACTTTCTGGTTATGTGTGGAGATACTTTCGTGACATTAATTCTGACTGAACTTGCCCTGGCTAAACTTGATTAAGGTGTATTTTAGTCAGATAACTTGATAAATCACAGCTGTTGTTCTGGAGATATGCAAAATTCAAATATTAAGTATATCGTCTGCAATTAAAATGATTAGAAATGACAGAAAATTGAGCTGATGAAAATAAAAAGCACAGAAATGTCTGTTGTATTCTCCTAAACAAGAGTTTAAAGTGATGTTTCTGCACTTTTGCAGTTAACTTTAGGGTTCATGTTGTGTACGACTTTTGAACCTCAAAGACATTTACAGTCACCTTTCAGCACATTCCTGATGTTTTGTGGAAATGTGTTGTCAAGATGGACCAAACACAGGATTTCATTGATTAAAAAAATTTGCAAATGGAGTTAACCAAGTTCAATTAAAATCCTAAAAAATGTGGAACTTGTGCTATTATTATGTTGAATTAGACACTTTTGATTCATCTTGCAGGTAAAACATAAGCCTACTCAATCTTCAAAGGGTTTATAGGAACAAAAATTACTCTCAATCTCTTTAATTTGCTAAAACAATGAGATTATTGTGATCTATGAAACTAAAGTATCTCAAAACGTCACTCTACCTCAGTTAAACTTTGGACTGTGGACAGCGTCATGCTGTTTGGAGACGTCAGTGTCCTCCGTCCACGGTGATATGAGAAAATATTTCACATGTGGGCGGAGCCATAGTTGAAGCTTTGTGACTCAGACTGAGGGTTATCCGGGCATAATCCACATACCAAACCACGGATTCCCAAACGGGACGGCGACATCGCGTCCCTGCTCACTGATATTTCACTATTTTAAGCACTAGTTTACTTACTACCATATCAGACCCTTTTAATTGACTCTTAATTCTTATTTCACTCTTATTTTATGGTTGTTTTCTCCTCAAAACAGTATATTTGTTTATTTTGGGTGCATTTGTTTGGTCCTGGTGTAGACTTTGTAGACAGTGTAGACCGTTTAAGTCCTGGTTTAACCCTGGATTTGTTCATGTTTAGTTCCAGCTTCAGTCCTAGTTTAGTCCTGGTTTAACCCTGGATTTGTTCATGTTTAGTTCCAGCTTCAGTCCTAGTTTAGTCCTGGTTTAACCCTGGATTTGTTCATGTTTAGTTCCAGCTTCAGTCCTAGTTTAGTCCTGGTTTAACCCTGGATTTGTTCATGTTTAATTCCAGCTTCAGTCCTAGTTTAACCCTGGTTTTGTTCACATTTAATCGTAGTTTAGTCCTGGTTTAACCCTGGATTTGTTCATGTTTAGTTCCAGCTTCAGTCCTAGTTTAGTCCTGGTTTAACCCTGGATTTGTTCATGTTTAGTTCCAGCTTCAGTCCTAGTTTAGTCCTGGTTTAACCCTGGATTTGTTCATGTTTAGTTCCAGCTTCAGTCCTAGTTTAGTCCTGGTTTAACCCTGGATTTGTTCATGTTTAGTTCCAGCTTCAGTCCTAGTTTAGTCCTGGTTTAACCCTGGATTTGTTCATATTTAGTTCCAGCTTCAGTCCTAGTTTAGTCCTGATTTAACCCTGGAATTGTTCATGTTTAATCCTCGTTAAATGGGGTGTTAGTGCAAGCATGAACGCTCTGAGTACTTTTTTTTCATAGTCCCGTGAATATGACATTTTTACTGGATTAAGATGATGCTAAAGTGAAGCTAAATGAGCACATCTTGGTGGAGTATATTTATCAAAAAATATGAATATCCACATTTTCCGTGCTATTTTCATGCAATTATTGCCCTGCCTAGGTCATAAAACCTCTTTTTGGAGCCTATTTACAGTCTAGCTAAAGATTATACATTTAGTAACTTAGTTGACTATTACTTATTTAAAAAAGTGCTAATTGACTTGTTGCAGCCCTAATATACATAATCATAATTGAGGAATAATAAATTAAAGACCTGCCGATCGATTAAAACTGGCATAAATGAATATATGTGTAAAAGGCATGATTCATTCTTCGGCTAGCAAACTCCTTTCTGATATATTAAAGTGATAATTAGTTCACAAATACGCATTTTGGTCGACTAAAACACCATCGCCCGATTCACCGACTCAACGTGTAAAAGTCAGCAGCCATAATTAAAATATCAACAAATGACAATAAAACTGCAGCTCAATTCTTCCTCAGACATTTACTATTACTACTACTTCGATTTTGTTTTTGGCTCAATGAGTTTTTGTTGTTTTGTTTTTTTGTCCTCCACCACAAAACCCCAGAGTGAAAATCCCACATTGTCCCGGGGCAGAGGGTCTCGTCTGAGCCTGGTGGTCCCGCTCCGTGCAGTGAAATGGGGGGAGGAAGAGGGAGGAAATACCCAGGTAACTGTGGTAGGGCACTGGGATCAGCTGTGCGTTCAGCTGTTTTTGATCGGCGACCTCATACGGACCGTCGTCATAGAAACCCAAGTCCAAAAGGGTCTGGTTCAGAAGCTGGACTCGCATCTCGCCTGTGGGAGCAAAGGTGAGGGCGCGGCAAAGACAAGGGACGACACACAACCGAGACTGTGGTTTAGGAGAGAGCAGAGCGTTACAGAACATGGACATCTGCAGAACACTGTACACTGCACTGCACCACTTCTTTTATTGAAGAGTAGAAAGCACTTTTCATATGGTTTGAGGGGATTTTTTTTAGTTCGAGTCCCAGCTTTAAACAAACAGAAATATATACATTTCACTAGAATTTTTTTATATTGAATTTGCTCCTGTTGACCAAAGGGAACAATCCTTCCTGTTGGAAGGATTGTTCTGATCTTTGGTCAACCTGCTTGTCTTTGTAGAGATGTTATTGCTTTGCCAGGAATGTGTCTTATCTCGATGGAGACAAACTGCTAACACAAGCAACAGTGGACAAATGTACAACCTTAAATCAGACACCAAGTTAAAACGTGATTGATTTAAGCAGTATTTATCTTGATTTGAGTATGTTTTGACTTTCTTAAAATTAGATTTTCCAAAAGAATATTTTCCAAGTTTTGTTATTATTTCAAGTGTCATTTCAAGTTAGAAACAGCTTGTTCCATTGGCAATCTTACTTTAATCTTATTTCAAGCAATTATTAACTTATTATCTTTGTTTGGACGGTGTTTTTCATCAATTAAAACACCAATTATTAATTAAACGACATGGGTAAGATTAATGCCACTGTGGAACTTTACAAGAAAGGCAATAACTTCCCCTTGAAGACACCCAGGTGCTGGACTCGAAATACATGACATAATTACATCGAGTACTTTTGATTAATTTAAAATGTTGATACAAATGCTTAAATAATGCTAGAAAAAATATATAAACAATATTAAAGATCTTACATTTTACAGCTTATTTTAAATGTATTTTTCTATTTCTTACCAACCAATGACTTAAATTAAAGTATGTTCAGAAGTTTTCTGAAAATACCATCTCTTTTCCAAAATAAATCTACATAATCAATGACACAGTTGCAGTGTGCAGTTACAGTGCAGAATATGATGGTGGATACGGCGCAGTATGGATTGTATTGAACCACATATTCATTCGTCCTTCTCTGCACCAGCTCAGGCTCAGAGCGTTCTCTAATCAATAACAACATCATTTCTGCTTCCAATTACGAGATTGGTTTATAATAAATCTATTTGTCTTTTATATTTCATAGCTACAGAAAGCAAAACTCTAATGGCCATGCTTCTGCTTGTTTATCCAAAAGAGGTTTTCCCAGTTGTGATTTACAATTTATCTTCAGCTATAATTTATTTCCTTGAAGTAGTATTGAACTTTACCAATAAAATATCAAATTTATGTTTCAGTATTTCATAATTCAATATATGCCATATAGAGTACTTATTACATATTTACTAATATTGATTACACAGACTTAGCTATAATATTCTAAAGTGCTGCTTTTTACAATATACTCTTTGGGGGAAAACGAAAAGAAAATACTAATTTACACAAAAAAGTTGGGTACCGCAGCTTTGAGAAAATTGAGTACTTCTTCCACCACTGGGTAATAGTATTTTCTATTTCTATGGAAGTTAAACTGTCTCTAATCCCTTGAAATGTCCACTGGTTCTTGAAGATCTTGTTCTCTGTCTCCAAAATAAATGATTTAAAATAGTCTGAACAACCTCATCAAGTGAATAAAACATTGTAAAAAACATAATTGACATATTTTTATAGTGTACCTCATTACCTTTCCAGTTGTAAGTCCCCGGCGCCCCGAACAGTATGAAGTTGTTGTCGGGGGTGAAGCTGACTGACATGCCCTGCTGACAGAAGCCAAACTGCTCGTGCCCCTGCGGCCGCCCCTCACAGAACTTCCACTCGCCTCCGTCCAGGTCATCGCGCTCCGTCAGATCGTCGCTCAGGACGTAGCAGCGCCCGATGGGGTCCCGCGTCTCCGAGGGCTGCCGGACGCGCTGCCGCAGCTCGTACAGGTGGGCACAGGTCTGCCGAGGGAAGAGGATTACAGGGTTCTAGTGGGACATTTAAGACTTTATAACTATTCTATTTTTCATTAGAAGAGAACAACAAAAACTGAACAACAACATAACAGAAGAGGGAATACAATAGAAACAAGAACAGGATATTTAAGACTTGTTGAGATCTTTACCATGGCTAGGCGTACTATCTTTAAAGGGAACTCACTTTTAGAACAATGATAAGCACTTTGTAAAATGGAATGGAATAAATTGAAAAAATATTTAAGATATATTTAAGACAGGCGAGAGGGGGCACGACAGGCGAGAAGGGGAACGACAGGCGAGAAGGGGCCACGACAGGAGAGAGGGGGCACGACAGGCGAGAGGGGGCACGACAGGCGAGAGGGGGCACGACGGGCGGGAGGGGGCACGACGGGCGGGAGGGGGCCCAATGGGAGGGAGGGGGCCCGACAGGCGAGAGGGGGCCCGACAGGCGAGAGGGGGCACGACGGGCGGGAGGGGGCACGACGGGCGGGAGGGGGCCCAACGGGAGGGAGGGGGCCCGACAGGCGAGAGGGGGCCCGACGGGCGAGAAGGGGAACGACAGGCGAGAAGGGGCCACGACAGGAGAGAGGGGGCACGACAGGAGAGAGGGGGCACGACAGGCGAGAGGGGGCACGACGGGCGGGAGGGGGCACGACGGGCGGGAGGGGGCCCAACGGGAGGGAGGGGGCCCGACAGGCGAGAGGGGGCCCGACGGGCGAAGGGGGCAGGACGGGCGAGAGGGGGCACGACAGGCGAGAAGGGGCACGACAGGCGAGAAGGGGCATGACAGGCGAGAAGGGGCACGACGGGCGACAAGGGGCCACGACGGGCGAGAGGGGGCACGACGGGCGAGAGGGGGCACGACGGGCGAAAGGGGGCACGACAGGCGAGAGGGGGCCTGACAGGCGAGAGGGGAAACGACAGGCGAGAGGGGGCACGACAGGCGAAAGGGGGCACGACAGGAGAGAGGGGGCACGACAGGCGAAAGGGGGCACGACAGGCGAGAGGGGGCACGACAGGCGAGAGGGGGCACGACAGGCGAGAGGGGGCACGACAGGAGAGAGGGGGCACGACAGGAAAGAGGGGGCACGACAGGCGAGAGGGGGCATGACAGGCGGGAGGGGGCACGACAGGCGGGAGGGGGCACGACAGGCGGGAGGGGGCACGACAGGCGAAAGGGGGCACGGCAGGCGAAAGGGGGCGCGAGAGGCGGCACGACAGGAAAGAGGGGGCACGACAGGCGGGAGGCGATACATTGTTGTGCAGGTTCTGATCTTACCACGACTTTCCCTCCGATGCCTTGACTCTTGACTGTGACTCCCAGCCATTGGTTGTCTTTGCTTTCTTTGTCCAAACTCACTAGAGACAGGAAACGTACATCAGCTGCTGCAGTTTATGAACAAATAAACACAAATAAACACAGATTGATCTATGAAGTGTACAATAAGCAACAATAAAGACATCGCCAGACAGATCTCAGCAACCAATCAGAGCCCAGCACTGTTTAAAGAGTCGAGAAGAAAATCTGACTTTAAAAGAAATGAAGTCATCAAATTGTACCATCTCCGTCGATGTCCACTCGTTCACAGTCGTACTCTTCTGGTGAGACAGGGCATTTGAACAAAGCTCCAGGTCTGCTGCCCAACAGCGCCCCCTGTCCTGCCGCCTGCGGGGCCCCCACCAGGATCCTGTGAGGACAGGAGGGACATTTAGAACAGAACAGGTTTGGATATGAAATGGCTAAAGTGAACGGAACAGATACAGTGTAAAAGCTGCTCTTCGGGTCAAAATGAGACCGCTGCATTCTGTGTCATCTAAATAGACAGTAGTTTATCATTGTATTGTTTACATGATTATGTAGATTTTTATTCAATGTAGTATTCCCTTCTTTTGTATTGTATTGTATCTCTACACCCAAGTAGAGCTGCAGCTATCAACTTTTTTAGTAATCGATTAATTTATCGATTATTCTTTTTAAACAAATCAAGTAATTGGTACATTTTTTGTACATAATGTAAACTATTTAAAAACATATTAAATCGTTTTTTTTGTATGTCCCCAAAACAGCAACATTTCACTTCACCAGTCCAAACTGTTCTGCTTGTATATAAAGAATATATATAAAGGACTAATTAACGTTTAAGCAGTTACAGTAGCCTTAAAATAAGAAACGTATTATTATGTTGAGTGAGACCAGTGATTCTGGTGTTTTGAGCTGTAACTCTGCATTTTGCAGCATTAGCTCCGTGTGCCGTTCTCTTTAGCCTGTGTCAACGTCTCGTCATCGCGGGCTTTCTGTTTCATAATCATGCTCCTCGGTGCTGTTTCCATGGATGTATTGGCTGTTTCAAAGCACAACAGAGGAGAGAGCGGCGTGTTTTAAACTTACAAGTGTGACTGGGAAGCAGAGTTTGCCATTTGAAAGAGCTCAGAGGACCGCGAGTGTGAAACATACAGTCCGGTATGATGGAGCGAAGACACAGAGGCTAAACTGAACGGCACACGGAGCTAATGCTGCAAAATGTTTGCAGTGTTACTCGAAACACTGAGTTTAACACACGGCGCTCTCTCCTCTGTTGTGCTTTAGTTGCTGCATGGAACAAGCTCTTTATGAAATGAAAGCGCCACACGTCGTTCCATGCACTCCATGCACCACAGATTCAAGTGTTTTTTATTAAATATGTAAATTATACGAATCATCGAGGCAATAAAATAATAATCAAAGTTTTTTTTTTTTATCAAATGACTCGATTTACTCGAATAATCGTTGCAGTCCTACACCAAAGCACTACATGCTACTACAAATTTCCCTCTGAGGGACACTAAAACTTCACTTAATAAACTCATTGCGGTGAATAATCAGGATGCTAGAATACAGGAAAGTGAGGAATAAGTCTGTACCGCTGCAAACCATTTAAAATGAATAAGTTCATGTATTAAGTCCACCGTGTGGACTTAAAATAAGTCCAGTGTGTTCCCATCAAATCTGAGTCATCTATTTTGGAGCCTCACTCTACTTTGGCTTCACTCTGTTCTTGTTCTGTTGCTATAATATTGTGCTTAGTGTCTAAGAGAAGTGTAGATGGTATTTTGGGTCTGAGAGTCGCTGGCCTCTGCCTTATTAGGATACTCCAATTCCGACTTGCTATTTAAAAACTCTCCACATTCCTCTCAACACTGTCAGTCAGGCATGCAGATGAGCAATGAAGACAATAGATAGACCCACGTTACAATGAAGCTAAATGTATAATGGAATAGGTGAGGCTAGTGCAAAGTTGTGTCCAAAGGTCCTGCGATGCACCATTCTCCCCACCGTGTTACTGGTCTCACGCTTGAATTAGCCATGTCTGCGGCTGGGAAGTATTTGCCTATAAATACAAGGCCTGATAGTGCCAACAGAGAAAGGCAAGCAACAATTTGACTTTATGTTGGGCTTAAAAAGGGAGTACGGTTATAAAGGACCAGAATAGAAGAGTTTGGGCCAGCACTTTAGAGTGTGTTGGAACGTTTCTGTTAATGGCAGTCTGTGTTTCCATGCAAAGGACATGGCAATTCCACGTTCAAGGCCCTATGACGCGGTTAAAGCTAGACTGCACCCAAAAAACAAATTCCGCATAATTTTAAATGCATTGTGCACAGGAAATAGCTGATGCTCAATATATAAACTTATCATTGCTGGAAATACAAGTTTATCACAAGATCAAGTCAGCATTTGGTGAGAAATTATTATTTTCTGTTTATATTTGCTTTTTGTAGACTGGTCTTCACCTGACCTTACGTTCTCTCTTGTCCAATCATCGAGCTCAAAAGTATTTTGGTGGAGAAAAGTAGTAGTACATCAATCTTAAAGCATATCACTTTGGAACAGCTGCCAAAAACTCAATTTGAAGAATTGTCTCGCGTTTATAAAAAACTCCACTCCCAACTCCAGATTAAGAATATTTTAACTCCTTTTTCTCTCAGACTGAACACAGACACACACAGCTCACAAAATATTTCCAAACAAGAAAAAAGTGTGTGGAACTGAGGCAAAGTTTTGACATGAATGATTGTACGTGAACAATTAGCAGCATTCAGACATTTAGCACTACTTTTGGGACGGTTGAGGTGAAGTTTGTTCCAGGGTCAGTATTTTCGACAACACTTGTACTCCATACATGTATTATGAGAGTTAAGGAGCTCAAAAGTACCTCAAACAAAATCTATGCACACCACTGATCCTATCATATTTGTTTTTTATAACTAGTTTATAAACCTTAACCAAATTAAAAAAAAAGACTTTTAATGCCATTTAAACAAAAAACAAAAATGTATTCCTCCAAGGTTTGACCTCATCTCCAAAAAACAACAAAAGGCTTTTTCCTGAGATTGGCTGTTAACCTCTCCATTAAAAGCTAATTGTTAACTATACAGTATGATATGATTGGATCTCGATTTCATTCAAATTGAATTCAATGCACATCCGTATTAAGGGCATAAAAAACGTTATGCAAAGATACAGAATTAGGTAGAGCTGTTGCACTATAAAGACAATTAATCCACTAAAGGAGTGTAGTGCTGGCAAACGCTCTCAAAATTCTCATCTCGCACAAAAACCATGTTGCAGAGATGTCCTAGTACATCATCTTCATAAGCAGATTAAACTGTCCAGTCACTCCCAAAACTCCAGCTAACTCCATAAATTCTCCTTTCTGCCGTGGTCTATACAAACCCTTAAAAAATTAATAAAACAATTATTCAACTAATACAAAAGGAGGTAGCCTGAGACACCAATGACTGAAGGACAACGGCCCCAGAAGCAGGAGCCCGTTATGTAACAGTAGCAGCCCAGACCATTATCACTCGTCACATAAACACTTTTCTATCTTTACCATTACCACCCAGAGAGAAGGCACTTCCTCCGTCACCTTCTCCTGTCACATTTAGTTCAGGGGTAGTTAGCAACGCCTCCGGACAGCTCCAATTCCCCCGCTCTTCACCCCATTGAGCAAACCCACCCAAACATGACATAAATGGAGTCTAGTCAGTCTATCTGGGGCCTTCACATCACCAAAGGTCCATGAGACAAGCTGTGAGAGAGAAGAGACAATGATAAAGTCTGCATTCTTTTAAGATCTGCGGTGCGTTCAAGTGCGACGTGACGCATTCAGGGCCAGTCGTTTTCCTCACACGTTGCAGTTAACAGGTGTCATGGTTCGACTGTGGGGGGTCTGAGTATAAGATCATTTTAGATCTCAAATAGATGTCAGGCTTAAGCTAGAGTTAATGTTGCACAATCATCTAACAACAATAATGTACAACTATTTTCCCCCAAGAACTTTGGGTAAAAAAGAAAAAGACAAGTCTAAAATTTAAAAAATGTTCAAGAATTTCAACATTAGGGCGGGTCGATACCAGAATACTGATATATCGATACTGACAAAGTATCGCCAAGTATAAACTTTCATGCAAAAATATCAATACTTTAAATGTATGCTTTTCTCAACATTTAGTATGTTTTTAAATACATTGCTTATATTTTAGTTATTCTGAACATTAACTGCATTGTCAGATCAGTTCAAGTTGGAATGGAGAAGAAATACTTCTTGCTAAGGTCAAATTCTTTAAAGCAGAGGAGTTTCTATACATTTGAACACAAAACATAGGTATCAGATGGATATATTCGATACTCACCATAGTATTACTTGGTATCGTATCAAAACAAAACTCATTTCTATCACCCCACCATTAGTCCTAGGTTTATGGAGCTTTGTAATTTTGACAAACAGATATAAGTGTGTCTTTCGTTATGTTTAAATCTGATGCAATGCTGAATTTATATATTAGCACTGGTCTAGTCACTGAAGCACTTTTGAACTGGTGTGATGGAACTGGCCAAAACATAACATTTTGACATTTTGAGCAATCACATATTTGCCGGATTCTTCTAAAATATTTCCCGTATTCCCAGAAATCAATAGGGAAATAAGGACAATATAAGCCCTGTATTAATGTGAATCCTTTTGTGCCTTACCGTACTTATTTTAGTGCTTTAGTAGAAGAAATATAGATACATAAAAAATCCAGATACCGTCTCTCTCACACAAGACTGTCACACCTCACAAACAGGTGCGGGTATCTGTGGCACATTGTCATCAGTGACTCATGGTCCCATTTGTCGGAGTTATGCTTGAGTTATGATCTCACAGTGTTTCCCGTTGAGGCAGATTCCTCACGTTTCATCGGCCCACACGGGACAGACCAGGACAGAGCAAGAGAGAGGGGTGCAGCTGTGCCCCCGTCCCGCTGCAGATAACAGAGTGTGAAGAGAGGTGTCTGTGAAACGGAGGTTATTGTCGATCACAGGGGGCGATTCTATCAGAGCTATCAGAGGAAAAGTGAGTGTTTTACAAGGATTTGCAGGACGTACCGGCATTACAGATTAGATAAAGCGCATGCTGGCACTGACAAATGAGATTAAGATGGAGACGAGATAGTGTTGTTGACTTGTCTTGAGATGGTTTCCAAACACCAGGTATAAGAAGAGAAAGGGCTAACTTTTTAAAATGGCCATCTATAATGCCTTCATCAAATAAAATAGTTAAAAGCATTATATTTCAGAAACTAACAGCTTAACATTGCATTATTTCTTCACAGTCACAGCCGCCCTGGGGTAGACTAACAGAAGCGAGGCTGTCAATCGGGGCCTTGGTTCCTCAAAAGGTGAACAAAAGAGGTGACCAGCCACATCCTTGTCTGGCCAGCCTGGAAATATAAGAAAACACGTTCAAAAGTTGTCCCCTAGACCTCATTTGGACAAGGAATACAAATGCCCAAAGTATCGCAACTACAGGTTTCATGTTGTTTACATCCAAAAAAGATGAAATAGTCTTCTCATGTGATCGGCTGAGGATCTGTTCTGGACAAAACCTAACTGATCTTTTTTAATAATTTGTGGCAAAACAGTCTTTAATCTTAATGTCAGTCATATTTTACGATCCACATTCATCAAACTTATAGGTCGACAGTTGGCAGGTTGGTTTAAGTCCGTGTCATCTTCCGGTAAGAGTGAAATTGAAACTTTCAAGCATTTCAGAAACTTCAGTTCTTATAGAATTCAGCTGGAAAGCCGTTTACACCAGGCAACTTCCCAGACTTCATTACACTAACAGCCTTTCTCACTCAATCAAATCACAATCAACAATATAAGTCGTCGTTGTCCATAAACCAAGGCCAAAATAGATCAGCTTAGTTTGGATAATCAGTTTAGAAAAGAATTTCTATCGTTTAAGGTTAATATTGCATGAAATAGCAACTACACACACTTGACTAGACTGACTTGGTTATTATAGTGATGCATTCACAATGCACACTGTCATATTAGCTGTGCACTGACCCTGCTGTTGATTTTCTTTCCTCACAGTTTGGTCACACTTCCCCCACCTGAGTCCCTTGTGCCCACAATGCAACACTCCTCCCCCACCATCACTCGCCACAGTCCATTTCAGAAGATGGACATTGACAGTGAGACACAATACAATGAGGTACACACTTTTTTGTGTAAATTGCGGTTAAGAAGCGTTCTCACACAAATCATTTACAGGGGAACCACAGTGCAGCCTTTACAAAGACTTTGCCAGTTTTGGTCAAATTACATTTTAACAATAGAACAATGTAATTACTAATTATATATGTGCTCACAGAATTGCATGTATTTGTTTAAAAGTAATATTTTAGCACCAACAGCTTGCAAAGCAGTAGTTTACGTCTATGTAGGCCTTTCTTGTCATAACTTTTTCATATAAAAGTCAAATTTATGCCCTTCAAATGTACACTCTGCCTACTGTTTGTGAATTTCATTATTTTGCTTATCAAGTATCAAAATAATTGCAGACTATTTAATTACTGCTGCACTGGATAATATCATTCGTAGCAATTGTAATAACTTTGGCCCTTTCAAAAGTCGGTAAATGAAACTAAAATTGGGCCACACAATCTGCATGACCTTCTAACCCAGTGCCCTGACAAACTATAGAGCATTCCCTGCAGTTGTGAATGAACAAACCGTATTGTTATAATGCAATGACATCCACCAGGCTCTAATAAGATGAATGAAAACACAGCCACAATGGCCATGTCGGGGGCCCCTTAATGGATGTGGGACCATAGGAAGCCGCTCTTGATCTACAATCTTGAACTCAAATCTGAAGTTTAAGCTCTAGTCTTTTTGAATGGGATTAAATAGGAACTAAACCATGTTCAAAAGAGAATAAATGATCGGACCAGCTTTTCAGTGGGACTACAGCCAAATAATGATCAAATACTAACCTTTGGTCAGAAGTAGAAATGAAAAAGTGACTCAGATAAGACTAAACCAGGACTAAAGCTGGTTTTATATGTCTAATCAGTCAGATCTATTAGGTCAAGACATTTAATATTCCAAACTAAACGAGATTAACGAATGTAAAAAGTTTACCACCAATTTTGCTTCCACTAGACGTCAATGTATCGTTTCTGTTTTAGATCTATATCGGGCCTAACAGTGAATACAGTAACACCAGAGATGAAGCAAAATATGTTACTTAATAGTAATACGTGACTGATTTTGTCATAGTATTTCCAACTCCAACTGCTTTAATACTGCTGACATGAACAGGTTGTATTGTGGTTTAACAGGTGGCGAGTGTTGAAGAGTTTCTGGCCTCGACATTTGTCCCCTGAAGTCCATTGGAAGGGGACCGGCGGCTGCACAGGATCAGCGTGGGGCCTGGCTCAGTCTTTTGTTGTTATCCTAAGGCCAGTCTATGACCTTTGACCTCTGCACACATGTTATATCCACACACAGGAGCGAGTGGAAGAATGTGCCATGTAAAACTCACACAGTGCAGGGAAAGAGAGAGGACCAGGGATCAACATATTGTTCAGAAAGATTACACTGCAAGTTTGTTTTATTTACATTTTGTGCAAGTTTTATTATATATTATCCAATCAATGTTTGTAATTCTAGGCTAAAAACGATTATGTTTAGATGTGCATATGACTGAAAGGATTTGATTGGCACTCTTCTATTTTATGTCTCAATCTGTTTTGTGATGTTTTGTGAAGCACTTTAAATTGCCTTCCGTATGAATTGTGCTAATTTTGCATATGTCCATTTTATTTTTATATTTTTCTATACATATTCCATTTCTGTGACTGACAGTCTGTTGGACAACTGCTTTTGTTTACACCAAAGTCATTTATTTGATATTTTCAGCTATTCAACACAACTAACAACTGAAGATGAGCAGTAGAGCGTTAGATTATTCAGTAGTAATAAAGCATTAAGATTAAAATTATGCATTCATCTAATAGTGCCAGGCTAAATGCAGAAAGCTACGCATATGAATCTGGCATTAGTCATTTTAGCCCAGATGCAGACCGACAGAAGAAAGGCTGTCTACGTCCTTTCAAATGACCACCAATAATGCCAACCATCATTTTGCCTTGATTTTATTGTATTACTTATTATTTATTATAGTTAGCGTTCATGTGCAAATCCCTCGGAATGCCTTCTATACAAGCGCTGCAATTATCTGTATCAACCATCAACCAACCGTTTATGGCTAAGATGAAAACAACAGCTGAGCACAGTGAACAAGCAATGACTCATCATGATTTAGAACCCACAGACATTGGATGATAATAGTCCCAAAAAAGAGACAAAAACAGCTGCCAGCCTGTGCCAAGACCCCACTGGGGAAACTACGGATATGATTCCACTTCCACTCCCGAAACAAGACATCAAAGTGGTGTCAATTCATCAGGAGACCACAGCCAAGAGAGCAGCAATATGGCGTCTCAATAGAGGGCGACTGTAACCCTTTTCATGCATGTTTTAGTGGCCTTAAGCCCACCACCTGCCCCACCCGATCAATACAGACAGTTCCAGGCAAACAGACAGTGGAGCTAATCCATGGCCCGAAATGTCTCAACACCGATCCGCCTTTGTTCCTCCTTCATCTCGCGCCGATCATTAAACACTTATCCATGTATCTATCCATCAGGGAGCCTTTATTTTGACGGGCTCAAGTTTCTGCTCTATTTCGGAGGCTTTTACTTGAGGTTTTTTCCAAATTTACAGTAAACAACATGACTGTATCCAATGGCAAGGTTTTGGTAATGCAGTCCAGAGTGGTGTCTTCTTTCATGTCGAGTCAAAAATATCGTTTGCCTTCAATAAATTGCAGAACGATTGGCTTTTATGATGCTTGTCCTGAACTGTCTTATTTATCCAGATGCGGGTCACTCCACACAGTCATGCTGGAAACGGGTGAAGAAGTTTGGACAAAGATACATTACTACATTATTAAAACTGATTATTGAAGTTGCCCTAAACTAGCTGCAGTGGAGCAGGTTAAGCATTTGCCCACTAACCAGAGGGTTGCCAGGAAGTAAGCGCTGTTTGGCAGAATACCTTGAAAATGTATTTAGAAAATGTAACATATTGGTCCAATCAGACAGAGCGTATATTATACATATACAAATTTCAGTTTAAAAAAATAAATATGAAAACAAAAAGACGACGAAATGAACAATCTTGGAAAATATTCTGAACACTTAAAATACTTTATATTTAAGTTGCATTATATTAGAGTGTAAAAGAGGATTAAAACAGCTTTATTTTTTTGATCATCGATTTGAGAGGAAAGAAACAAATGCACACGTCTCACAATAAGAGCCGTGTTTTCTGTTTATCGCTCAAACGCTGCACAGTTTAAAGTATAATTTGCATGATCAAATACCACAATGTATTTCTTTGGTTTTAGGAAAGTCATTCTGAATACTGCCAAAAGAATGTTACTCAGAATTATTCTGATACTACGCATTTGTGGTACATGTATTTATTATTAATTAATTTCAAACACTGCCAGTAAATGTGACTAAGAAGTAAATAATTTATGCACAAACATGTAGTGGCAATTTGATCCAGATTTACCAATAAACATGAGCAAATACATGATACAGTACATTGTATAAAGGTTACAAGGAGATTGCCATTAACTCTAATCACTTGCTGCTCCACAATGATTCCAAGACTTTGCTGAATGTCTCTACTGACTCTTCACCCACATTTCTTGTTTCTTACTGTCCTCTCTCGGCATAAAGAGCTTAAAGAAACAGTAATGATTATTAAATGATGATTTATAAATGAGTGTGATCCGTCTGTCCTTGTAAATGAAACAGGACGGACAGATGAGCAGATCCTTTATGGTCTCTGTGGCCCAGGGGTCAAACTCAATGTCAATCTAAACCAACTGATTCGGACTGATTGCAACATAAATCAACCAATCTACAATCCAATCAGGTTTATTGATGAAGAAACAAAGCTAGACTTATTCAGAGTAAATCGCATTGAAACTGAGCAATTACAGGCAATGAGTGCTGCTGTCTAACTGGACTTAGAAATGTGTTCAAACTTGGTTTAAGCCTGGTTTAAGCCTGGTTTAAGCCTGGTTTAAGCCTGGTTTAAGTCTGGTTTAAGCCTGGTTTAAGCCTGGTTTAAGTCTGGTTTAAGCCTGGTTTAAGCCTGGTTTAAGCCTGGTTTAAGCCTGGTTTAAGCCTGGTTTAAGTCTGGTTTAAGCCTGGTTTAAGCCTGGTTTAAGCCTGGTTTAAGCCTGGTTTAAGTCTGGTTTAAGTCTGGTTTAAGCCTGGTTTAAGCCTGGTTTAAGCCTGGTTTAAGCCTGGTTTAAGCCTGGTTTAAGCCTGGTTTAAGCCTGGTTTAAGCCTGGTTTAAGCCTGGTTTAAGTCTGGTTTAAGCCTGGTTTAAGCCTGGTTTAAGCCTGGTTTAAGTCTGGTTTAAGCCTGGTTTAAGCCTGGTTTAAGCCTGGTTTAAGCCTGGTTTAAGCCTGGTTTAAGTCTGGTTTAAGTCTGGTTTAAGCCTGGTTTAAGCCTGGTTTAAGTCTGGTTTAAGCCTGGTTTAAGCCTGGTTTAAGCCTGGTTTAAGTCTGGTTCAAGCCTGGTTTAAGTCTGGTTTAAGTCTAGTTTAAGCCTGGTTTAAGTCTAGTTTAAGCCTGGTTTAAGTCTGGTTTAAGCCTGGTTTAAGCCTGGTTTAAGTCTGGTTTGAGCCCAGTTTAGTCCTGGTTTAGAACTGGAATAGTGCTGGTTCAGTTTCCTAAATATGTTGTAAGTAAGAGTATTGATGCTGAAAAAACAGGACAAAGATGGACCATTTCCTGCATTGAGACAAAACTAGACCACGTGGTAATATTAAAGAAAAGTATAGCATTTTGTGTTGAAAACTATAGTCAATAGGCCAACAAAAACAGATAATGGTTTTTATTATCAATATTAAGCATTTTAGTATCACGACATCCCTTGTGAAAATGAACAAAATTAACAAAATTAACAAGATTAACTAAAACTAAAAAACTCAATAGGTTGTAATGAGCAGATTCTACATTAAAATGTTCAGCCAAAAAGTAGATTTTGGAAACACAAATTTGCCTTTTAAAATGGTCCTGAATCTCGTTGTCATGTTTTTTCCCCTGGAGTTATTACTGAGCTGCTCTTTGGCCGCACGGACACAAATCAGAGCTGAATAAGCCATTGATTATCTCATGAATAAATCATAACTGAGGAGACGGATAAGTCGACTATCAATACAAGAAGATGAGAAGGTTGTCCATCTTCCCACTCATTTTAGATGAAGTACGTTTGAGAAATTGATTTAGTTGTTTCTTTGTTTTATAGGCATTTATTACGTGCTTGGAATAAACAACCACAAGGCGAAGAAAGTTCATTTGTACACCACAAGACCGCCTCAACGTTTTTACATAAACCAGGAATAAATTAAGATTAAATACAGATGAGAGGTGGAAGTTATATAAAAAAAATCTAAAAATTACAGTTGTTGTTTTGGAAAATTAGATGCAAAATTAGAAAAGTGTAGAAAGTGTATTATCTATAATAAATACTAATAAAAATGCAACAAAAAGGCCTGATTAAAGCTCATAAAACTTGAGTAATTTGACAAACATTGTGCTCTTTTGTTTAAATCTACATTCTCTTTTTGTGGGCTCATTAAACCTCAACCAAGACTAAAGAGCAATTCAAAATGCTCATACTACTACAAAATGTGTTGTGCTGTCCACCGTTTGTAATGAGATGTGAACAGGATTGGATTAAACTGTCCAAATTAAATGTGTTTACATGCTAAACCAGTGTCCTTGATATTGGTCATTTGGGATATATATATATTTATTAAGATTATGATCCAAACACCAGTGACAAAAGACCGCCGTGTAACAATATCCTTCTATCCACAGTCGTGTATCGTATCCGTGGAGATGCCATCAGCTGATTGATTAGACTTCCGCTGTAGTGCGATGGTTTTGCACATGCTTCACTCACACACATTTAATCAAAGTCCAGCCTTGATTTATTCAGCGCAGCAGCTCGCTAAGCCCCTCCCCCAGCCCATCATACCATCTTCACCAACCGTTGGATGCGACTCTGCCAAGCACAAATGACTGACTGTAAGTAAGCCATAAAAACGGATTTGTCAAAGCATTTCCAGCTGTAGAAATACAAAGAATTACACATATTTTCTTCGCTAAACGATTAACAGATCTGACAACCAATATTATTATATCGATAGCTTTAACCACCTGTTTTCTGTCACGGTAATAACAAATGTTGAAGTATGATATGTCTTTCAGAATCATGAGAAATAATGACCGTTGCCCTCGTGGTTAACAATTTAAAACTATTCATTATAGCTTTTGAAAGAGAAAAAAATCCTCAAGATGTTGCAAAAAACAGAATGATAAAACCCACAAATTCCTGCAGAAAATGATCAAATTTAAACTACTTACCCTGACACAATAACCTTAAAGCTTGATCATTCAGTAAACCTTCTCTAAGAACCATATTGTTAGGAAATCATGAGCTGCAATAAAAAATACAAAAAACACACAAGTGATTAGTCAGAGTCCATAATGAGTCACTTAATCGATTCTCTACAGCTCAAATCTTATCATACTGCTAAAACGAAGGGAAAGGTTCACCACAAGTGCAAAGTATGGATTCATCTTTCATTATTGAACAATAAGTCCAAATATAGTCATTGTGAGGGCCCATTTAGACTTGTGTAATGCACTCTTTTTTTTCATTACACTCAACTAAAACTAGTATATCTTTAAAACAATCTTTAGATACGGCAATAATGCATCAGGTAGTAGTACAAATGGAAGAAAACCGTCTTTGAAATTGTACATCACGATACCGGAAGGAAAAAAGCGAATAAAGATGTATCAGTTTTCCTCGAGAACAGGAAAATATTGAACTTCAAGAAGACGTGATGCAGGGCTTTCTTTGCCAAACGCATCATCAGCTGCAGTGGACTGGGGTTGCCAGTTTGAGCCGTTTTCTGCCTCCAAGTTGCATGTTTTAGCCCTGACGCTGCACATTGCCCCTGCCTTCCTCTGACGAGCGTCTGCTTCAGAGTAATATCCCTGAAAGCTTTTGGTCACCAGCGCCGCGTCCCACCGAGCTATTGTCCCACACTACTAAAGCTAAAGACGCATGGGGGAATCTTAAACAGGAGGGAAGGGGACGGAGCCGGCCTGGTTTGGACTCGGTAGTTTATAATCCTGGTTCAGTCTGGCCCTGTAGATTTTCTCTAGTCCTGGTTTAGAGTGGGTTTTGTGGAAAAGAACAGATTAGATTAGACGTTATTGTCCTCATGGGGAAATTTGTCCTCTGCATTTGACCCATAGACTTGCTTTAGTTATTATTTGTGTAGTAAAGTAGATTTAGTTCTGGTAAATCAGGAAGAAATACATGATATTTTTGATCAGTTCAGTCTTGTTTGGGATTTTTTTTTGTGTTTGAACCTAGTCAGACAATTCAAATATTTTTTTTTCCATCCTGTTGTACTACAGTTTTATAACTAGTTTAGACCTTGTTTTGGAAATATAAGAGACACATAGCGCGCATATTTTCCGATCAAGTATTAAGAAGTAAAAGCGTGTTAATGATATCAAGGACAGTGGTGGCAAAAACATGTTTGATGTCACTTTATCGCCTGGAATTAATAAGTGCACTTTCAAAACTGTCACATCATGGACCCCGAGAGTAACTGTGCAGTAAAAGCAGTCACGGACAAGCATCAGGAATTGAATTAGAGAGCGGAAAAGCGAAGAGGCGACGGTCCAGTCCAGAGGCTTATGCCAAGGTTCAAAAAGCGTTTTTCAGATCTCTATTCAAATGCTAATCAGCCTCAGACATTTGTGTTTTGAGGCTTATTATAACTGTTATGGAGGGGCCTACGGAAATACACCAATGTGCTCCAAATGTATGTCAAAGCACAATTTAAAGAAGCAAAATGTCCTGTCTTAATGAGTTCTTATCAAGTATAAAATTACATTGGTTAAACTATTCGTAAATGCATTTGATTTGTGTTTTTGTTACGCAGCTCATTTTGCAGTATAATTGGTCATGTGAGCTGAATCTCTAATGAAAAATAAGCAATTTCAAATGTAATTGACCATCATTATCTGATTTCTGGAGTAATAAGATTATGGAAATATCATGGAAACAGTTACTTCTGATGTGAATTAAGAAACTTATTTCTGATTGTTTGGACCTCTGCAGGGTTGATAAAGTAAATCATTCAAAACAGGGTAAACTAATGACAAAAATGTATTGTACTTTGTTTTTCAAATACAAAAGTTATTCTAAAAATCAACTGATTAACCAATCACCAAGTGTTTTTAATGATCAGATTTATTTTCTTGTAAAAACACTAATTATTGAGATTATTCTATGTGATTTTTACAGGACATGTTTATGTACCCAATGACTTAGACCAAAGTGACACTTTAAAATACTTTTTTTCTGTTCAGATTTCCAATACATTCTCTTTGCACCAAATCTTGACCAAGTTTCAAACCTGAAAAACACTGAAATGGTCATAAATAAGTTGTCCTCAGAAAACCCCTTTGAGAGTTGTCAATCCAGTGTCTGTGTCTCTTTTTGGAGGGCGTCCAACACTCACCTCTTTCGCTCTACTGCTGTTTTTAAGACTGTGTTAATCAAGGCTTTAGTCCAGTGAGAGGATTTGTTCAGCTTCACAAAGTCTGGTTTAAGAGTCTGCCTCTGCCATGGAGACGACCCAGAATGGGACAAAATCATGTACTAGTGTTCAATACTGAGATAAGACAGTGGCTATGACTAGCGCCTATGCAAATATAACTAAAAACAGATTTGACATGTCACCCCGGTTCTATAAAGTCCAAAAAGTTAAACATATTTTGTCATTTAACACTTTTGTCATTTAACACTTGCTCTTAATTTCATTAAGTTCATTCATAAAAATAAATACATAGATTTAAGGTTGCTTTTTCCAATCAAAGGTTAAATGCTAATAAATCCTCATGATAGAATTGGCTGACAAACCAGGTCATTAACATTTAAATACCACCATATTGATAATCAATTGCTTTCCTAATAAGGCATACAACTCACACGTGACAAGTCAAATCCCAATCCCAACACAAACCAGTGATCCTTAGTCAACAGGTCGTCCTCAGGGATACAGTTCATCTCCGCCAGCTTTTTGTAACACATTGTGAGCCAGTTACAGTATAAACTTTACTCAAATATACGGATATATACATATACTAAAACATGTATGATACAGTTTGAGGTAACAAAGGCCTCATATAACTGTCTTTGGGCACAACACACTTCTCAAAGCCTCTAAATCAGTCTTTGGGCAGCTGTGACGGAGGAATTAAAGAATAATGCCATGTAAAGCGGTTTGGGCATCTTGAAAACATAAGCCATTAGGTCAACACAGGAAAAGTGGGAAAGTTAATTTTCATTTCCATTTTATTCTGCAATTTCTAAGCTTGTATAGTTAAAATATTAATACCAGCAGTATACGCTGACGGACTTCATGGCAATAAGCGTATACATACAGAAATACGTGTTCTGATACTTTTAAAGGAACCATTTGTAAGATTTGGATTTCAACTTTCATAAACTTGACCAATCTCTGTCCCCATAATGAGATAATCGTGTTCAAATCAAATAAAGCTTTAACAGTAACAATTTTGATGCTGATAAGTTGTTTATTACTGAGTTGCCAGTTCCTACGCCTAAAACCCAAAACACCTGCATCATTTATCAGGGCTGTTGCTGCCTGTGTAAAACATGGACGTCTCTTCTGCAGGTTAAGGCTCTGGCAACACAGGTTCAGATTATATTATATGTTTCTTATGCCAGTAGGAGCGCAGGCAACATGTGGTTCCTTTAAACAACATAAATCAATTATAAAATCTCCAAATAATACCCTAAACGTCCTACTTAGTTATTCATAAACCAATTGTGTTGTGTGCATTGTGAACAAGAAATGTCAATGCATTTGTTAATCTACTTAATAAAAATACATTTTGTAAACTTTGACATATCCAAGGGATGTCCATCATATTGTGGAGCCTGGATATTGTGAATAACTTTAATAGAAATAAATATGTACTAACCTAGCAAGCATCCAAGATTTCTTATGCCTTACCAAGCAGATAAAAAGCAGCACACTATGAATAAATATATCATAACATAGAAACACACTGTTTCATATGAAAAGGGGAACATTTTATCTAAACAAAATCACAACCGTTGGAGGGCGGTTGGTGGCACAATGCAGGTCTTTCAAGGCCTTCATAGTAACAACCCTTCATCCAGAAACAATAAGACAGGATTTGTGACTTATGCATGAGAGGGCATCCGGGCCAAAAAGAAACTCTTCAGTCAAAATGTTCAAAGAAACCAGAAATATCTCTAACAAAGAGCACTATATGGGCTGTAAATATGCACGTTTTCCACTGACATCTATATGGGCTCCTTCACTGTACGGGCCCCAGGAGGACAGTCACAAGTCAATGCAGCACGATGTATGCTGTGAATTTATGAGGGACAAAGGGTTAAATAAGAGAAGATCAGTTTTAGTCACGATTCAAAGTGAACCAAGTCAAACAACAAACATGGCAAATTGGACACTGGATTAATAAGAAACAAACAAATGCAGGAAGAAGATGAATCAGTTACATGTTCTTTGTCTAAAAGAAAGGTGATTCAACTATGGCCTGGGGGCTAAATTGGTCCGCATTATTCTGAAACATACTTTGTACAGCAAGTTTAAAATCCTCTGCCTTTTCAATCTTAATAAATACATTTTACAGACCTGATTCTATGGACACACAACTGATTTAAGATGTGGTGGCACTTTAAAACCTTGTTTGAATGATTTACAGTATTTACCCCTGATATTTGGCCCTCCTCTTGGTTTACATTTTAATATGAGGAACTAGATAAAATAAGCTTGGACGCCGCTCAACTAAAAGGTATTTTGCTATAAACTGGAGCAATATGAAATAAAAAAAAAGAGCTGACACTGACTGCTGACATCTTTAGATTGTCAAAACTAAAGAAGCATAATTTTCAAAACAAAAACAGCATTATTAGTTCATAGTTAAAAAGAACAAAATAACAACATCAGAAACTTGACCATCATATGATTTTTTAATAAATACTGTAACATCAACATTACAATTGTGAGCAGAAAACACTATATTTGATTTGAACACCATAGAAAGCCTCCCATATATTACTTTTTGCTAGTGTTCCTTTTGAAAACCTGGAGAATTTGATATTTCCTAATTGTGTATTTTAAATGTTCCACCTTTTGATAGTTTTGCACAAAAGGGTCCTAAGAGGTGGTGGGATTAAGCAAAGGGGCTTCCTGTCTTCACCAGGCGCTGAACTATTAGCGGAAGCCCTCCTCACAGCAGTATAAATAACCCATTCTCGCATAACTCAGACTCAAATAGCCTGTCATGTCATCCACTCGTCTGGCTGCACCAGATCCCCCTTAATGACAACACAGAGCGAAGGAATAAAAGAGGTAGAGAAGATTCGACTTAGGTTCAGTGAATGTCAGATTGTTGAAGCAAATACAAGCTTAGATCATATTTGGCTTCACAAGTATGTTAAACGGGCTGAAGACTGATACAAGGAAATGGGAGGCTAAACGTTGTCGGAACAAGGATTGCGCTATAGGTTTAAACCGGATCTAAACTTCTTTCTATTATTAAATGGGATCGGATGAGTTTTCCTGAGCTTTGACCTTGTTGTCGTAGTAAAAAGGAGAGTGAGAACTCAGGAGGATGGAAACATTATGACACACGGGCAGCAGGAATAGACCAGTTGAAAGGATCAGTTGCTACTCTGAGGACGTTTTTGGCTTCAAAGATGTTATAGCTGCTGTTTGAACATGGCAAAATCCAAGTCCATTTTGAAGCTGATTTGGGAAGTTCTGGGGCTCATGAACAGGTCTGGGCCTACTGTATACTGTATGTGCAAGAAAGAAGCAACATGCCAATTTTTATTTTACGTTTTTCAGCGATGTGCTCCTCAAGAATCTTCACACCGGACAACGGAAAACCTTGTGGTCTTTATAATCACAGTATCTTTCTTCCCCAAATCAAGCCAAGTACTGACAATGCAAAAATCCAGGGTTACTCTTTATGTCAAATGTTAGGTCCAGTTAATGCAAAAATGCTATGATTAAGATTTGTTCTCGTTCAGAAGATTCACTGGTTTGATCTTGCTTTCAGAAATTCTGCCCGATTCATTACAAAGATCATATTCAACTCAAATAATTAGTCTTTTGTGTCATTTTCCGGGCTGATCTCGGGGGAGAGCATGAGGATGACTAAGACTAGTACAGTCACTTTTCTGATATTATTTGCTGTTTTCTGGCGGTGAGTAATCTCAAAGCTGATCAAAGTGGACCTATCATCTTCTCCACTGAATGAGTCGTCACATACAGACAATGCAGGATCACGGTTCGCCACAGGAGAGAGAAATCTACACCTCTTCTATAGAAAGGCTGGATGTGTCATAAGATTCTAATTACAAGCGTTTCAGGCAAATGGGTGCAGATAGTAGTAGCGCTTTGGACCGTCTTAGGAATATAACTCCTTGACAGACTTATTGTTTGTACAATAAAGTACTAATGGCTTAGTCAGACAGGATATGAAGGCTGAGGAGGGCACAGACAACAAGCATTTGCACAAGATCATGGGCTTATAAAGACACAAAAAGCAAGGAGTAGAAGAGACAAAGAGATCAGAATCACAAGAAACATATAGTATCCTCCTCAAGCGTTTAACTTAAACATGAATAAATGCTCAGGCCTTCGGTTGACATTGTAAACACATTTGATGACATACCACAGTTAATAATAATTAAACAGCATTTTAAAACATATTGTGACGTAGAATATGACAGGGAAAGATGCAAAAGATTGACTGATTGAGATCGAGTCATGTGAAATCGTTCATTATTTGGGCGGAGTTTTTGAATGGAAAGGTCCAGAGTCGATCCTCTGTCAGTAAAAACATGTGGTTTTGAGCAAAGGTCAGACTTTGGAGGAAGACATTTGAGTATTTTTTGTGGTAAATGGTACAGATTAAAAGTATGTATAGTTTATGTTCATGAAATTATTATGGTACAAAAAGCAGTGTTTACTTTGTTTTTGGAAAGACAAAATCGGATAAATCAAGATCGATCAATATGATGGAAAAAAAAATCATGTTCATGCCCAGTCCTAACGCAGAAGCATGTCTTATGTCTTATATCTTTAGCCAACTTAATGTGTACAGAGAAATGTGTGCATTACAGCTCGACTCGGAGTTCAACACGTATCATTCTGACTTGTGTTAAGCCGTCACAAAAGCAAAACATTATAATCATAAAAGCTGATTATTATGAAAAGCATGTTGAAAATTATATAATAATTTGGCTTTTTGAAACAACACTGCATTGATTTGGGTTTGGGCTAACAAACAATCGAACAATACATCGTTCCCTCTGGGGCATTCCTAAAACTTGAACAAAAAGCTATTCCAAAAGCCAGATCTGACCATGATCGTTGCTCAGGCTCTGGAGAAGGGTCCATAGGGGGTCCTGAGTGAATGAAGCAGTGAAGCACAGAGTAGGTTAAAGAAAAATATTTTTAGGTATTGTCATTGCCTAAAGAAAATGACAATACAGAATATTCAATTCTGCAATTCAATACCAGAACAGTTTCTTTCCCTCTGCCGTTGGTCTTATGAACACTTTTTAAATCACTTTCACCCTAATGTAATCACTCACTGCACTGTTCACTTTCTGCACTACATATGTCAATTCAACTGTAATTTTGTGTACATAGTGAGCCTATTTTATTTTTTCTTATGGCCTATTTTTATTTTTATCCTATAGCAGATTTAAATTGTTGTTCTTTTCTACTTATATAGGTTATTTTATCATTGTTCATTGTTTTATGTTGCACTGAATCACCAAAGCAAGTTCCTATGTTTGTGAATTCTGTTCATTGACAATGGCAATAAACCTTTTCTGATTCTGATATTCAACTGCATGATCAAGACTTTTCCAAAACTTTTCCAAAAACAGAGTCAATTAATCAATGTAATCCTTAATCTGTCTATGAATGATCCAGGCAGGAACGGTCACTTTGAGTCTGATAGAAATGTTTTGCGCAGCATTTGTACTCTCCTAAACTCAAATTGGTCCTGTCCAATGGGAAGATTTATAACTGATAACCTATAACAAGGGTCAAGGATAATGGACAGCTGTACAAACAAACCTAATTGTAAAGAGTATTTAGATGAATGTATCATTATTTGCTGAAGCGACTGCACTATAGTGATATCACATCCCACTGTAAGAAGCATCAATCACCAAATGCATTCCCAGCACAACATCAGCACATCCCATTATTGACTGGGTTCTGGCAGGTGACTCGGATGTAGCATAAGCTTTTTCTCATAAAGAAAGACCTCACCAGATCCTCTTTGATTCACTAAAAGGGTGTAGGAATTTGAAGGAGTAGTTCCAGGAATGCAGTGTCCCCGGGGCATGTTTTAGAGGGTGACAGTCTGCGCCTCTAATACTGAGGTCATCCCGCCGGAGTGAGCAGGCGTCAGGGCGACGGTGGTGAGGGTAAACTGAGCAGCCCACGGTTAAATATGGAGCCTGTGATGGACACATTGTAAATAAACTGCCTTTTTTTTTCTATGTTGTTTTAGACACATCATTTTTTATGTTTTCAAATAAACTCTTATAGTATGTTTACTAGGGATGGGACGATACGCTGTAATCTCTCCTCCGGCAGAATTCATCTCACTTTAACTGTAAAAGCAGTGAAGCGCAGCAGCTTTATTATACACAAGATGTCATTAAAGTATTGCAATACATGTTTCCAGTACAACAAGAGCGTGTGACAATATATTACGAAACAATGTACTGTCCTGGCCATGATATTTACCATATTTACCTTATTATACCTTATTATTACCTTATTATTACAAACACTGCTAGCCCTGAACATGTGCAATACTGACTGACTTAACCATGTGCAATACCGTCATATTCATGTGCAATTACTGTCATACTCACACGCAATTAATGTCATATTCATGTGCATATGACTGATGTAAATAAGAGTGTTTACTTTACCATTATTATTAGTATTATTTGTCTTATGCCTGCTATTTATATTATTATTTTATTTTATCTTTATTTTTATTTTTTCCCTCCATTCCCTATTAAGATATGAGAGGTCCATTTTACAGGAGTTTTGTTAATAAGAGTTTTTGTTTTTGTTTATAAGAGTTTTTTGTTTTTGTTTATAAGAGTTTTTTTTAAACTTCCTATAAATTATCTGTCCTTTCCCTATGTATCTACTGCGTTGTAACGCCAACATTTCCCCATGTGTATCTTATTTTACATTTGTTTTTACTGTTGAATTAACCTAACAATAATTTACTATAAAGTCAAGTTTGTTGATTTCACAGACCGTAGCCCACAATTCAATAATTTACCTTTAGCTCTCATCACCTGGTCTAGAAAGCTTGTGAACATAACGATTGGCTGCTGATAACTCTGTAGCAGAAGCCAGTGTTTATATTGAAATTATTGGCTCGACACTTACATTTACTCGAGTCGCCCTCATCGATAGAACATTCCTCTGCCAATCATACTAACACAGGCAAAGTGTGCTAAGTGTCTTGCTCAAGGAGTCCCAACAACATTAGTGTAGACAAAAATATCCAAAAACCGAGATATTTTAGCTTATAAGAGCGTTCAAAATGTACTACACTTCGTTTTTTTGAAACCACACCGCAGTGAAACTCAGGTGACACTTTGAACAAGTTCGGTTTTCAGAAACGTTACAGTCACAACATTGACTTAAGGGGGGCTCATCCGGAAAAGACCAGGATGGACAGACTTTGTTACTGCCCAACATGCCAGACACATAACGGCCAGCCTTCTTTCATATGTTAAGAATAAATTGACAATAAAATGAGATGTATGAGTCTTAACGGATTAAAAGGTGTTTCAAAGTGTCTCATTCTGGCTCGCTGCCGTATTGTGATAAAGCACAGTATTTGCCTCGTCATTATAAGCCCGTCATAAGATGCAGCTCCCTCGTTTGCTCATAAATATTAATCTCTGCAGTGAAGGTAAATTGAGGGCACTTCCTATTTGCAGAAAGTATTTACAAGCAGCAGATCCGTGGCATCACTTATTTATGTTCTTTGCAGGATCAGGGACGGCCTAATATTCTGGTCACACAGCAGCTGATGTCAAACACTCACTTAGACAAACATACATTGGGACTGCACTGGACACAGGTTTAGAGAGCAAACTATCTTTCTCTGCCAATGGTGTCGCATGGCATGTTCTACAAGGCCAAGTTACAAGTCAGATCTGTGGAAATACGGGTCTGCATGTTTAGATGAGCTTATAATAAATCATGGCACATTTCCACTTTGTTACATTGACAAAGTTTAATGTATACATTTTGGGGGATTGTTCTGTGATAATATTAAGACAATATTACGTCAGTCATTCAGAAAAGTGCATAAAATGTGACCAAAATGTCAAGGTTGAGGTTCAAGTATCGATCAAAATGTGAATGGACTGTAAATTAAAGCCAAAAGTGCAGAAACATATTTTTGTACAAGTTTCTGTTGAGTAGTTTTTAATATAGAAATAGACCAAATAATCAATATTTTCATGTGTCCGAAACAAACGCAATAATATGCTTTTTTTATTTGTATTTCTCCTGCCTCTAGTTAGAAAATGCAGGGAGTCTGGACATGGGTTTATCCTTTTTACAATTTGTAGATTATAATTGATGCATGTGGCCTTCAAGAATCCAGCCACAGATGCTCACGACATGTTCAACAGTGTGTTTGACATTGAGCAGATCCAAAGATATGTAACTTCAACTGGGTAAAATAAACCAGGTCATAAAATTGGCTCATTGGAACTAAAAAGAGTTAAAAGTTGGTTAGTCCTAACGTTTAACTGTCACCTTTAAGGCCCACTTACTTTGATAAAGGGTTCTTGAATAAAACATTACTATTCATTGTAATAACACACTTTCCATTTATAGCATGGATATGGTGTCAAAGCACATATAGGATTGCAAATGTTGAATTGGGTACGATATAAAAAGGAAGTTCAAGACATTCTTGTTGTGCTGCAATGTTTTAACCAGAAAAGCGTGTTGAGTCAAGGATCCCAAGGTGTAAGTCAGGACACATGGGACAGTCCCAGTGTCGCAGTCATGCACTCACTCACCAGCTCTGCGGCTCCGGAGTGACCTGCTGATGGAGCGCCAGAGAAAACCCAAAAAACGTCCCCCTGTCCCCCAGCTTATGCAGCGTGTGGTCCGTATCCAGATTGAAGCTTTGCACTTGACTCAGAAATGCCAAAAAGGAAACGATAGTCCAGTTTAGAGATGAGACAGGTTGTCCCGTGTGGGCTGCCATAGTAGGGGGTTAAAGCAATGTGGTCCTTAAGTTCAATCCAGTGTTACGAAGAAATGAAAGAAAAAAAAACTGAAAAGGCTTGTAATGACGTCCCAAATGTGTCCCTCGTTGCAAAGCTTCAGGGGTAAAGCTCCGTTTGCTGCTGTCAGTCTGCAAAGCTTTACTGTGAGAAATGTGGTTACAATGTGCATGTGCTCCAGCCTTCCCCCTCCTCCTCTGGTCTAAAAGCTGGAGAGGGAAAGGGAGACATAGGACAAGTGCTTTGAATAGGCAGCTCCGCCCTCCCACCATCCCGCCAGCAGACCCCCCTCCGCCCCTCTCTCTCTCTCTGCCAGTCCCGTCTCAGCTGACATCAACACTCAAGGGACGCATGCCAAAATACCAGCCGAGGTTGTCAAGATACTTCGGCGCATTTTGAATAGAGAGGAGGGATTACGAGTGAAAAGACGCCACACTCAGTTCTGTTAAATATGCGTAGCAGAAGGGGAAAAAAAGGCATATTTCCATTCAGCAGCCGGCTGGCTCTGTTTCATTTGAATTCAAGTGAGTTTTTATGCACAGTCCATGTACAATGAAGATTTAATATTAATGTCTATAATAAGCGTACACTGTCAAGAAACATTTCAATTTTTTTTATATTGGCAAGACATCTAGATTAAGAAGCAAAAACAGGAGGCAATGACAGTTTTAATATCTAAGAATCCATAATAGACTTTATAGATGTAACAGAACTTTATTTAAACATCCCTGTAACTAGGGTTGTGATTCAACATACCCAGATAATTATAAATTGCTAAAACTAGTATCACAACTAGATATGTTGAACATTTTTGCAATACTCTGGCAAATTGACACGGTTACTTACTAAAAATATAAATAATAAATGAATAGAATTGAACCTATCAGAACTAGTAAAAGATCACATGGCATTTAATATAAAAAAGTAATATTTTCTGTCCATGATTTCATTATATTGTCGTCAAATTCGGCATTGAATATTGTACCTTTTCCTTATATTAGTGCCAAATTTGAGTTTAGAGTTATCCATTCCAGAAAACACTAATACAAACTGCTTCTGTACATGCAAGAAACTGCATTATGTTATTATCTATGTCAGTGTTGATGCAGGGGCTGATCAGGTTCATGTTCTGAGTTAAAAAGGAAACATGTGCGTAGACTTTCCAACTCCTCTGACAGTGGACTGAACAGTGGATATGGCAGTGATCTGGAATGAGCCCCGGAAACAAAGGGTCCAAACGCACACACTGACCCATGAAACTCTATTACCGACCTCTGAACACAGAACAGAGGTAAAAATCTGAAGCTCCGAATAAACAAAGACAATAAGAAAAACTTTGGGTATCAATTTCAGCTTAGTCACGCAGCAAGGACAAAGGTACTAAAAAGTACTCAAAGGACTAAAAAAGCATGATGATTACAAGGCTCTCACATTGTTTAATTCCCATATTTCTTCTTTAACTTTTCCCCCCCATAACATTTATTTTTTTTCAATTGGGTCACACTGTATCGTCTAAATTGATATATTCTGTCATTCTTATCAATATGATTCACAATTGATTCCCTCTCTTCACAACTCTGAGGCCACTTGAATTAAATATGCATCACATACATAAAAAGATTGACAACAAAGACAATCAGTATCACAGAATTTAGACTAGAATACCCCAGGGATCGATCTATGGTCTCATGATGTTCTTTCTCTATGCTTTGGTTTTGTACGTTTTTGGTTGCCATTGCTTTCTACTTTCAACGTTCAAAACTATTTTTTAAAACACAAGTAGTTTCCCTGCAAGCTGGACTGAAAAATACAATGTGTAGAAACAGGTGAACCTTCTCACACGCTTTAATGGACAACAACTTTGCTGATTCACTCAGCAAAACAGGGGCAGCTGTCTTCTCAACTGTTAACAGCCATAAACCACACATACTGCAGGCCAACACAACCCAAAACAGAGGCTAAACTAATACAATCAAGACAAATCATGATAAAGCAAAATGTATAAGTGAAAAAAGCCCATCCAGTGCTCAAAAGCCTTTTTTATAGCATTTAATAATCTTGTTTCCTCTGTTGCCAGCAGAAGCCACAGACATAAATCCAAGCTTCTAATGCTGAAAACGTTTATTCATGAAATAACTGTGAAAAAGGTTTTTGTTTTTTTAAATAAAGCAGAACATGTCTCCTTTTAAAAACATGCTTTGATTATAGCAGAGAATTATGCTTTTGTAGGCAGACATTAAAGAACAAGGATTAAAAGTGATTACTGTCATAAATCACTAGTGTCAATGACTAAAAAGCATATTCCTCTCATGTGATCTGGGCCGCGCAAACATCTGAAAAGAGCTCTAGCTTTTTAAATACAGAATCTTAAAGTGATATACAATTATCACAAAGTTATCGTTTTAAGTACTTGTCCATCCCTGCATTGAATCTATAAATGAAGTACTAAAACTTGCATAGTGCTGATTAAACTAATTAAATTGTGTTTTTTCAAGCTTCACCTTGCAGACTGTTTTCCTCATTCCTGCTGAACTTGCAGCTGTTTGGCTCAGTAAAAGTCACATTAGTTTTGTGCAGCTCCCAGTGGAAACACTGTGCTATTGCATTCTCTGTGCAAAAAGATTCCATGAAAACCAAATTAGCAAATTACCTGAAAACAAAATTATGTTTGTTTCTTAATTGGTTAACTGTTTCGTTTACACAATTTACATCATCTATTTTGAGAATTATGGTTTCAACAACATTATTTTCCTTCTAAATGTTACATTAATTATTTTCTTGAATGCAATGTTGTTGTTGTTGTTATTGTTGTTGTTGGTTGTTGTGTTACTTTTAATGGCGGTTGGCAGCCAACTGAAAATGTGTATTTACCGCCACCTACTGTAGTTGTCCGTCTTCAAAGAATGTGTTTTTACACGTTAAAACTAAATCCCTGCAAAGACCATAACTTTAAAAAGGGTTAGGGTTAGATGTCAGATCTCCAGATGAATGAAACCGTCTGATATGACTGATAGTGGAAACTCGTTATCACTGATGAACTGGTCTAAAAAGAATACAAAACAAACAAAGACGACTCGACTTATGAAGGTGAAACAAGAGTGAAGAGGTACGTGTCTAATCCTTATTTTGAAGCAGTTCTAAAGTGAAACAGTGATTCCCAAACTGTGAGTGAGCGTCCAAAAAAGGACTGCAGGGTTTTAAGTATAGTACAGTCTATATCAGTGTAATTCATATGAAATGGAAACAGGTTTATAAAAACAGTGATGCCACGGTGTCAGTAAAACACAAAAAGCCTACAGAAAATTACAAACGTGGTTTTGTGGATTGTGGACTTTTACTGAGACGTCTAAAGGTCAAGACCGTCTCTGTCTTGACACTTAGTGCTTTAGTCTCGTCTTAGGAGTGTATTCAGTCAAATTGTGACACTGTTGCTAATTCATACATATGTTATTTTTGCCTTGAAATTTCATCTGATCTTTGTTCCCCAGTGTGTGACTGTGGCTTTGATTTTGAAGGGAGAAAATACAAAAATATATATGAAAGAAAGGTATCCAAGGTGGCAAGAAGACATCTTAATTGCATCTTGGGCTCAAGGCCAAGACATGAATGCCTTCTAACTGTACAAAGCCAAATGAAATAAATAAATGCTAGACATTTTTTCTTGGGGTTAACGATTTTCTCCCACAGCGGCGGTGGCGACCATGAGAGCGAGGTCCTTCAGGGAGTTCTCTCTCATTAGCAGCACAAGCCACGTTTCAAGGATACAAGCTATTTTAAACCTGCAGTCTTCATATGGAGAGGGTCATGTAGCCTTTCAGCAGCACACACCTCCACGGCCTCAGATCGCTGCCTCAGCACTAATACTGTATTGATTAATGGATTGGACTAAAGAGAGTGCTCCTGGTTATTATGGGATTAAATGGGAGCACGGTACAGCAGAATGTAACCCGGTTACAGGGTCAGAGAACGAGCGGAGGGATACAGGCCACTGAAAATGAAAGGATGCCACAACATTATTATCTATGGGTTTCAGGATGATGAGAAATTAGGACCGTTGCCATAGCAATTCACAATTTAGAGCAAATTATATATTTTTTGCATGGGGAAAAGTCATCAATATGTTGCAAGAAACTGAACTGAATCCCATGAATAGGTCTGTGTTTAAGTATTGGACATATATGAACACAAAAGCTGTAAAAATATATGTAAACTAAAAAGACAGACATAATCTATAATGTATCGATACACTGTAAAAAATATTATCTTTTGCTTCTCACCTGCTGGAAAGATAAAGACAATGGTGCTTTTATCTATTGTTCGCCCCTTCCTCCCAATCACATGTGAACGCTGGAAAAATCAGCATCTATCAACATATGACACTACATAATAAAGTAGAAAACTGAACTGAATACCCTTTGTTTGTTGACTACTTGGGTTTTCCTTACAAAAATACATAACGCATATATACATATTTTTTTTTTATAGTATCAAAAGTTTTAATGTCATTGTCAGTGAACAAAATTAACAAACTCTGTTTTGGTGATAAGGTGCAACAGAAAACAGAAAAAAACAGAAGAGTAAAATGTGAGTGGAATATAGTCCATTCACATTCGAGACGACCATTTGATAAAAGTAAGACAAAACTCTTAGCGTTACAAGCAAAAAACGTTTTATTTAACATTGATTCAACAGCAGCAGTGTAAACCCCAGCTCAAACCTTTAAGTATAAAAATATATGTAGTTCTAGCATCCTCTAGTGGTAGTGTTTAAAATGGCAGCATTTTGAAGGCAGACCAGTGATTCTCAAACGTTACTCATCAAATAAAACCTGGAACACTTTTGGCAACATAAACTAAACAAAGTATGTCTAAACTAGGAGTAAAATACTTAACTCGATTGAGAACCACTGGTCTTTACATCAGAGGAACATTCTTCCGTGCGGTATAGGCAGCAGACATAAAGACCTGCACTTGTGGAGACTTATCTGTGGTTGTATTTGGGAGGAAAGTGCTCCGGGTTAAAAGGCTGTGGTGAGTTTTGGTCAAATGGAGGCGGGCAGGGGTATGGCAGTGGTCTTTGGGACGCGTCCAGAGGAAAGGGCACAGAGGAAGCTGGAAGACAAAGATCAAGTAAAAATGGGCAAATGTTTATTTTTGAAAATAAAAAAATACTTCCGAGAGCAGTTTGTGAACCGTGTGAACATTTTAGAGGCAACACTTAATAATACAAAACAAAACTATTGAACTATTTTCACCGAGGGTCGCATACATCATGACAAACTTTTACATTTGACATAGTTTTGATGAGCCACTACAGCTTTAAAAGGAGCTTGGAACATTCATTTGAGGACTGTATAACATCAAAATGTTTGTGGGATTGTTGGGTTGCATTTTGCTCCCCCCGCCATAGTTTGGACATACTTGTGTAGAAATATGTACGTGTCCGTCTCTTGCACCTGACATTAAGATTTTATTTACTCATGGAAATGATTGTGCACTGAAATAAGCAGAATTTTTACTTTACTTACATTATTGTCTGTCTGGTCACATCTTTAATAAAACCTCATTCAAGTGTTGTGTCCAAACAATTACTCATGAGTAACATTTTCATTAAATCATGTTTTTCTCTTCATTGAGTAAAGGATGATTACTTTTTACTGAAGCTAGTCTTCCTGAAGATGTGAGAGGAATCTAGAGTAGGGCTGAACACTCTTCTCGTGAGTACATTATAAATTGATTAAGTTTTTATTTGTTTGTAATGTTCCCTTTGAATCACTTCCTTTTCAACAAATCTTTTTTTTGTAGATCAGGACTTAGAAGAGTTTAAAGCACTCACTGGCTTCCTGGTACGACGGCGGTGCAGAGGAAATGGGTGGGCCGCTGTCTGGAGGGGTCACAGGTACATGGTAGTAGTTTGGGTAAGATGGATGATGTCCTTCGAGGGGCGCTGGAGCTGGGACATATATAACATTCACTCCATCTGAAAAATGAATACATTAACATTAGATTAGGAGGGAGGTATATGTATCGCAATTGTCGTTTTGGAAATATGCATCATTTGAAACACTACAAAACAGACTTTATATGTTATCAACCAAATAAAGACTGAAGTATAGTGACAGAAGCATTTCAGCAGCAGACTTATTAACCATATTAGACGATGAGCTACTAATTACAGTAGTAGTGTTTATAGTATTATAGGTGATGTTATAGTGTCTCAGGGAAGTATCGACACTACCAGGTACAGAAGCACAAATTAGCCATTAACTAAGTAAATAGATATAAATTATTACAATGTACATGCATCTTAATTATTCAACTTGGACATTGCACTAGCAAAGTCACAATATCACATTTTAATTACAATTAAGGACACCATGACCAAATAACAGTAAAATCCTTCATTTTTTTCTCCTTCCAATTGTCTAATAAATCACTTTTTATCTGTAGTTTGTTCTGAATGAGAAATGTAAGTTAATGTGACATAAACCGCCAGATATAAATGCTTTTTTACACACGACTATTGTTTTTAAAAGTCCTTATGATTAAATGGTGTCCTGAATAATCCCGATAAGCACATATACATGCTAGAATGTGAAAGTGAGATAGATAACGAAAGCGTCTGTCTCACTTTGAGGCCGGCTTCTCTTGCAGCACCTCTTGCGACACCAGCAGCACAGAGACACACAGCCGCTGATGAACCCCACGCACACAACGATCTGGAAAATGGACCCGCAAACCGCGCCGATCACAGTGTAGTCCGTCATGGTCACTGCATCCCTCAACCTGCTGGAGTACAAGCAACAACAAACACAAGAGCCGATTCAACGATGGTGGATTCTGTATCAGGAATCTATAAATCTATTTGTGGGTCTTACTGCGAGCAAATATATAAACAAAACCAAATAAAACTTTCCATTACATCATGTTTTACTATTGGTCACTGGTGATTGGTCGGCTGCTGTGATTCTCACTGTTGCACTTAAAACTGTTGCACTTAAAATATTTTCTGAATTTAGGACAATTTACTCCACATTTGGGTCTTCCTTTGGGTTAGTTGTTCAGAACTAGACTTGTGGTACTCAGCACGCACGAGGTGGGTTGTAATCTTACTTAATTCAAGAAATTGTATTTCTCTGAAACGTACAATTTCTCAGTTTTCGGTAGTTTTCACACACCAAACTTGTACTACTTCATCGGGCTGGAACGATACCCTTATTTCACAGTACAATATGATCATATACAGCTCAATAAAATATACTGTGATTTCAATATATCGCAATACAATATTAGGTCTTGTGAGAAGAAAAGTATATACTTCAGCAAAGAAAAGACGCAGAGTAAAGTAAGCTACGGTTAACGGTGACAGTTCCCCTGGATGCTACGCTCCCCTTTTTGAATCTGAGCGCTCATGTGATGACATAAAGCATACGCCAAAAGAAAGTGTGTGCAGTTCTTCTTCTTTGGTGTTTGGCGGTTGGTATCCAAGTGTTACATTACTGCCACCCACTGTTCTCAGACTTCAGACTTCACGCTTCACGCTTCACGCTTCACTCTTCACTCTTCGGGCTTCACTCTTCTTCAGGCTTCACTCTTCAGGCTTCACTCTTCGGGCTTCACTCTTCTTCAGGCTTCACTCTTCGGGCTTCACTCTTCGGGCTTCACTCTTCGGGCTTCACTCTTCTTCAGGCTTCACTCTTCGGGCTTCACTCTTCGGGCTTCACTCTTCGGGCTTCACTCTTCGGGCTTCACTCTTCGGGCTTCACTCTTCGGGCTTCACTCTTCTTCAGGCTTCACTCTTCTTCAGGCTTCACTCTTCGGGCTTCACTCTTCTTCAGGCTTCACTCTTCGGGCTTCACTCTTCGGGCTTCACTCTTCGGGCTTCACTCTTCGGGCTTCACTCTTCGGGCTTCACTCTTCTTCAGGCTTCACTCTTCTTCAGGCTTCACTCTTCGGGCTTCACTCTTCAGGCTTCACTCTTCAGGCTTCACTCTTCAGGCTTCACTCTTCAGGCTTCACTCTTCAGGCTTCACTCTTCAGGCTTCACTCTTCGGGCTTCACTCTTCAGGCTTCACTCTTCACTCTTCAGGCTTCACTCTTCAGGCTTCACTCTTCGGGCTTCACTCTTCAGGCTTCACTCTTCAGGCTTCACTCTTCGGGCTTCACTCTTCAGGCTTCACTCTTCAGGCTTCAGGCGTACGAGTCAGTTCTAGGTGGTGGTAACACTAATGCAGAAATGGACCAGCAGTGGTAAAAGTGATCCACAGAGACAAGAAGTAACGTAAGTGCGTCTTTTCCTTGAAACGCCTGCACTGTCCCAGAGGCTGTGGGGCGCGGATACTTTTTTCTTTTTTTTTATCTCACAAGGGGCCACGCCGTCAAAAGTTTGAGAAACTCTGCTGTAAGTTTGTTCTCTTTCCTCCTGCCGGAATATTATCACTGTGAAAGAAAAAGCACTGCAGCTTTATTATAAACACAAGCGGTTATTCAAGTATTGCATTACATGTTTACAATGCAATACAATACAAAACTATGTGATAATATAATATATGTAATATTGCCAAACGGTAAAAGTTTGGTTCCTCTTCTCAGTGTGAGTAAATCTAGTGACAAAAGCTTTAATTTTGACAATATTAAATCATTTAAATCCTGTATGAATATTGCACCACTCCCAGATATGATCTAATTTTTCAAAAATGTTTGGACAATCCTTTGAAAATACCAGATTTTGCGAATAAATTAATGTTTTATATATTGTATTTTAACCTGGCAAAAGCATATTTCCTCTTTTGTGGTGGGTCATTGTTGTTATGTGCATTGTATCTGATGAATAAACAGTGGTAGAAAGAGAACTGTACTATTTGTACTCAAGTAAAAGTACAGTTACATGACATTATCACAATGACATAAACATTTACTCAATTTCAAGCAAAAGTGCTGCTTCTAAATCTACAGAGTACTAGTTATTTGTAACATAGTTTCAACATCGTTTTAGTCTTCTTTTATACAAATCTTGATTAAATCAACATCTTAAAGTGGAATTCAGTTGTTTTGAGCAGCTGTCTGTATAATAAGCAGGTTTAGAGCACAGACAGAGACAACTACAATAATGTACTCAGCACTGATTTGAACAGTTACATGGTTAAAATTATACTCAATTAAAAGTACAAGTACACATTTCAAAAATCTACCCATCTACTCTAACGTGAGTATTTGTAATGAGTACTTTCTTGGACCAATGCTTTGTACTTTTACTAGTAATGTTAAGTGTCTTCTTGAGTATATTAGATACACTTTTGACTCCACTTCTGGGAACGGATGTGAAAAGCTTGAGAGCCACTTGGACCAAACCCAGTGATCCAGGAAAAAGACAAATAAATCCAAATGTAACAGATCTAAAGAGCTGAGAAGGTGTTAAACACAGGAGGAAGCATAAACCCTGAAGACACTTGGATCAAAGGTCACTTTTAATAAACGCGTGTCTTAAAGTCTACCATTTCAAAAAGAAGATCACAACACAAAGCTTTTTCACACCTTTTACTTTCACCATGTGTCGATCACTAAAACACTACATTTCAAGTCAAAGCAGCGCGTTACTCCCTGAAACAAACAGAACTTACCAGTTTGTAGGATCTTTTCCAGGACCACGTTCAGTCACTTCCCGTAAACCTGGCGGCGGTGGCTTTTACTTTCTCTGCGGGAAAAGCGACTCTTCTTTCCCGTCAGAGGTGGCTCCACCCCGGGCTGGTCCAGATCCCGCCTCCACAAACACGCTTCTTCCACATCACAATCTCACACATCTTCTCCTTGTGCGGGACCATTGTTCTCCGGGGGTTTACTTCACCTCCCGTCGCAAACGTTTTGGGTTTTGCCGTTTCAACACGTCCCAGAGTTTATGACTTTATTAGTATAATATATATATATATATATATATATATATATATATATATATATATATATATATATATATATATATATATTGCCTATATATATATATATATATATATATATATATATTGCCCCTATGTCGTTCACTGATGTGGTTAAATCATATAAGTGAACGACATAGGGGCAAAATATATTTATTTACTTACTTATTTATTTATTTTTTAATCCTCAAGATACAGATCTTGGAGTAAATAAATTCACTAAACCTGAAGTATCTGACTGATCTTCTCTGATCCTGACTGTGAGGCTGTGTCCAATGGAGGACAAGGCCAAGAAGAGTCGATGTGTCTCGATTATTTCAGCATTATAATATTATAATACTGCCTTCACCCATTAGCTAAAACTGTACACATTTTTATTACATACAAAAAATGTTAATTGTGTATTATGATACAGTGTTCACTGGTAATACATTTAAATGCCTATGTCTTTGTGTTTATTTATGAATTCCATTAAGTTTTGCGTAGCCAATATTCAAATTTCTTGATGTTGAATAGGCTTATACACCATGTAATAGTGTGTTTAGGCTTATACACCATGTAATAGTGTGTTTAGGCTTATACACCATGTAATAGTGTGTTTAGGCTTATACACATGTAATAGTGTGTTTAGACTTATACACCATGTAATAGTGTGTTTAGGCTTATACACCATGTAATAGTATGTTTAGGCTTATACACCATGTAATAGTGTGTTTAGACTTATACACCATGTAATAGTGTGTTTAGGCTTATACACCATGTAATAGTGTGTTTAGGCTTATACACCATGTAATAGTATGTTTAGGCTTATACACCATGTAATAGTGTGTTTAGACTTATACACCATGTAATAGTGTGTTTAGGCTTATACACCATGTAATAGTGTGTTTAGGCTTATACACCATGTAATAGTATGTTTAGGCTTATACACCATGTAATAGTGTGTTTAGACTTATACACCATGTAATAGTGTGTTTAGGCTTATACACCATGTAATAGTGTGTTTAGGCTTATACACCATGTAATAGTGTGTTTAGACTTATACACCATGTAATAGTGTGTTTAGACTTATACACCATGTAATAGTATGTTTAGGCTTATACACCATGTAATAGTGTGTTTAGACTTATACACCATGTAATAGTGTGTTTAGACTTATACACCATGTAATAGTATGTTTAGGCTTATACACCATGTAATAGTATGTTTAGGCTTATACACCATGTAATAGTGTGTTTAGACTTATACACCATGTAATAGTGTGTTTAGACTTATACACCATGTAATAGTGTGTTTAGGCTTATACACCATGTAATAGTGTGTTTAGGCTTATACACCATGTAATAGTGTGTTTAGGCTTATACACCATGTAATAGTGTGTTTAGGCTTATACACCATGTAATACGTTCCTGCTTCCGAAGAGTGCACATGCTTTTTTGCTCGCTCCGCTTGCTATCGCTGCTTTCCTTATTTATTTTGCTTTTTAATCAGTTTTTGTCTTCCAAACATTTTTGCTTTAGACTTTTTCAAGTAAACCAACGATTTTAAGAACATTTTTCCAGTTTTAACGACATATCTGACACCAGCGACATGTCCGGGAGAAGAAGTGAGAAAGACTGTGAACGCTGTCGGAAATATCAACAAGAAATCAATGAGCTAAAAACACGGATATTTGTTTTGGAATCTGCAAAAGTTCTTCACAATACCATTCCTGTGTCAACCGACGGTAAGAAGAGCACACTTTTTACAAGAAAAACTGCTACTTTCAACCTAAACCGCAGTGACTCTGTGTTGTTTCCAAAACTGTCTAAAAACCAGAAAGACCAGGCTGTTTCTTGGAACAAACTTGGAGCAAAGCCTAAACGATACAAAGATAACGTGAAGTCACCTAAAATACAGCTCACCAACAGATTTTTACCACTTTCAGAGATGGAATTAAATGAAAAAAGGAAAGATGACGTGGCCAAAATACAGCGAGGAGGATCTGCCAAGGTCACGCAGATTGTTTTAGTTGGGGACGGCGCGATAAGTCACATGACGCATGAAAAGATAAACACACATTCTTTTCCAAGCGCCACTGTTTCTGAGATAACGTCACTCCTTCCAAATATTATGGCTAAGCATGGAGGAGCTAAACAGCTGATTGTGCACGTGGGTGCAGTGGACATGCGGCAGGAACAGACTGAAGTTTTGAAAAAAGACTTCTTGAAGTTATTCGACGTGCTTGATAAAATGGAAATCAAAACTTTCATAAGTGGACCTCTTCCAAACATCGACAGGAGGATAAACAAGTTTAGCCGGCTTCTTCAGCTGAACACATGGCTGTCCAAAGAGTGCTCCCCGAGAGGACTACACTACATTGAGAACTTCTATCTATTCTGGAAACGAGAGGACCTGTTTAAGAGAAATGGCCCCCACCTATGCAGAGGTGGAGTGAGGGTGCTGACAGAGAACCTGCTCCACGCTCTGAGGCATTGGACTGGGCCTGGACAGGGTCCTGAGCAGATAGTTAGAGAAGAGAGGAATGAGAGAAGAATTCCTGCTCCCTCAGCCAGAGACCGAGCCAATGTTTCAACATCAAAAGCACCACAACCTCAGCCTCCACCAAAGGATTCATCAGCAGCTGCTCCACCACCACCAGCAAAGGATTCAGCTCCAGCTGCTCCACATTCACCTCCACCGCCTCCAGCAAAGGAACAATCTTCAAAGGCCTTGGACCCATCTGTGACAAGCCCAACAACATCCCTGTCATCGCCCCTGCCTTCACACCAGCCCTGGGTTCCCCCTGCAACATCTACTCCCACTAAAGATTCATCATTCTCCTTCTCATCTCCACTCTCACCCATGGGCCTTCCCAGCCATTTTGAAAGTCTGATCAAATCAGGCATTAAGATGGCTCCACTCACGCCCAATATAGCAAGGGCTATGCCGACTACACCAACAAAAGCCCCACCACCCATCCCCCCTCGCCTCTCACCTGGTCCCAAACTCTCCTTGGCTACAAAAGCCCCACCACCCATCCAACCTCGCCTTTTACCTGGTATCTCCCATAGCTAGGATGCACTGGGTCTCAGCGTTGCCGGGACTTATTGTCACATTAAAAATCAAACCAACCCGGGGCCCTATGTAAAAAGAGCCTCCCCTAGTGCTATTTCTGTAGTCACATCATCACACAGATGGAAAAACAAAATGCGAGTCAGGCCCAATCTGAGAAATGTGATTCATATTCCCTGTGAAAAGATAAAGCCCAGTCCCACTGAAACTAGTCTGAAACTTGCTGTGCTAAATGTCAGATCCTTATGTAACAAATCTCTCTTAATTAATCATTTTATTTCTTCTTATAATCTTGATTTTATGTTTTTAACTGAAACATGGCTTGACAAAAACACAGGAAATGTAGTTCTGATAGAATCTGCTCCACCCAACTTTAAGTTTGAATCTGAAACACGAGAAAACAAAAAAGGGGGTGGAGTCTGTGCTGTCTTTAAAGATGAAATAATTACCCGCAGGTTGTCTTTTGGGGTGTTTTCATCATTTGAGTATGTATCCTTTAAAATGGAGCTAAAACGGTCTCCATCCATTCTCTTCATTGTTTTATACAAGCCTCCCCAGCACTGCCAAAGTTTTATTGATGATTTTACTGAGATGCTTTCAGTTGTATGCACAGACTTTGATGGTTTGGTCATTACAGGTGGTTTCAACGTGCATGTTGATAATGTTTGTGACAGAAACGCTAAAGAGCTTGATGCTGTCCTTGAAACCTTCAGTCTTACTCAGCATGTGAGAGGCCCCACCCACAGCCAAGGACACACTCTAGATCTCATAATTACAAAGGGGTTAAATATTTCAAATGTTAATGTGATCGATGTTGCTCTGTCTGATCATTTCTGTGTCTTCTTTGACCTGTCTGTTTCTCCCCAACCTCCGGTTGGTCCTGCAGTTGTTCAGAGGAGACACATAAGTGATGGCACAGGTGCACTGTTTATGGAAATGATAAACTTTGAAAATGTCTCATGTTCTAATGTAAATGATTTGTTGAACTCTGTTACATCTAGTGTTTTGAATGTTCTGGACACCATCGCCCCTATAAAGGCTAAAATGGTTAAAAATAAGCAGAAGGCGCCGTGGAGAAATGATGATTCGGTCAGGGCACAGAAAAGGGAGTGCCGCAGGGCCGAACGGAAATGGCGCAAGTCAAAGCTCCAGGTTCAAAAAGAGATTTACAAAGAAAAGCTGAACATGTACAACCTAATCTTATGTAGAACTAGGGAAAGATATTTTTCTGAAATAATTGGAAGCTGCAGTAACAACTCGCGTGTCCTGTTTGCCACAGTAAACAGATTAACAAACCCTCCAGCTCAGCTGCCGTTAGAACTCATTTCCACATCCAAGTGTAATGAGTTTGCATTATTCTTTAATGACAAAGTCCAGGGCATTAAAAATGCTATAAATCCCACAATGCAAAAAATTACCCTAAAACCACCAAGACACTTAGAGCTAACTCACTTTGCACCAGTAACTGACAAAACTGTCCATGAGATCATCACCAGTCTGAGTTCATCTACATGCTGCCTTGATGTGTTACCCACCAAATTTCTAAAGTCTGTGCTGAACAGTTTGTTAGCACCACTCACTCACATAGTTAACATGTCGCTTCAATCTGGAACATTCCCAATGTCTTTGAAAACTGCGGTCATAAAGCCTCTCCTAAAGAAGAGCAGTCTTGATGCCGCAGTACTGAGTCATTACCGGCCCATCTCTAATCTGCCATTTTTGGGCAAAGTCCTTGAAAAGGTTGTTTACCAACAGCTCACAGATTTCCTCTTAATAAACAACTCATTTGATGTTTTTCAGTCAGGTTTTAGACCTCATCACAGCACTGAGACTGCTCTTGTCAAGGTGACAAATGACATCCGCCTGAACACTGACACGGGCAAAGCGTCAGTCTTAATTCTGTTAGATCTGAGTGCTGCTTTTGACACTGTCGATCATGGGATCCTCTTACAGAGACTAGAGGACTGGGTGGGCATCACTGGCACTGCCCTAAACTGGTTAAGGTCCTATCTGGAAGACAGGAAGTACTTTGTTGAAATTGGTAGCTGTGTCTCAGACCACATGACCCTGACCTGTGGAGTGCCCCAAGGGTCAGTCCTGGGTCCCCTTCTGTTCAACCTCTACATGCTGCCGTTAGGTCAGCTGATACGCAGTGAAAATGTGTCCTATCACTATTATGCAGACGACACTCAGATCTATGTTTCACTATCGGCAGGTGACTATGGACCAGTAGATTCACTCTGTCACTGCATCCAACAGATCAGTTTGTGGATGCAAAACAACTTTCTCCAGCTGAACTCAGACAAGACTGAAATAATCGTTTTTGGCCCACAGAAACAAAGAGAAAGTGTTAGCGGTCACCTCCAGAGTCTCGCTCTAAAACCTACAAACCAAATTAGAAATCTGGGGGTAATAATGGACTCAGACTTGAATTTTAATAGCCACGTCAAATCAATAACATCAGCAGCTTTTTACCATCTAAAAAACATTGCCAAAATCAAAAATGTAGTGTCAAAACCAGATTTAGAGAGACTTATCCATGCGTTTGTCTCCAGTAGATTAGACTACTGTAACGGTCTGCTCACTGGTCTCTCCAAACGAGTTGTAAAACAGCTGCAGTACATCCAGAACGCTGCTGCTCGGGTCCTGACTAGAACCAGGAAGTATGATCACATTAGTCCTGCTCTCAGGTCTCTGCACTGGCTCCTGTGGCTCAGAGAATAGACTTTAAAGCAGCTCTGCTTGTGTACAAGTCTCTCCATGGCCTAGCACCAAAGTACATCTTGGATATGTTAGTGCCATATGAACCATCTCGGACTCTGAGGACCTCAGGGACCGGCCTCCTGCTGGTGCCCAGAGTCAGGACAAAACATGGACCGGCCTCCTGCTGGTGCCAGAGTCAGGACTAAACATGGACCGGCCTCCTGCTGGTGCCCAGAGTCAGGACAAAACATGGACCGGCCTCCTGCTGGTGCCAGAGTCAGGACTAAACATGGACCGGCCTCCTGCTGGTGCCCAGAGTCAGGACAAAACATGGGGAATCTGCGTTTCAGTTTTATGCAGCTAAAATCTGGAACAGTCTTCCTGAAGATGTGAGACAGGCTTCTACTCTGACAATGTTCAAATCTAAGCTAAAAACAGTTTTGTTTAGCTGCGCATATGACTGAAAGGATTTTTTCTTTGCACTCTTCTCTTTTGTTTGTGATTTTATTAGTTTAGAAAATCAGTTGGATTGATAATTTTTAATTTAGTTAATTTTATTGTATTTCTGTTTCTGTAATTTCTTTGTGATTTGAATGCATTTTTCCTGCTGTGAAGCACTTTGAATTGCCTTGTGTATGAAATGTGCTCTACAAATAGACTTGCCTAGCCTAATAGTATGTTTAGACTTATACACCATGTAATAGTGTGTTTAGGCTTATACACCATGTAATAGTATGTTTAGGGTGCATGTACCTTTGGAAATGATGAAGGTACGTTAAACCATCCTTGGAGGACAATGCAACCCTGTATGAAGCATTTTTACCATCCATTCAAATAATCCTGGGGAGAGCACTGGTATATATGCAAGTGATTTTGTTTTTGCCAAGAAAAGATGAGCAACAAATTTGCGTAAAAAAAACAAAAACCCTTTGTTGGTTAGAAGTAACTTTATTTCTTCTAGTTTTCATGTCTTGATTGGTAGTCGAGGCAATTAGCTAGTGACATATTAACTCCACAATTTGACGTATAAAATGTAAAAAGATGATAATTTTCTTTCACGTTTTATCATCTTCTCGTCTAGTAGAAACATTTGCATTGTACCTTTTCCCCAAAATTATATACATAATTAGCTTGGGGATTAGCCTAGCCAACGCTAGCTAGTCTTGGCTATTAACGTTACATGACAAATTGCATGAATAGTCTTAGTTCATTGAAATAGGTCATTGAATTAAATTGAAATGTTTCAGGACAGAGCAAGAGTATAATGTAGTATTTTTACCTGTATTTTCACACTTTTGTTGTCCACACCTTGCCACGTCTTATTTCAGTGCTTTTTACCTTAAACTAAACTTCCTTGGACAACCAGAGGGGCGCGTAAGTTAATCTAAATACTGGCGTCACAAAAAACACAGAATGTCACAATAAAATTGCAATAACTTTATACACTTCTCATCTTCAAAATGGAAAACAGAGATACACAGCCAAGAAGGACAAATAGTTTACATTTTTACTGAACAGTGACCTTTACCATGGTAAACCAGAAGCTGACCTGAACACATTCAAAAGGAGTGTACGAGGTTAAAATTAAAATCCCATTTACCACCTCATTTGGTTAGTTTTTGGAAAAACTGTCAAAGAAGTGGGGAAAGTGTAAAAACCAAAAAAACTTGCTGGTATAGAAATAAGAAATAGATTTTATTTACAGAGAAAAAAAATTAAGGCAAGCAGTAGAATACTGAGGAGCTGTAAAAATCAGTCGAGGTGAGAGGTTTTCAAATGTGTGTAACACAAACGCACACGCAGATGATGAAAAATAACTCAAACACAAACAGAAAAGAACATTTGAGAGATAGAGTGTACAATTTGAATATCTATCTAGCTACAGTGCATTAGTGGAACTTACAATCTTGATTTGAGTAGTTTTGATATTTCTTATGATATTGACCATTTCTGACAAGTTTCTAACCCGTTTCAAAATGTTGTTTTTTTCTAGTTTCAAGCAAAAGTATGGAAAACTGTATATGCAGACAAGGGTTACACATATACAATCGAAACCAGTCACAAATACAAAAACATAATAGAAAAAACTAAAACTACTCAAATCAGGATTATACTATGTCATGAACTCGAGTCATATTCACTAAAGTGATTTTGGAATGTAGTCAATGCTATTCCTGGACACGTTTTGGTGAATGAAAAGAAGGCACGGGTGTTTTCTTGCACTTTTGAGCAACTGAACATAAACACGTTTTGCCTGGGTTGCGTTCAAGTGTTGACGTACAATTCCCATTATTTCCATTATTTCTATCACATGGCATTTTTAATGGAATATATCCTGAAGAAGTTACCAGATTAGTGCACATGAACCTGTTAGATTGAACTATTTGCCAGTATCTGCTCATTGTTTTACCTGCCCCTGATCTCATTTAAAAACGAATGTTGTGATCTGAAACAACAGTCTATACAGCCAATAGCTTCACATTGAGATGGAGGCAAGTATTCCACAATTTGTTGTATATTTGAATTTATTTTTATGACATTTGGACAATTCGGAATAATCCATCGTTTGTCCACAGTAGAAAAAACGTTTCAAAAGCAGTCGTATAGCTCAGTGTTTTTCAAGCTTCTTCTGGTGGGACGGTTCATTTAGAGTACATTTTTTGGGGGGCGTTAGTCAGTAGACAGTTTGAAAACCACAAGATTAAAATAGAAACTTTCTGGTCCAAAGTCTCCACAGAAAAGATTCAGAATTTGACGGCTCAGTTTGGATTTTTCTTTCAAAAATAGTGTCACATGATCAAACACGAACGCAACCATTAGGTAAAAAAAAGAAAAAAAAAAGAACTTTGGTTTTGTCATTCAAAGCTGCTGATGCACTTAATGGTACAAACTATGACAAGATTTCACGCGATGAAAAACCTGAGCAACGTTTGTAAAGGAATATCCCCATTTTCAGTTAACGTTTGACGATTGACATCTTTCCCGTGTGGACCGTTTCGTTCGAGCGGTTGCATATTATTCAACAACAATAACAAATCCCTTTTAAAACTCTTCAGGCGCTTTGACTACAATCACCTTCTGTCTTTTTTTCTTTATAAAATATATACATTTACATCTATAATAAAGCATCTGATCTTCTAAAAGAAACTAGCTGTTAAAGGCCATTTTCCACAGAAATTGAAGAAACAGCAGAGCAGCAATATGGTCAATGAAACCAAGAGAAAACATAAAACTAAACTTTAAAACCTTTTCAGTGGTACTTGAAGATGCCCAAGATGGACCACATATACAGCAGACACTTCACAACATAATAAACTACAACATAATAAACTACAACATTGTGACGTGGCCATGTCTTAGATACAAAAGACAAAAATACTACAGTCAATAAAATTAAGGATTTCACGGTACTCCAACGTAAAGAGCAGAAATATTTGTATGAATCTTCAACATTTTAAAATATTTGATGCTTTTATGAAAAAATTAAATGGTTAAGATGATATAACACTCTCTTGAGTCCATGCATAATGGTATTAATATTTTTTCTACTGTAACATTTACCCGTCAAACAAGCAACACTAAAGGCCTTGTATTGTGAAGCTGGAGTCGTCAAGAATGCAATGAACTGCAATGAAAACCCTGACACTGGCTTATAACTGTTAGAACAAAATATTATAGTTGGCTGGAAATTACATAAGTAAGGCCTGCAACCAATGATTAGTTTGCCAACCGATTAGTCGAAAGATTCTTCTCTCATGATTAATGGATTAGCTGTTTAAAACAAAACAATTTGACGCAGATGAAGCTGAAATGAAGTCGTTTCAGGCAAATCTGGCTTCATTTGAGACGCAAAACTTATTTTCACAGCAAACAGTAAATCCACTTCACTGATTAGAGGCAGTTTCCATCGTTTTATGCATCACATCTGTCCGGAGCCCAGACTAGTTGGTCATTTTCTTTGAGCTGCTGTTGAGGCCAAGTTATTTGTGCCACAATATGAATTTAAAGTTTTTTAAAATTCTGCTTCATAACTTAATCAAACGAAACACAATCAAATCTAAATCTAGTTTTTGAGCTGGGATGGTTGTGTTACTTTGCATATTTTTCTTCTTCTTCGTGTCAACTTACTTTCTTGTTACTTGGACTGGACTTGGCCTCGTCCTATACAAAGTTACTTAAATACTCAACAAGCCAGCTTTGGTAATGCCAATTTTTTATATTTAATTGAATGACAAGTGTGCAACGATGGTCCTTGGGCGGGATACGACCACTAATAAATATATCTTTGCAAAGATTTCCACATCCATCTTCACAGTACAGGGCCTCAGCAAAGCTCAAAAGTCCTGCCCATTGAATTCTCTTTCAAATTTCCCATACACTTGGGGGCTACGCAACATTGTGAAAATACTGAGCCCCGGACTTTTCTAAAACTGAAAAACAAGTTAGAGCGCTGAATTGTAGGTTTTAAGAATGTGTTTTGGACATTGCTTACCACGCAGCTGGTTATCCTCCACCACGCGCCTTTAAACTCTTAATATACGTTTTGTTTTTGTTAAATCTATGGGACCAAATGAAAGCAAAAACAGAACGTGGAGCTCCATGTTGTCGGATCTTTGCGTCGCGACGGTGATCGGGCAGTCGTGTTTGTTCAAATCTTGTTGGAAACGTATTCAGGGTTGAACGCTGGCTGGGATAAGAAGTCCGTTTGGGGAGCGCTGGGGTGAGGTGGAGGGTGAGCCGGAGACGGGCCGGGGGGCTGCAGAGGGTACGGCGTCTGCCCCGGAGTGAAGGCTGCCTGGCTATAAGGCATAGGGGCCGCGGGGTAAGGACCAGCTGCACAAAGACACACCAAAGTCAGCGACAGACGCTTTGAAACAGCGTCATTTTTGTAATAAACTAAATATGTATATGAATGTTGCAGAAATTAGCATGTATAGCACTTTCAAGCACTTGTTTGTTACAATAGTACTCGGTAATGGTCAATATAAACTACATTTTGAAACCAAGTAAAAGGGCTGACAATCTATAGTCTATACTTCCATACTACAATGAAACACATCTTTTTTTTAGACAAGATGTAATTTACATATAGAATAAAAGTAGTTTCTTTAAGTTACACTCATTAAGTTACAATGAGTCTACGGTACTGTAAAAGAAGAACGTCATAAAATATTCACAAAATGTAAAAATGAACCTTATGAATAAACTTTTTTTGATGTATTGCTACCTTCTAGTATCTAGGTTCAGCCCATAAGGGTTTTCACAAGCCAGGAATGAATCAACTTGTAATGAGAGATATATAAAAAAAAGGAACGTTCTGGAGTTATGCAAACGTATAATATGGAGTTTATAATGTAGAATATAGTTTATAATTCCAAAAATGTCTTCAAAAAGAGATAGAAACATCAAGCGTAATCTCCCAACATCTAACAAGAATGTAAAGTGAGATTTCAAAATGTTTGTGGGTAATTTTATTGTCAATTCATGTTTTCTGTGATAATTGAACCTCAACCACGATATTCACTGCCACATTTTAGAGCATTCCTGGGGCGTTTTTTTTACAATCTTATTGTCTGAATACCACCTCAACACAAAACGCACCTCCTTCACTCCCTTCACTTTAATCAAATTTGCCTGTTGAACTAAGTTACCCGGCAAAGGCAGGACATTGAATTTGATTAGACTAGACCATTGGCTCCTGTACTCACTTGCTTCCTGGTACGTAGGAGGTGGTCCAGGGACGTAGGGCGCTCCCTGGTAGGGCATCGGCGGTGCCCCATACCCGGGCTGGACGGGCACAGAATGGTAGGGCGTGTACTGGGGCCCCTGATGGGGCGCGTACTGGGGCCCCTGATGTGGCCCCTGATAGGGCTGTGAGGCCGCCGAGGGCTGCTGGGGGTAGGACTGCGGCGCGTGAGTGACGACTGTGGTGTGATGAGTGGTGGCAACAACAGCTGTGGCAAACAAGAGGAAAAGAACATTACAAACGAGAAATGTAACTTTAGACGCCAAAGAGAATAAGAGCTGAAGTAAACTGCACTACACGTGACGTTTTGATGGCATCGAGCAGTGAACTTGTTGGTATTTGTTAGAGAAAACCTTTTCTGTTGTGTCTCGCCCTAACCACTTTGCATAAACTCCGAAACTAAATTTCGGGTACCTCACGGTTAGATTTTAGGCCCAATTTTGTTTGCTCTCTCGTTGAAGCTGGGGTACCCGACTTTCAAACTGTGAAAGGAGGAAGTATGTATTTAAATCTTTCTCACTCGTCCATAGCTCTCACAAACCCATTGGCGCATCCTTACTTTTCATTGGGAATCAACTTTAGGCACATACACGGCTTTAGAATACGGTAGTGTAATCAGACGTCGAAGTCAAGCTGGGGTGGACCTCCCAAGTGCAGCCAATCAGAGCACTGCTTTCGGCTCTCTCTCTTTGTTGACATGAAATGTTTTTCAAACTTCCTATAAGTGATCTGTTCTTCTGTATCTACCTCTGTATCTTCCTGCGTTGCATCAATGAAATTTCCTCATGTGGGACAATAACGGAATATCTTATCTTACAATCCAATCGACAGAAGACTATATGGACATAGTGTTAAGATACATCAACATTTTAAATCAGAACGTATTAAACTGTGGTTTTGCAAGAAGAAAGAAATTGTGAAAATGTTCTAACTTACTTTAAAGTATTACTAGCTTTCACTTTTACAAATAGGTCAACTAAATTAGCAACTCTTATTCTTCACCACAACCAGAAAAACCAGCCATGCCATTATCTGTAAATCTTTAGCTGAAACTGAAACTTCTATTGTTTTTTGAAGCAGAAGGATGTCAAAGGCACAATATTCACACAGAGAATCGAGCCTTTTACAAAGAACACGACCACATCTGCTCTATCAACACAAACCCCAAGTTTAGTTTCACAGAGAAGCTGTGAAAATATATGATTATGGCACTGTTCTACCACAGATTTGTTATATTTAGTGGTGTTACTGTGAAAGTTAAAAGAATAAACAACTCCCATTTCTACTACAATTGCTCTTTCAACAACAAATGTAAAGTAAACCATAATTTCTGACTTAGATTGCTGCCATGAATATTGTAACATAATGTAACATAATCAGGAAAGGCTTTGTTTTGTTTTGTTTGACTGTTCCGTTTCGGTTTCTTTCAAAAAAAAAAATAACAAAAAAAATTGCATTGCAAATTTACTTCAGTAATTAAACTTTTATTCAGAATATTAAATTTGGACTATAAGTCGCACCTTTTTTCATAGTTTTGGCCGGGGTGCAACTTATACTTATATTTATACTTATACTTTGGAGCGACTTATATGTGATATTATTTGTCATTTTCACACTGGCAACCGCATTTCACACTCCAGTGCGACTTATATATGTTTTGTTCTTCTCTATTAGGCATTTTTTGGCTCCGGTGCGACTTATAGTCCGGAAAATACGGTAATCGTTAAATCGTGAGGTTTTTTTCTCACAATAATCGCAACACTAAAATTTGCCATTGTGACCAATCGATACATCCCTGGTCAGGATTGGTCAATTAATCGTTGCAGCCAAAGTGCACCTTCAATCAAACTCCTTAATCCCCATTTTTAATCTTCAGGGAGCAGGTTTTTTTCGTTAACCCCTCAACAGTCGACATAAAATCAATCAAAAGAAAAATGTACGAGCGCTCGAGACTCACGTCGTGGCCTGCGGCAGACTTTGTAAAGACAGCAGCAGGGGCAGACGCAGCAGAGGACGAAGATCAGTGCGATGAAGATGAAGCTGCCGATCCCCAGCACCATCGGGAGTATGTCATTACGACTGTCGAAGTCACTGCGGAAAAATTCACTCTGATAAGACATGGCAGCAGTAGGGCTGGGCACCAGTCAAAGCAGACGGCAAGAGGACGATAACAAAGACAAACAAACAAAAGTTGCAAAAAGAAATGTCTAAAACTTGCAGCGTTCTTTCCCAAACAAGGTTATTTCTAAAAAGGCTGTGTCTGAAGGAGGAGACGACGTTTGAGGCTTCCTGTAAGTGACGCACGTGCTCTTCTTTCTAACTTTCGTTCTTTCTTTTTCTTTTTTTCTATCTATTGGGTGGAAGCAGTGAGTCACGGATGGGTGGAGTTTGCAAATTCTTGGACACGATCCCAAAATGAAGAGCTCAGAATCTGCTGCATAGTTTTAGCGATCTGGACTGTGGCAAAGTACAAGACAAAGGAACATTTCAAAACAATGGAAAGTACGGATTGTTTGCCAAAGGCTATTTACGGTGATCGGGTCAAAGACATCGGCAAAGAAGCTGGCAAAGTCTTCCAAGTCAGAATGGTTACTCAAAACATTAATATTCTTTGAGTAGTGAAGTTTAAAAGTGAGTTACAAGGTTATAAAAAGGTGACATTTCTTCACTCGAGTGGTTTTAATTTAAGTATTACATTGCCATAATACTGTCTGAATAATCGACAGACAGACCTACACATTTACTTTTATTGATATTGAATGACTCTCAGTGACATTGATACTGAATCAGATTATTGATACTTGGCTAAAACACAGGACACATTCTGGTTTCCAAAAAAATAATAATAACAACAACTTGTCACTTCACCATTCAAGTGGCGGTTTATACTTTGACAGAATGGGTTCTTAGAGGCTCAGTGCTGCCCTCTACTGTCTGGCCAGCATCTACATGGAAATCAACTAAAATATGGATTACATTGTCAAAAGATTGCAATACCGGTATCAGAGTATTGATACCAGTATCATGATATTTAGGTGATTTTTTTTCCCCAACAGCCCTAGTCTCCTTTATTATTGTTGTCAAGAGAATCGCAAAATATAATGAGCTATTACTTTTGTCCAAATCGCTTCAAAACACAGAAGTACCAAAACCATCTGTACTTAAGGTGTAAAGAATCATCTTTTTGAACAGAAACAGCAGCATAATTAGTGAAATACTAAATGATCAAGATAGAAATATGTGTCAGAACAAAGCCATTTAGACAGATTTTTTGAGACTTTTGTACAATTTGGGCCAAAACGTGTCATCATTGAGCTATTTTAATATGGCGACATTGAGACTGTTTGAACATGTTGTAATGATGACAACCATTATTGCCTTCTAGACGGTGAATCAGTACCGTATATAACCATTTTAACAGTTTCTCCCTCTTTGCCACACCTACAGTCTCATGCAGAATTATCCAACTTCCTGCCGTTCTTCTGCTTTTGCACAAAACCAGCCACATAATGAAGACAGCAGGATGTCCAAAATGGTACTACGCAATTATATCAGCTCGGAGGTGTGAAGTAAATCAACAGCCTTATGTATGTATGTAAGCTCACCAGTCCTCTTGTTTATCTTCTGAGAGCTTCCAAAAGGAGTCCATACAGCAGTATCTGTTCAAGCAGGTGCCACAGCAGAATCCAGAATAGCACCACTGCCTTGTGTGGTACACCCCCGATATGTCTGTGTAGGCCTTGCAATCATCACCCGCTGAAACATAGAAACATTCAGTTATTATTACCACTTATTGTTGTCTCTTTGGGCTTAGGTTTGTGAAATTGTGAGATGATGATGATTATAGCACATTAGAACAAAATAGGACTCTTTCGACGTCACCCCTTCAGACGTCACCCCTTCAGACGTCACCCCTTCCGACGTCACCCCTTCCGACGTCACCCCTTCCGACGTCACCCCTTCCGACGTCACCCCTTCCGACGTCACCCCTTCCGACGTCACCCCTTCCGACGTCACCCCTTCCGACGTCACCCCTTCCGACGTCACCCCTTCCGACGTCACCCCTTCCGACGTCACCCCTTCAGACGTCACCCCTTCAGACGTCACCCCTTCAGACGTCACCCCTTCAGACGTCACCCCTTCAGACGTCACCCCTTCAGACGTCACCCCTTCAGACGTCACCCCTTCAGACGTCACCCCTTCCGACGTCACCCCTTCCGACGTCACCCCTTCCGACGTCACCCCTTCCGACGTCACCCCTTCAGACGTCACCCCTTCCGACGTCACCCCTTCCGACGTCACCCCTTCCGACGTCACCCCTTCCGACGTCACCCCTTCAGACGTCACCCCTTCAGACGTCACCCCTTCAGACGTCACCCCTTCAGACGTCACCCTTTAGACTTCTTCTGTGGTGTTTTATGGCGGTTGGTATCCAAGTGTTACATTACCGCCACCATTAGTTAAATGAGGCTATCGCTTCTATCAAGTATCAATATTTTTGCATGAGAATCTTTTCAAAATCTCAAACAGAATTTATATCTATTTATATTTAGGCATCACTCTGATCAGGGGGATTGTTGTAAAATTAGAAAAAGGACAAACATGACATTTTGTATCATTTACTTGGGAGTTACCGATGACTAGAAAATAATTGAAGCCAGGAAATAGTCCAGTTATTCAGATTGGTCAGAATGACAGATTTCAAGCCCCATATATATTGCACTAAACTCTAACCCAATATGAAATCTGTACATTTTGTGCTCATCTGTTTACATCACATCCCTGTGCAATGGGAAATATGTTAATGTATGTGTGTATACAACAAAACAAATAAAGTTATGACGTGAACATAATAATTCCTCATTTTAAACACGTGAGCCGATATTACAAAAGGTGTGAGGTCATTTAGCAGAGCACATGACTAACAACTAAAAAATGTTGATTTTGATGTTAATTTAACTCTTTAGAGGTCGAAAATGAATGTCTGACAGCATATTATATTTATATGAAGGCTGGTAGGATGTTAGTAATAAACTTTGGACAGTCAGAGGGATAAGATCTTGTTTGCTTTGTCTGCCAGTGTTGACATTTCTACCGGTAATACAATGAAGCATATAACGCGTTCATTGTATTCACCTCATTTGTGACGGTAGCATTTGTTTTTTTTAAATATTAAGTTTTGATTCTGTTGCTTAACAAAAGAAGACCAATGCTAAAATATGTCAAGTTGCTAGCGTCACAGACATCGCCCATAATTATAACCACAACACATTTTGTCCGCAGCGAAGAACACGTACTAATCAAAAACAACGCGTTCAAGAAAACAAACTAGAGTCATAAGTCAAATAAAAAAATACATACCGAATATACACGGCGTAAATACGACGATAAAAGCCAGAACAACCAAGCCGGACAAGGGAGACGCCATGGCCGCTACTTGGAGCCACCAGACTGTCGCGCAGAGTGAATGAGGAGGAAGGCATCGTACTCTCGGAAATACCGGAATGGGAGTGTTCAAAGATCGTGTGTGGAAAAATCGTCTCTAGGGACAATTATTCACGTGGTTACATTTCCCCTCTCTCGTGTCACAATATTCTTATTTGTTTGCTTTTGTCACCTCCCGACTGTTGATCAAATGAATTATACTTTTTGCAACGGGATTAAATTATAACAACAACAAAACTACAAAAACAATATAAGCGCAGAGTGAAGGAGGAGGAAGGCATCGTACTCTCGGAAATACCGGAATGGGAGTTTTCAAAGATCGTGTGTGGAAAAATCGTCTCTGGGGACAATTATTCACGTGGTTACATTTCCCCTCTTTCGTGTCACAATATTCTTATTTGTTTGCTTTTGTCACCTCCCGACTGTTGATCAAATGAATTATACTTTTTGCAACGGCATTAAATTATAACAACAACAAAACTACAAAAAACATATAGGCTATAAATTTCCTTTTAAGATCGTGAATGAGAACTCAGGACCGTTGCCATGGTAATTTACTAGCCTATCGTATTTAAGATAAGATAAGATAAGATATTCCTTTATTGTCCCACATGGGGAAATTTCATTGGTGCAACGCAGGTAGATACAGAGGTAGATACAGAAGAACAGATCACTTATAGGAAGTCTGAAAAACACTTTCAGTAGAAGATCTCCTATAAATAAATAAAAACTCCCATAGACAAATAAATAAATAAATACATAAATACCATTGCATGTGATCCCGACAGTAATTGCACATGAAAAAACATCCCATCTTGTAATCAACACTTTTTGGTCACTTCGTTAAACAAACACACACAAACCAAAAATGACTCAAGAAAAGGTAGCACATTCCAAAAAAATTGTAAAAGAACCCGTCTCAAATGTACTAAAAGTATTTAAAACAAATTTTAAAGCTTTGGATTGAGTGATTTTGAAAACATATAATTTGTACTGATCTTTGGTCGACAATATCAATTCAAATATTTAAATTTTCTAGTGGAATTGTATGTATTTTAGTCTTCTCGAAGCTGGGGCTATTAAGCATTGGCCCTTTGTGCAGTTAAAAATGCAGTGGCGTGGACAGTACAGATAACCTGCCTACCTGCTCTCAAATCTTGTTAAGTAAAATTCAAAAAAAAACTATCCACTTAAAAAAAAAAATAACCTAAGTAAAGTTGCAATACCTACATTGTTAAGTTAAGACAAACTTTTAAAATTGTGTTCATTGAAACTACATTATTGATGATACAGTTATAGACTTCCTGTTCAAAATTGCAGAACTAAGAAGTCCCACTTCTTCATGTGGCCATTTCATTGTAGTAGCCACAAAGGTCATTTACATTTTTGAACCCTTCCGTAATAATAACAAGTACAGAGCAGCGAGCAGCAATGTGGGTAGGTGAAAATGGAATTTGCTGAGCATAAGCAGAGCAGGATGATACAGCAAGTTAATTCAAGTTGATTTTGAATAATATGTCTCATTTAAAGTGAGAGTGGATTGAGGATTAGATTATATAAACCTCATTGATTTACTTAAGGTGTTCACAACGACAGGATAAAGAGCAATTGCCCGTCTCTAAATGTCATCCCTGTCATTAAAAGGAGTTGTCCGGGTTGTGCCGCCCCGCCTCAGGCACAAAGCAGGGCTCTGTTAATGGAATCAGAAGGATAAAATTAATGAGAACAAATAACAGGGACATAAATTGGATAATTAAAAAGTGACATATAAAGCTAAAGATCTACAAGGATATTTTTAGAGGTTTCAGGGTATAATTCTCACACAAATGACTTTATATTCCAGTTTACCACGCGCCTTTATTCGATCAATTCCTTTATTATTGGTAATGTTATTATTTCAAATGACAGATTAATGGACCTAGAGTCAAATTCCAAGCGCGTATGTACATTCCTGAAGTGATTAGGGCCTTATGACCACACTGACGTCCAAGGTAAGCGACAGCCAGTTGCACGGGTGATACTGCACTGACTGGCTAGGAATAGAAATCACATGAGGGCTATTTTCATACTCTTCTGACACTGACATAATGAGTTTAGCTAGTGAAGAAAGTTCAGCCAACATGGTTAAAAATGTCATTTAAAAAGTTTTTGAGCTTTGTTCCACAATCGGGGAGGAAAGTTCCTGAAAGCCTTTCTCCCTAACTCTGTGTTTATTCAGTGAGACTCTAAAATCAGATTACTTGCTCTGTGGTTAACTGTTAAATAATCAGGGGAAATCCCAATTAGAGCCTCGTAAACAAACAAAATGTAGTACTGTTCTCTTCTCACATCCAATGATTGCCATTCTACTTTAGAATATAATGGTGTTAGTTCTGTTTCCTTCTCCTGAAATGAACCTCAGAGCTGAATAATAAACTGAGCACAGAGGTTTTAAGGTTGGCCTGGATTAACTGTTTTCTATTCTATCTATTAACTGGTTTCTAATTTGGAGGAAAACACTCTCAATTCAGTAGTGTAGGAACTAGTATATTTATATTTCAAATGTAGAGGATTCAAAGTAAGCAAGTACTGCAATAATAAAGTATAGATAGGCTTACTCAAAAACTACATTTACAACTATAAATGTACTTACTACTGACCACCTCTGACAGCATGACCTTTATACAGCGAAACTGCCAAATAATATCGACAGGGGGCAGCAAACACCTTTTCATAACACTCTATTGCAATCCCCTGCTTCAACACCAGAGGGCGTCAGACACCAACATAAAACATGAATCACCAGTTGACTGAAACGCATTGTAAGACACAGCTTTCACAATTGACCTTCCAAATCTATGAACACCACGTCACTTCTGCGTTCAAATGTAATACGAGGAAACAGATTTACACAAATAAGATCCGTATAATATCGTAATAGATGGTTATAAGTCATATAACCGTTAATATGATACATCCATGGTGGTCACGAACCTGAAGACCTCCCACGACTTTTCAGTTTACGTCACTGCGTGAGCGAGTTCTCGCGATATTTCAGGTGACGGCGTTCACTCATATAAGCAGTTTCCCCGACTTCGTCCTTTCGTTCGTCCTCAGTGCAGGATAACGTGACACTCCTCTCTTTATACCTGTTTTTATAAGATATTTAATCAATCAAACCGGAGTGCTGGTTCGCCACTAAAGGACTGCGTTTTAACAGTAAGTTTATCCTCGCGCATTTATTTGTGCCCTGGTTTCTTCATTTTTAGCTAATGTGCTATGCTAGGTGACGGTTGCCGGTTTTTGTAACATCGTTTGGTAACTAACTAGCATTTCTTTCTTGGAGGTTACTTGAAATGAATGATTGTATTTTGTTTTGTATTCCCGCATATCATATCAGAATGTTCTCTGGTTGCTCTTTTTTAGATTTTAGTTCATTTTTTACAACATCGTGCAGTCTAACAAGGAGGAATAAAACTACAAAGTTATGCTTTAGTTTATGATGATTAAACATACAGTAATACTGATCCAACTGTTTAATAGCGTTTTCAAACCTAAAATATATATATATATATATATATATATATATATATATATATATATATATATATATATATATATAACCAAACGTATTTACTTATTACGCTAGCTATGAGCTATAATTGTTTAATAATACACTTTACATGTAGTTGAACAAGTTACTATAACATTCTGATAAAAGTCATTGTTTATAATGATGAATATTTGTTTTACAATATCTTTAATCTTATTGGTTGCACAACGTTGTCCAACACTTTTTCCTCGATGACGTCTGGTGGGAAAAGCGTCAGGATCTGGGAATGTTTAGGGAGAAGGGGAAATATGACGTGCGTAAAGTTTGACATTGCGAAACTTGACGCACTTTTTAATGAACACCCGTTGCACACACACCGAACAGAGTTTTTACCATTTAATAAAGGTTTAAATGGGGTCACTGAATCTCCATCTGAAATAGTTAACCATCTTTATATGATTTTTGATTTAATAATACTGCTGTATGTGTTATAAAAGTTATTTTTTAATGTTTCTCTGTATAGACCAGATAGTACTTTTTCATTTATATATGACTAGTCATTTTAATGTTCAACTAGTTACGGCTATTCCCATTAATCGCAATCCAACCCTAGCGTAGTGCCAACATTTCCTCCTTAGTCTAATAACAGCCTAAATGATACATATGGCATCACAACATTGATTGAAGGCCCGATCTATACTCTACAAATGACATTGTACATTCAAATGAAGGTTATTTGTGCCCCTTCAGTGTCTCTGGAGTCCATGGGAAACGATGTGTGTGGCGCGGTGTATCTGTGTCCTTAGAAGCGGGTGGTGTTTCCTCTAAAAGGCATTTCCGTCCCGTGTCACGCTATAATACATGCAAAAGGTGTGGCCTCGGTTGGCTGGAATTTCACTGGAGTCTGTGCACAGTAGTAGAAGGGCAGGTTCTAGCGGATTTGACTTTACATGGACGGATAAAACAAATGAGATGATTACAGTTGTTCACCGTGAGGCCAAGCATAGATTTCAATAAAATAAATGAATAAAAATCCTGTTGGAATTATTCTAGTGTTTGTAATCGGATCAAATTTAAAAAAAAAATATCGATTACAGAAGTAGTACCATTTAGTTATACAGTTTTCATTCTGATTTGTGCAATTCCTTGTTACATTTTGCCCTTAAGACCATCGACGGATCTCGTTCTTCTTTTGTTTGCACACTGTAACCTCTCGACTCTAAGACATTTATGAAAGTGTGTTTACTGTCTAATCTTTTTCACATCCTGGGGTTTGTGATTTGCGTATGGGCTAATTAAATGTACACACGGCTCTATCTTTCAGAAAATTTGCTAAGTTGTGTCATTTGGCCTTCTCTTTCTCAGACATCTGGACAATCAAGCGTGAGATCATGGATGTCATTGTTCGCCGGTGTCCGTTCTTGGCCCGTGTGCCTCAGGCCTTTCTGCAGCAGCCCAAAAAGTCTCTGGTGGTTTACGCCCAGAAATGTCCCATCATGATGGAACTGGCCTCCAAACCCATGCCTCCTCAAATGGCTCGCGCCCTCTGCTCCTCCTCTTCCTCCTCCTCCTGGACGGACAGTGCTCCAGCTGAAGGTCAGTTTACTCTTATGTCTACACGAAAATATACCTAATGACACACTTGTTACTCATGTTGTGTCCTACGAGAAGAGAATACTAAATTAACTTGAAGGAAATCCATACAAGATTCTTTAATTCAATTCTTCAAACGGTATTTTATTTTGTACATAGAGACTCTCTAAATACATTATCAACCAAAAAGTGGACGGAGATGGAGAATAGTTACAAATAAAGTGTATTTTTCATTTAAAATCAGAAATTTTATATATATTTTTTGACATTCAGAGTCGATGATGCTGCTGTTTTTCTTATAAACAGTATTTTTGTTATAAGTTTTAGAGTCTGTACAGTCCAGATTATGATTATTCTTGATAGTCACAATCAGTCAATTAATCGTTGCAGCTCCAATAACCAAGTAACGCGTGTTTGCTATGTCAATGCAACTTGTTTTATAGAGAAAGAAAAGTCATGCATTAGCATATGTGTGCATTGTATAATTTCTATTAGACTTAGTTTTTTTTTTTTTTTAAGTTCTACAATTATATCCACAACAACTACATAATATTTGGTCCTTTTATTCTATGCAGGCTCCAAACAGGAAGCAGCAAAGCCGGTTGGTCACCCCATGCCAGCTCCAGGGCAGGCAAAGGCTTCAAAATGCCCCTTTTTGGCCGCCGAGATGGGACAAAAGCACAGCAGCGTGGTCCGCCAGGTCGGCATGGAGTTCCAGGAGGATGTTCAGGAAGTGCGCACTGTCCAGCAGGGTAAGACAAAGAGTGTGTAGTGTTTGACCCCTGCTGTCCCATGATCTTTTTACTTAAGCCGGTCTGTTTCTGTTGTAGAAGTGTCTCGCATGCAGCTGAAGGAGCCTGAGAAATCCGGGGGTCAAATGTCTCTGATGAAGACTCTCCTGAAACAGAGGCCCAAAATGGTTTCTCATTTGCTCAAGGACAACCTGCCGGGTAATTATCACTACTTCTTTACAGGATAGTCTGTACAGAATGAGGATTTCTAGTGATCTGAACTAAGAATTAAAAAAAGATTAAATGAGTGCATGAAGAGGGGGTTAGAAGTCTGGTAATGTCACAGCTTTATACTGTAGTTTCACATGAAAAAAGTGTGGGAAAACCAATTTTATTCATAACATAATTTAGCAAAGACATGTAGATGTTAAGATGTAACAAAAAATGATTTCACAATAAATGAAGCCCAGTAATTTATCTAGTGTTCTAGTCCAAATGAACACAAACTCTGAGGCAAGTGATGGATATTTACCGTTTTTGCATTTGTTAAAAAATAATATCAAGCACATACAATATTCTATTAACTACAGTAGTGAACTCAAATCCAGTTTAGTAATAAAACCTGGTCTAAATCCATACTGATCACTCCTGTTGGAAAGACCTGGTTTAGTCCTGGCTTGAGTCCTCCTTGTCCAGTAAAAATGTCAATACTTTCCACAGTTTCTAAGATCATTTGTCGACTCTGACCTTAAAATGTTTGCAACTGACATTAAGCGTAATAAAGTCACAATGCGACGCAATAACATTTCCACGTTCGTTTCCTCTGCCAGTGGCCCCGATCCATTACGACCAGTTCTTTGAGAAGAAGATCGAGGAGAAGCGCAGCGACCACACCTACCGCGTCTTCAAGACCGTGAACCGCTTGGCCCACGAGTTCCCGATGGCCGACAATTTCACCGAGTCGCTGGAGGACAAGAAGGAAGTGTCCGTGTGGTGCAGCAACGACTACCTGGGCATGAGCCGGCACCCGCGGGTCATAAACACCATCATGTAAGCGCTCCTTTTACCCGCTCAGGGCTGTGTGAGCAAATACTGTGTTCTAATAAAACAAACACAATTACAATATACAGAAAAGAGCGAGCAAACTCATGGCTTACTCCCAAATCTTCAGCTAACTCGCACAATACATTCTTTTCTGCTGTTGTCCATATAAATCCTCATTATCAATATGAAATAATTCGTAAACTAATTAAATTTTGGTGGACTAAGACGCCATCGACCAAGGCGTCCAGCTCGGTTAAAACATTCAAACTGCATTGGTAATAAAACTCTCCCTGGACTAATATAGATTGAAGTGTTTTTTTGTTTCTGGAACAATCCTCTGCCGTTCTTTCCACTGGCGAGGAGCAGGTAATTGGAGTCCACTCAACACGTCTGTCTTTGTCGGCCTCTGCGGTGTCGATTTTCAGTTTTTTCCATTTACACCTGAAGCCCTCGTCTCCTTAAGGCCGTATTTTTCTGTTCACGCTCCGCCGATGTAACACCTCCTCATTAGGTGTCGCCTCGTAATGATCTGCTTCGTTAAAAATGCATTGGTTTTTACAGTACATTAGTAAACATGTTGATCACCTACTTGGGTAACGACGCTCACCTTTAATTGGCTGTTTGGCCTTGTCACATAATTATTACTGGAGTTTCTATCCAAAGGCTACAAAGTCATGGACTATAGTCTTGTTTTTAAAGCCGTTTTGATGTAATTTCCAGGCTGTATTGTTTGTTTTGTGTCCGTTTTTAAAGTGTTAAATGTGTTGCGAGGTGCTGCAAAATAAATTTTCCCTTTAACTTAAACTAAGAAATTTCCATATATTGTAAAATAATATTAGTTTCCCCATTTAAGAGGTTAAAGATAAGACAACTAAGTAATCATTTTTTTCCGTTTGCGCTCAAGGCGGCACAATATATTGTATCAAGTATCAACATCACAATATTTGTTGTTGCAATAATCGATATAAGGTCCATTATGCGACAGAAATGTACTGTTTTTTTAAATAAACGTAGAAAATGGTTGATTGTATTCATGATTTTTCCTTTTCCAGTCTAAATTGGCCTTGATTTAGTCTTGGTTTTGCCTCTGTTACTTATTCTTTTTGACAGCGTTTAACTAATAAATGTTAATAAATTTAACTTTTGTAAATTTAACTATTGTATATCAATAGTATCGATATCTCACGGCCATATCGTGCAGAAGGCCTGCATGTAACGCTTTAAGAATTGATTGCCGTTGATGTACCAATCTGGGGAAATATTGGGAAAATCACTATTTTGGGGTGACACTAATTTGACTTTAATCACATATTTTACAAATCCACATTGCTTCTAGTTAAAAAGGTGATAAATGGTAATAACTGGTCTGCTCTGTCAGGGACACGCTGGAGAGGCACGGGTCGGGCGCCGGCGGCACAAGGAACATCTCCGGCACCAGTAAATACCACGTGGAGCTGGAGCAGGAGCTGGCCGACCTCCATAAGAAAGACGCCGCGCTGCTCTTCACCTCCTGCTTCGTTGCCAACGACTCCACGCTCTTCACGCTCGCCAAGATGCTGCCAGGTACGAGCCACGTTCACGGCAACTGTCGCCACAAAAACGAGTGTTTTTTTAAGCTGCGTGGTTTGGTTCTGGTTTTAGTCCAGATTTAGACTTGGTTTTGTGTCTTGTTGTAGTCCTGATCTAGTCCAGGTTTAGTACTGTGTTTAGTCACCATTTTTGCCACAATTTTGAGTGTTTACTAGTGTGAATGTTAATTTACTGAAATTAAGAGACGTTTAACTCATTAACATTGAAATAACAGTTGTTTTTTGAGGTGATTACTAAATTTTTATAATTCATAAACACTGAAATTATGATTGTTTTTTGAGTAATTGGTAGTTGTATTTTTATATATTTTTGAATGTAATATTTTGGTAATTTTGCGGTACATTTTTCAGAGTGTTTCAGTATTTTGTGTTTTTGTGTCTTAATTTGTCTTGTTGTAAAGCAGTACAAATACTAAATAGCCCTTTTTAATACTCAATTAAGCTGCTAAAAGACATTTGATTCAGCCAAAGTTAATCCATCGCTAAAATGATTTAACTCTTTGAGTGTTTAGTTTAAATGTAACGTTTTTGACACTTTTCATTGCTGTAATTATTAATCCATGCAAGAGAATACAAATCAGTCTTATGGCCTGTCTTTTCACCGTACGCTAACGATAATCTTGTTCTTTTCCCCCTCGACCCGGTCCAGGCTGCGAGATCTACTCCGACGCCGGGAATCACGCCTCCATGATCCAGGGCATCAGGAACAGCGGCGTTAAGAAGTTCGTTTTCCGTCACAACGACGTGGCTCATCTGCGAGAGCTGCTGCAGCGAGGAGACCCGGCCAAGCCAAAGATCGTCGCCTTCGAGACCGTGCACTCCATGGACGGTCAGTGCCAGGGTCCTGGATTAGACCAAAGAGCAGATGCAGATGAATGTTGCAGAGGATTTTAGCGTTACTACTGAATTATCACGATTTTACCATTATTCTCGATCACTGATGCCAGGGCCAAACTGTAACATTCACTTTCATTCACACTGTCTAAAAGATCCGTCTTCTCCGCAGACTTAGGTTATTTTTTTAAGAAGTTAATAATCTAAGTCTGTGGATATATTCTAAGAGGACAATATAACATTGTTGGAGTGATCAGCTTTATGAAATCTAAGCCTTTAAGCAAACTGTTGACAGAACCGGCAGGATAAAAGGTTAAGTTCAGGTTTTTCTTTAATAGACCCAGCCTATTCTCAAAATGTTTTTAGTCTTAGTTTTAGAGCAGCTTTAGTTTTGCTTCAGGCCCAAGTTATTGTGGATGTCGGTGTTGTTTTTGTCCTCCATCATCGACCTGGATTATTCCTGATTTAGACCTTGTTTAGACTTGTTTTACTCTTGGGTCACACTTCCTGGTTTAAGTCCAGTTTAGTCCATATTAAGACTTTGTTTGGTCCTGTTCTAGCCCTGGTTTAGCACTGGTCTAGTCCAGGTGTACAGTAGTGGCAGATTTGATCCTTTAGTCCTAATTTTAGTGGTTTAGTCTAAGTTTACTTATGTTTTTGTCTTGGTCCCAGCCTGGCCTTTATTTAATCCTGGTTTAATATATTTAACCTGATAAAGTTCTTCCACATCCCTTTATTGTTTTTTGTTTTTCCCCTTGCCCGTAGGTGCGGTGTGTCCACTGGAGGAGATGTGTGACGTGGCTCATGAGTTCGGGGCCATCACGTTTGTGGACGAGGTTCACGCCGTGGGTTTGTACGGAGCCAGAGGCGGCGGGATCGGCGACCGAGACGGAGTCATGCACAAGATGGACATCATCTCAGGGACTCTCGGTCAGTACACTCATCAACATGTTCAGTGGTACTTTGGATCTTCTGCAGTTCGAGCTTTGGAGCAAATTTTATTCATTTTCTAGTCCTACTTTAGGTGAGTTATAAGACCTAGTTTAGACCTGGTTTAGTCCTGTTTGAGACCTTCTATAATGCTGGTTTATTTCATGTCTAACACAGCTAACCTCATGTTTGCTTTCATTGCGCTGTAAGTTGTACCTGTATTGCTGCAGGATATTAATCAAATTTAATTCTTAATTTAAACCCGGCAAAGCATACAAAGTACAACAGGGTCAAGTTTGTCTCCACACAGAACATTCTCTTTTCTTCTCTCAAAAGCAAACTTGAAGAACAGTCTGGTTTTGATATTTCAACAAGTGGTTTTAGTGGTTCAAATTGACCAATTCTTGAAGCTTTTCCAATAACCATTATTTAAAATAAATCAGTAAAACACAATAAAAGCATTTTCTAAAGTATAATTCTCAGCCTTGACCCAGTCCACACAGTCCAAAACCAGGTCTGTGCCATTGTCATGGAGACGGTGGCTCTGGCTGCTCTAATTGGATCACACTGTCGCTGTTCAAACCTAGTCACGACAAAAAAGGTCTGACTCCAGGGCCTGCAAATCGTGGCAACATCGAAAAGACCGTATTTCATTTGGACACGACTATGTTTATAACGTGTCGACAGAGAAGGTGCAGGAGGAAGAGCGTTCCAAAGTGTGGGGCCGACCACAGGAAAGGCCCGGTAGTTTTTCTTTTTTGACAACCGTATTTGTCAGAAAAGTAGTTGATTCTTCGTTTTTCCCCCGCCTCTGCTTCCATCTGACCCCTTTCATTCTGTGTCCGCACAGGGAAGGCTTTTGGCTGCGTGGGCGGTTACATCGCCAGCACCTCGGCTCTGGTGGACACGGTTCGCTCTTACGCCGCCGGCTTCATCTTCACCACGTCTTTGCCGCCGATGCTTTTGGCCGGAGCGCGACAGTCCATCCAGGTCTTGAAGAGCGAAGAGGGTCGCGTGCTTCGACGGAAACACCAGCGGAACGTCAAACTGCTTCGGCAAATGCTCATGGACTCGGGGCTCCCTGTGGTGCACTGTCCCAGCCACATCATCCCCGTCAGGGTGAGTCCCACAGCTTTTACTATACTTCACATTATTTATTATTCATTACACCCGTTTTACAGAAGGGAAGTGCATTTACTAGTCATTTATCATTATTTGTATTTGTTTCCTTTAAAAATATATATATAATTATTTTAGTGTTTCCAATTTTGTTTTATATTTTTTATTGTATTTTTTTTATTTTAAAACATAATGAAAATAAAAATAATAATACCATTAATATATAAAGGGCATACAAAGTCCAAAATAAGCATCCCATTTGGTCCAAAGTCAAATTAGCTTTTCAGATCTAGTCGTAGGTACTAAATGAAAACAATTTTAGAATCAAAATGGACTAATTTCTATTTAATATATTGTCAAACTGCAGTTAAAGCACTTTATCTGTCAAATTGTGTCATATATCTTTATCAAATAGAAAGTTTGGTTTCATGAAGCACAGCCTAAAGTAACAGTAAACCTTTAAACCATGTGAATGAAGAAAGAGAATTTCACTGTTTGGTTTTGGTGTCCATAATTGTGAATAATTGTTTAAAAAAACGATATTATTCTTTTCATGATAATTGCAACACTAAAATGTGATATTGTGACTTTCCTTCTAGTGAAACGGAATAAATAAAGCTTAAAAAATGAGTGTAAATGAATACAAAACAAAACCTGCATTTCATTTTACATTTTAAGTCTCCACACATTTGCCAAAACTGATAGAGACCTTGGAATTATAAAATGATTTAGTTTCTTGTGATTTGGATCAAATGACAGATTCAGTACAACATTTGAACCAGTTTAAACAAAAAAAATGCTACTTGAGGAATAGATAAAAGTACGATTACACACATGAATCACATGAACGAGTTGTAGCTTGTATTTCTTTCCGCGTCATCACAACGTCTAATATAACGTGGTCATTTCTTAGGTGTCAAACGCTGAGAAAAACACAGAAGTCTGCGACCTGATGATGAGCGAACACAACATCTACGTCCAGGCCATAAACTACCCGACGGTGGCGCGCGGAGACGAGCTGCTGCGCATCGCCCCGACGCCTCACCACACGCCAGAGATGATGAAGTACTTTGTTGGTAAGACTTCAAACTGCAATCGGATTCACTTGTAATTGAGACTTTTGTGAGGCCATTGCTCCAGTCGAGGTTAAATCCAGGTTAAATCCAGGTTAAATCCAGGTTAAATCCAGGTTAAATCCAGGTTAAATCCAGGTTGAATCCAGGTTAAATCCAGGTTAAATCCAGGTTGAATCCAGGTTAAATCCAGGTTAAATCCAGGTTAAATCCAGGTTGAATCCAGGTTGAATCCAGGTTAAATCCAGGTTGAATCCAGGTTGAATCCAGGTTGAATCCAGGTTGTATCGAGTATCTAGTTTCAATACTAGTTTTAGTTAGTTAAGTGTTAACTGAAATAAATGACTCAAACAAGACAAAGTTGAGTGTTTCTTGAATAGTCTGATCAGAACTATTTCAGAACTATTTTAAGACCACATTGTATTATACTAACAGCGTAGTATGTTGTCCTTAAAATATTTTATGATAACTATGGTATCAAAAATGGTATCGGGTTTCATGTTTTGTCCTTGGTGGTTACTCGATGGATTATCAAAATGATGTCTTTCTGAGGCAAAATGGGCTGTAAATGAAAGGACAGGATCATTTAAACGTCAGACTTTGTATATTCTTAATAGGCTGGTAGGGTTGTCAAATAAATAGAAACCCAGATACTCGATAATCAATACTAAAACTAGATTCTCATTTTATTGAGCCTTTTTCCTCAAACAAGTGGCATCAAACAGAAGTGAAAAACGGACGTATAGGCAGAGTAAATGTAACGTGTATGTGTGGTGTGTTTGTAGATCGCCTGGTTGAGTCATGGAAGGCGGCGGGGCTGGAGCTGAGGCCTCACTCGTCGGGCGAGTGCACCTTCTGTCAGCAGCCGCTGCACTTTGAGCTCATGAGTGAGAGAGAGAAGTCGTACTTCACAGGCCTGAGTCATCCCATCTCCGCCTGTGCACACTGACCACGCCCAGCGCTGCACATTCTCTGCCCATTCCTCCCTCACTGTGAGAGTACCACTGAGATCGTCACACATATTTAAATATTATATGTCCAGATGTTATATATGCTCAATAAAATGAGTGAAAGTCTATCTTGTCCGTCTTCTGACTTTTTTTTCCTGAAACACTGTTGACTCCATTGTCCAGACATGTAGTAATGCTCAAATGTTGACAATAAGCATTTATTTGATCAAGTTCAGTGGCTTTTAAAATGTGGTGAATGACTGTTATTCTAGTCACAACTTCCCCAGTGGAAGACATGACTGTCAATGTGCTTTGTGTTCATGAATAATGAAAGATGAAGAAAGGATGAATGTGAAGCTATGAATATAAAATTGGACTGAGAACTCTGCGTCAACTCATTTACAGATTCCAGTATTTTCAAAAGCATAGTGATGGACCATGAACATCCTCTGTTAAGCATGATCATAAATGGACAGAAAAGGATGTCAAAATATTATTCAGAAATGTATACGTGAAAAAGCAGATGCTGACAAAAGTTATGTTTGAAATGCAAAAATGCAGTTAATTTGTAAAACAGCAAATGTTTATGTTTTAAATAAACATTTGAACTGCATTCCACCTTCTCATGATCTATAGGCTCCAAAATAAAATGAGGATGAACCCTTCAACCAGACATTGTGGTTGACATGGCAGTGCCAAGTGATCGCAACATCAGGAAAAAGAAACACGAGAAACTGAAGAAATACCAAGGGCCCAGGAGCTGGAGAAGGCTCCTGGTGCCCGTGGTGATCGGAGCACTCTGGCCAGTGACCCCCAAACTGAACGAGATGCTAAAGCAGATCCCAGGAAAAACATCAGACATCTCGGTCCAGAAAAAAGCATTGCAGGAAAAGCAAAGATGCTGAAGAACCCTCAAGCTCCCAGGGGCCTCTGGTAGAGGACCCGATCTTAGAAAGAGGGGACGAGTGACGGGGTTTTTTTGCTCTTGCATTTATGTTACATTTGAAGTTGCTGCACATTCTTTTTTTTCTTTGGCCCGTAGGCTTTATTAGACCGGTCAGTACAGCGTGAAATGGGGATGAGAGTGGGGAAGGACACTGCAGCAAACTGTCGAGAACTGGATTTGACTGTTGCTCACAATTTGCTGTACATTCTCAAACATTTGGGCCTCTGACAGATTGAGAATTGAAGATTATTATTAAATATTGTGTTGATGACTGTTGTGACCTGGGAGAATATAACTTGTGCGTGTGGACTTCTTTATAAAGCACAGTTACAGACTAGATTAAAGGTATATTAAAGGTTTTATTGCTCAAAATAAACCTTGACGAACATGCACCATTCTCATTGAGAGCACGTAACCAAGCAATTTAATCTGGACCATGACCCATCTTCCAAATAAAAAACATAAATCTCGTTTTGTTGTTTAATTAATAAAGCACTTGTTTAGACCTGGTTTGTTCTGGTTTAGTCTTGGTTCAGACCTGGTTGGCACAGGTCAAGTCTTGTTTAATTCTGCTTCAGCACTTGAGATTATTTCACACAAAAATCGAATCTAACAGTAGTTATTTTATTCTATTAACTCAATTTATCGAAAAGTGGGATTTTTTTTTTACAGCAGTGGCATGTTGTGCACCTCTGGCCCTCGAGAAACTTAAATTGAACAGCCCTGGCATAACCTGTAACTACCCTGATGTGTCACCTGCTTGTCTCCATGGAGATGGTAAAGTTTAATACCATGCTTGGCAGAGCAATAACAGGTGTGTGGAGCCGCCCTTTATGTTTTTTCACATTACATTTATATAACTGTTTATGTTTCAAATAAGATGAACATTTGAACATATTCCACCACTACATGACCTAGTTTAGGCCTCAGGAAGTCACTGCATGTGTCATCTATTTGATTTCGGTATTACAACATCCCTTTTCTTCAGTGTTCATTCACACGTTTTCTGGGTCAACAATATCTCCCCCTGAAATAACCCACTAACCCAGTCTTTGCCATCACCAACATGTAAGACGCAGAAGACGATAACCCACATCTTACAACATAACTGGGAAAAATAAAAGTGGTTGAAGCGAAGGCCGTATCCTTAAATCCCATAATCCTCGGGGGCAGGTATCACCAGGGATACAGTAAAGCACAGAACCCGTAAAGCTATCTGTCAGTGACACATCAGCTGCTCGGAGATGAGACGACAAAACACAAATGAACAACACAAATGAACAAACACAAACCCTCAACTTTATTCTTCTATTCATCTCAAAATAAATTAAATCTGTAATTGAGTGTGAAACATCTGTTAAAAAATAATTATCATATACAAAATTGCTGTTACAATTTAACTTCATTTTAAATTGCCTTATTAAAACCTGAAGAAATGTTCATTTAGAAATTCATAAAGGACAAATAGAGTATAAATACTTTAAACACCCTAGCACCATGATCAAGTAGTTACAAAGATGTCATTTTTCATACTAAACTATTTGTCCAATATGAAAGTAGTCTTTATTCCTGCTTTACTAAGGCTAATTAAGTTATCATAAATTTAAAATAGCAAAAGGTGGGCTGTTGCATAGTCATAGTCATAGATATTCATTGTGTTTTTTTCCCTTGATTTGGATACCAAGGTTAAATTTGACAATCACATTTTTTTTTTTAAACAGCACTTTTTAGATGATAAGATGTATTTGCCACAAAATAATAGTATAATATGAGGTCCTAAATTTAGTTCATTTTTGTCTTGATGTGGACTTGGTTTGGTCTTGATCTAGTCCAGATTTAGTTTTTAGTTTAGTCCCATTTAAGTCTCAATTTTGTGATGAATTTGCAAGTTTGAACGCACTATTACACAAATGTGATGAGGGACCATTCAAATGTTTCCTGTCAATTCTTGTTCTTATGATTATCTTGTTTCAGCACCAGTTTTAGTTATCAATTATTATCTGACTATCGTTTTATGCACAACCCTGAATAAATGGATGCATATTGTGTCTTCAAATGAACATTACATAAGATCAGTGGTTTTGATTGCTATCAGTGTTTCCCATCAGTGTTTTGCTGTAACCTTGTGAACACCACAACCTGGCTTGGCCCACTTTAGAAGCGCCGTCATCTGTCAGTGACACAACAGCTGATTCTGTGGGGATGAAGACGTGTGAGAAAACAAACCGCCGTCCGACAACAACACAGTGACAGAGCTGGGATTGGTTGTGTCGTGGTTGTTGGTGGAAGACACTGCACCCATCGTCTTCTGGTGAATGTGGTTGTGCGGCCTGTGACTGGAGGTGGTTAAAGACCACAAAGAATGGATGGTTTTCATTTGTCGAGAATTGTTTTTCCCCCTTTTGATTATATTTGAAAAAGGGTCCGTTACCACATATGATGAAAGGGCTTTACTTTAATTTAGGGACTTATTATGGTCAAGGTTACTCAGAACTTTGCTGTAGAGGTTAAGCAGGCAGCAAGTGTCAATGGCGGGTAATGACAAATGTGAAAAGTCAACATTTAGTTAGACATTTAAAAGAAGAAAGTCAAGATGAAAGTTGTATAAAAGCAGATAAACAACAGGACCACTGCTGCTATGCTTAGAAAACATCTTATTTAAGGAAGGAAAGGTAATGAGTTCAAGTTATGTGTGATCACAAAGTCTGTATCAATGATAAAAGTGAGTGCACCTGCAGTGTTCTGTTTAACTAAATAATGAGATGGAGATTTTTACATTTGTTATCAGATTCTAGTAGCTTTTTCACATTGTAGTTGTGTTTTGAGCTCTTACAAGAGAAAATGTCTTTACTCACCATTAACTCTCCTGTGTTTTTGCCAATCATTACTATGATGTCTGCATAACGTCTATAATAGAATAGAAAACACATTTATTTCCCGGTTCCAAGATAAAACATAGATTTGTTTGACAAATTAAAAGCTTTAATTTGTCAAAAATAAGTTAACACAAAGTCAACAGTGCAACAAAATGTGTCCGGATAAGAAAAACCCATCAACTCACTCACAAACCACACAATTAAAACATAAAAGCACTAATTGTCTAGTTTAAGATTCAAGATATTTATCCTGTAGGAATTTGTCTGGTACACACAAGCTGCCACACATGACATAGATACTAGAATCATTCATATTACAATAACATCAATCTTATCCCTATAGCGACGTCCAGACTGGAGTCAATGTGGACACCCAGGTAATAAAGAATGTACATGACCGACCTCACTGGCCACTGCCGTGGATGGAAAGTGGGGTGTGGTCTCACAAATGTTTTTTTCCCGTTGACAGTGAGATGATGATGATGATCATCACTCCAGTGTACGAAATGCTCCACCTGGGATCTGTGCACTGTGATGTCCACATCTGTGTCCATGAGTCTCAAGATGGCTGTGTCCTCTGAAAACTTGATGATCACAGTGCTGGGGTGACTGGGTAGTTGCACACTGAGATTGCAATTTAACCCACAACAAAGAGCTACTTTGAGTTACAGATTGTAATATTGTCTTTTTGTGCTTGAAGGTAAACTGTTAATTCTGTTTCTGAGGAGGACTGGGTGGACATCACTGGGACTGCTGGCACTTCTGTCACTGGCACTTCTGTCACTGGCACTTCTGTCACTAGCACTTCTGTCACTAGCACTTCTGTCACTGGCACTTCTGTCACTAGCACTTCTGTCACTAGCACTTCTGTCACTGGCACTTCTGTCACTGGCACTTCTGTCACTGGCACTTCTGTCACTAGCACTTCTGTCACTGGCACTTCTGTCACTGGCACTTCTGTCACTGGCACTTCTGTCACTAGCACTTCTGTCACTGGCACTTCTGTCACTGGCACTTCTGTCACTGGCACTTCTGTCACTGGCACTTCTGTCACTAGCACTTCTGTCACTGGCACTTCTGTCACTGGCACTTCTGTCACTAGCACTTCTGTCACTGGCACTTCTGTCACTGGCACTTCTGTCACTGGCACTTCTGTCACTGGCACTTCTGTCACTAGCACTTCTGTCACTGGCACTTCTGTCACTGGCACTTCTGTCACTGGCACTTCTGTCACTGGCACTTCTGTCACTAGCACTTCTGTCACTGGCACTTTTGTCACTGGCACTTCTGTCACTGGCACTTCTGTCACTAGCACTTCTGTCACTGGCACTTCTGTCACTGGCACTTCTGTCACTGGCACTTCTGTCACTGGCACTTCTGTCACTAGCACTTCTGTCACTGGCACTTCTGTCACTGGCACTTCTGTCACTGGCACTTCTGTCACTAGCACTTCTGTCACTGGCACTTCTGTCACTGGCACTTCTGTCACTGGCACTTCTGTCACTGGCACTTCTGTCACTAGCACTTCTGTCACTGGCACTTCTGTCACTGGCACTTCTGTCACTGGCACTTCTGTCACTAGCACTTCTGTCACTGGCACTTCTGTCACTGGCACTTCTGTCACTGGCACTTCTGTCACTGGCACTTCTGTCACTAGCACTTCTGTCACTGGCACTTCTGTCACTGGCACTTCTGTCACTGGCACTTCTGTCACTGGCACTTCTGTCACTAGCACTTCTGTCACTGGCACTTCTGTCACTGGCACTTCTGTCACTGGCACTTCTGTCACTAGCACTTCTGTCACTGGCACTTCTGTCACTGGCACTTCTGTCACTGGCACTTCTGTCACTGGCACTTCTGTCACTGGCACTTCTGTCACTAGCACTTCTGTCACTGGCACTTCTGTCACTGGCACTTCTGTCACTGGCACTTCTGTCACTAGCACTTCTGTCACTAGCACTTCTGTCACTGGCACTTCTGTCATGTTTTTCCTGTTGTGTGAAGCAATTTGAATTGCCTTGTGTATGAATTGTGCTCTACAACTAAAATTGCCTTGCCCACTGTGGGACAACGGTGCCATTCTCATAACAAACATATCCAGCCAGGTAAATGATTGGAGTGTATTATTTATATTCGTGACCAAGCCCTTAACATTTGAAACCCAGAAATAGCACCTACATCTACAAACTTTTGTGTCTCATTAGAATATGTCATAAGATATAGACAATCCATTTTTTTTATTAACGTCACAGAAAAGATTGTAGAGAAATAATCCTCAGATGCTCGGATTGAGCAGGTTTGATTTGTTTCTTTTTTAATCTTAAACTTTATTGATCCACAAGGGGAAGGACTTAATTTATAAGTTCATTTGTATTTATTTGCCTTAAACACATAATGATGCTGTTACTACCTGAGCGTTATTATTGAACAAGAGATTCTTTTTTACCTTCTTTGAAATAATGTTTTAACAATATGTCATGTTATTTCCTTGAGCAGCAGAAACGTCAAGAGCTTCACCTCCGACCTCTGTTTCCATGGTGATGGGTTCAAAATGGCCCTGACAAAAGATCAACAGAAGTACATTCTTCTCACAGAGCTTTATTCAGCTCATCCGCCTGGAAACAGTTGAAATCCTGGTTCTCACAGTAAACACGGGACACAAATCATAGTTACACGGCAAGTTTCAATCAACCCACCAAACATTCCAGTATTTATGAAACCAGAAGTCATGGTTACTTCTGATTTGATGGACGTATTATCTGGTTCAGATTCTGTGGTCTAGTCCTGGTCCTGATTAGTGTTAAAAGCACAGTACAGTGGTACTGAAGAACAGAGCTACAGTAACATAGGACAAACTCAGGTTACCAATTAGCACCAAGCAATATGGTCAAGCCCATGGCCCATTTTACCACATTGGGCCAGACCATTTTGCTTGGTGCTTATTGTGGCATCTCTGCTGCTGTTCACTAGAGGCCAGAGAAGATGTGACTTCATTGTAATGTGGTCCAGCCCATGGCCCATTTTATCATAACCATAGTGGGCCGGATTTGGCCCGCGGGATGCCAGTTTGTCCTGGTCTATAGTATCTGATTATTTTTACAATTGCAAAGGTGCACTGAGGAACTTTTCTCATGAGTCAACCACTTGTAAAAAACAAAGAAAACATTTAAAAACATGCTTTTTACAGTCAGAGGTTGCTTATGTACAGATCTAACGGGCTGGTGAAGTCGCCTGCTTGTTTTTACGAAGATATATTTGTTTTTAACGCCACATTGTGGAAGTGTATTTCTTTCTTTATTAACCTTTATATAACCTGGTGAGTGAGAACCCATTGAGACCGAGACCTCTTTTTCACAAGCGACCTGAAAAAAATCAAACTGCGAAATGAAAAATAAAACCGCGCACAAATCATAAAAACATTTACACAATTAAGAGACATTTAAGACGGAATTAAAAACAAATAAATATCTGGACTATGCGGTCTTCAAAACATGCCATCTGCTATGAAAAGAGTTGTATGGCTCCAACAATGCATTACATCTGAATGACGCAGGAAACATGTAGCCTACATATTTCTGATGAAAAATCCATTGTGTCTGCATGTGAACTCGATAAAGATATCCTCAGGCGGCTTCATTTTAGCTTTATCTGGGACAAATTTTATCTGAAAAAAACAAAAAAAAACATCTTCACAGGTCTTTTGCAATCAATTAATAGAATAAATTAATCAAAGGAATAATTGTTAGATTAATAGACAGCAAAATACTTGTTAGTTGCAGCAGTCAGCTCGCATGTTAGTTTCAGTGGTCTAGATATCAGTATTTTTCAATGTTACAGTGCAAACGTTATGATGGATCCAAGACTATAAGCCACGTCTACATCAGGATCTGAACCCACACAAACTACACAAGTCTAAAATAAAACAAAAGATATAGGCCCCATTTACACCTGTTGCCTGACCTGGGAATTTCACTGGTAAATTACCAGAGCAGCGACATGTGTGAATGAAGCCAGAACTGAATTTCCTGCATTTTTGATCTGGCAATCTCTCTGGTAAATCACCAGGACAAATGCAGGGAAGGCATATGTGTGAATAAAGCCAGAAAATCGCCAAATCACTGCTCGTTTCTGTGGCTACGAGCTTGGATTCCATGGTTAGTGATAGAATACAGAGGGAAAAATGTTAAGTGTGAACAGAGCAAACCTGGCAATATTCTGGGACGGAAGTGTGTGTGGATGTGGGTCAGAGCTGAGTGTTCTGGCAATCTGGACTTGGGAATTTACTGGGAATTATGTGTGAATGGGGCTATAGACACATACAAAAGGCCTAAACCTTGATTAAACTGTAAATGTACAAGGACAAACCAAGTCTAAACAAGGACTAACATTGATAAAGGTTTTCACTGTAAACACATCTGAATCCTAAACAGAAGTGCAATTACCAATTAGTGCTCTGCCAGACACTGGGTACATTTACATGGCCAGTGAAAATCTGTTTACTGGAATAATCAGATAAGCCAATCATTGATTTTTGGTTTGCACAAAACACCTGGTGATCAATGGATTTTTAGAATAACTGCTGTATTTGGAAGAGGAAAATTACTCTTTTAGTCTTTTCTACAAGCCCAGAGAATAAATACTGTTCACTGTGAGACCTTTTAACTGCCCTTTGTCTAAATCCCTCAGGGGAAAGTACAAGGCCGAGTCAGGACACACTGCAGCAACTGTTCCTGTTCTCCTGAAAGCGCCTTTTAACTTCACCAAATTGAAATCTGCTTCTCCTTTTCTATCCTCCTTTTCATTATTTCACTTCTCTCAATTCTTTCACATCATCAGACAGGTCTAAACAGAGAAAATGTTGTTTGTCCTTGGTTCAGTCCAATAGAACTGTACTTTTTATTGGAATAAATGACCCATGAACACTTATTTTCTTTACTTGTTCCTAAATGTATCACTTTCAGCCAATCATAGCCTGACACCTTTTCTTCTCAACCAATCCGCCAATATTTCCCCTTGATTAGTTTGCATGTAGAGCTCTATTCTGCTGTGCACGTTCCATTTCAACAGCAGAACCATCATGCTCCTCGGCCGCTCCATCTCGTTTTCACTCTCATCCACAGTTAAAGAGAGATATCTTCCAAATCAAAGCTATCATTTTCTCATTTAATAACATTACAAACGTCTCTGCATCCACTATTGCTCCTTCCGCTTGTCTTCAACTCAAGTATTTGCAAAGGAAATCCTTTGAAAACGGTTGAAGGTCGCAGGGGAAAAGCAGTGGGCAATTCCAGTGAAGCGCCAGGGACCTGTGTACAGAGCTTTTACTATAACACTGTTGAAGAAGTTGAAGTAGTTTCCCTAAAATATCTGACTAAAATGAGCCCTGATTCAAACTGAGCACAGACAACTCTTTGTGCAGCTGAGACTCTGGAGTTTTGGCCTCTGTTGTCTGATTCTTCTGTATCTACCTCTGTATCTACCTGCGTTGCACCAATGAAATTTCCCCATGTGGGACAATAAAGGAATATCTTATCTTATCTTATCTTATTTACTGTCTGGAGTCTGATTGTTGGGTTTTGACAATACCACTCTAAAAGCTGAAGGTAATTTCACCAAAAAATGTTTATAGGGATGTATAAAAAATCCTGACTTAGACCTATACATTTTAAAATTTGTTTTATGTTTAATTTGTGAGTTTAGAGTACAAACTGATCCTGAATCATCCAAGAATGGTTTATTCAACTCTTTTTTTTTTATTTGACCAGCTGCTTGATAGTTTCCTTCTTTAAGATGGTGGTGAAAGTAATGAATTAAGAAAAGGTCAAAGGCCTTCAGTGGTTTTAACAATACAAATTTACACAGGTAAAGTTCACTGACAAAAGCTGTTGTTCAAACATAGCCGGTACGTCCAAACCTTTTAAACTTCAAATCTTTCCAAATACTACATCTTCATTCAGTCTCGTAACCTTAATATCAGGACTGTCTCACGTCAAGATGTTATTTGTTCAAGGTATAATGGTCCAGGAGGAGCATTCTCAGGTTAATGTGGGGCCCATTCACTGAGACAAAGACAAGCCCATTATTGTTTTTCTCTTAGACTTTATCTCTTTCAAAAGATCAGTTCCTCATTGCACAGAAGACAATTACTAAAGACACCATGAGGTTAAGACAGAGCCGTGTGACATTTCAACACGTGTATTTTGTCCTTCTCGCTCCCTGTCATGTGTCTGCGCTGCAAAACTGATTCGGCACATCTTTTTCTTTGAAGGTTGGTACAATAATCCGTGGGCCTCGTCGCAGCTGCGTTCAAAGACAATGCGGCCATTATGAGAAGTGCGCTGTCATTGTACGATATGAAAGACTGTGAAATTAAATCTGACTTTCACATCTCTATAACTGTGTGTGGCTGGGGTTGTGTCATTTACTACTGTACTTCTGTTTTTGGGCCATTTCCTAGAATTTGGTCAGTTTGAAGAACAGACTCAGGTGGCTCATCCACACTTACAAAGTGCAGTGGAGATATTATTTATGCCTCTGAGTCTTTTTTGTGTAGTTAAGAGGGTTAGTCTAATCGAGCTGGAATGCAAAAGTTACAGTTTGGTCGAAAATAAGGCTCTTTTGAAAAAATGAACTTCACTCGACTTATATTTTGGTCATTTTGTTTCATTTTGTTAAAGTTTTTGGCCTCTGTAACCATGAATTAGTCACACACATTTGAATAATCATTGTGTAACATGTCATTTGACCATAAAGTGTCTTTCTCAACAAGTAGAATTATTTTTAAATACAGTATTTTTCATGAAGGGAACAGTACGGCTGTACCACACTAATGCTGCTACTACTATAGGCCTATACCAGTTGGTTTGAAGCTTATACTATAATTTTTAAGAATTCAAACCTGAATACATTACAGGCAGGTTGTTGTTTATACTATTTGCACTTAGGACCTTCTGAAACCAGTGCAATGATGTAAATAAACTGCCCACTTCCTCCAAAACAAATGGAAATGTGTAAAGGCCTCGGAAACAGTGTTATTGTCACGGATCAGCCGTCACCAACACAAGGACCTGAACTAAACATAAGATTAAAAGGTTTTACTACTCATTTTTGTTTATACGTTTCATCCATCTTAATCTTATTCTCTCTCGCTGAAAAATGAACATAGTAGTTTTATCATTTCACTTCACTGTTCACAAAATGGCAGCCTCATTAAAGCATGTTTGGGCTCAGTTCGGTGTGTGTTGACAAAGTGTTCATCTATAGGATGATTCAGATCTCACGCTCTAGTTGCTGTCTGCTGCTAAACGCATCCATGACACACATGAAGAGACTTATTGTAAGGAAACATCATGTCATTTGTATCTTAACAATACTTTCTGCGGTTGTTTTTGTGTGTGTGAGGATTGCTTGAACACTGCATCGTGAATCAGGTGTTAAGGACAAAATCTTACCAGCTCAAATCAGTAATTATTCAGGCCACATTATACAGGCCATTTTACTTTTAAATGTTATTATTTAAAAGTAAAATTAAAATAATAATCGCTCTGTCTTAAATCTATTTTCTGTTTAATGGTCCGTTATTAAGACATTTATTGGTTGTACTGTTTATCCTTGTTTTCTACACAAATATTTACTTCACAACTGTTAGCTTTGTTGTGAACTAGTTTCGCCCTAAATCATCCAACCGCCCTAATCCTCCTTCAGTAACTTGAACTTTCTGTCTATTGAGAAGAGAATTTGCTTCTTTAGTGCTGAGCAGGTTCAGAGAAGCCATTGTTTTATTGACAAAAAACAAACCAAGAGAGATAAGAGAGGCAGTGAGTTGTAGTGTGCAATGAGACAGAAGTAAAGAAGGAATAACCAATGAGGCTTCAGGAGTTATAGATGTACAATACGTAATATGGCACATTTATTATAACAACAGTGGGACTACATCAATCTAATAATAAAGCACATTGAGTAGACTTCATGCACCAGTTATTGTTAGAAGGCTACAAGAGCAAAAATGTACAAGTAAAAGTATCACATATAAAAATCTACTTAAAGACCACACATTTTACTGAAATGTGGCTACCCCAATTCAGTGTAAGATTTTACTAAATATTTTGCCTATTTGTCCCCAGTTTGACCATTTTTGAAAAGTTTATAATTGTACTTCCTGGTTGGACATGGGCAGCACATATGACATAGGTAGAGGTAATTCCACAACTGTTACCTAGCAACCAAACCAAAAACAAGAGCCGAAATCCATATATTATACAACAGTTATGATTTGACAAACGATATACCAGATAACGCCTTTATTTTGTTAAGTTATCATTTAAACTGTGAGTTAAGCTTAAATTGGCTCTGTTTTCCATGGCACGTCGCACACTGATGACATCACAGAGGGATTCAAGTTTTGATCTCAGCACTATTACCTGTTATTTTAAAATAATTATTTTTCAACATTTCTGCAACTTCACAGATCTTCACAAAATGTCAACATAAATGTGCTAAAATATAACCCCTCAAACCATTTTACTTCTCTCAAATATAGTAATGTAAAAGTAAAAAGTATACACTGGAAAAAAATTACTTTCCAGCACTGGTAACAGACAAAGTACAGAAGAAGTACAATGGTTTGGTTTCTCTACAATGTTCTGCAGCTTTTATTCTGTCCAGGGATTGAGTTGTAGCAGCAGCCGCAGGAAAAAGTGAAAATGCTCTCTATAAATGAGTTATAAAATGTAGGCATGGTTACTGTCTGACATTGAAGAGGTTAATCTGATAAGAGATAGTGCCTTTGATGAGTCTCATTTGTTTTGGAAGCAAATTTCAGCCGAAGGTCACGTTAAAATACATGACATAATTAGATCTATTATACGAAAGGTTAAAATTTTCAAAAGAAATAGCTGAAAGTCCGTTGTCTGCTACTCTATCTTCAACTACTGATTGACACGACATTGTCAACAAGTATCCACAAGTTTATGGGATAAAAATGTGTTGAATTTAGCACTTAAGTCAGTAAACAGGTTTTCCAGTTAGTTACAAACCATCAGCCACTACTGACACCAAACTACAACAAGTACTGACACCAAACTACAACAAGTACTGACACCAAACTACAACAACTACTGACACCAAACTACAACAACTACTGACACCAAACTACAACCACTACTGACACCAAACTACAACAACTACTGACACCAAACTACAACAACTACTGACACCAAACTACAACAACTACTGACACCAAACTACAACAACTACTGACACCAAACTACAACCACTACTGACACCAAACTACAACAACTACTGACACCAAACTACAACAACTACTGACACCAAACTACAACAACTACTGACACCAAACTACAACAACTACTGACACCAAACTACAACCACTACTGACACCAAACTACAACAACTACTGACACCAAACTACAACAACTACTGACACCAAACTACAACCACTACTGACACCAAACTACAACCACTACTGACACCAAACTTCAACCACCACTGACACCAAACTACAACAACTACTGACACCAAACTACAGAAACTACTGACACCAGACTACAACCATTACTGACACCAAACTACAACAACTACTGACACCAAACTACAACAACTACTGACACCAGACTACAACCACTACTGACACCAAACTACAACAACTACTGAAACCAAACTACAACAACTACTGACACCAAACTACAACAACTACTGAAACCAAACTACAACAACTACTGACACCAAACTACAACAACTACTGAAACCAAACTACAACCAGTAATGACACCAAACTACAACAACTACTGAAACCAAACTACAACCACTACTGACACCAAACTACAACAACTACTGAAACCAAACTACAACAACTACTGACACCAAACTACAACAACTACTGAAACCAAACTACAACAACTACTGACACCAAACTACAACGACTACTGAAACCAAACTACAACAACTACTGACACCAAACTACAACAACTACTGAAACCAAACTACAACAACTACTGACACCAAACTACAACCACTACTGACACCAAACTACAACCACTACTGACACCAAACTACAACCACTACTGACACCAAACTACAACCACTACTGAAACCAAACTACAACCACTACTGACATCAAACTACAACCACTACTGACACCAAACTACAACCACTACTGACACCAAACTACAACCACTACTGACACCAGACTACAACCACTGCTGACACCAAACTACAACCACTACTGACACCAAACTACAACCACTACTGACACCAAACTACAACAACTACTGACACCAACACCAAACTACAACCACTACTGACACCAAACTACAACCACTACTGACACCAAACTACAACCACTACTGACACCAAACTACAACCACTACTGACACTAAACTACAACCACTACTGACACCAAACTACAACCACTACTGACACCAAACTACAACCACCAATAACACCAAACTACAACCACTACTGACACTAAACTACAACCACTACTGACACCAAACTACAACCACTACTGACACCAAACTACAACCACTACTGACACCAAACTACAACCACTACTGACACCAAACTACAACAACTACTGACACCAAACTACAACAACTACTGACACCAAACTACAACAACTACTGACACCAAACTACAACCACCAATGACACCTAACTACAACCACCACTGACACCAAACTACAACCACTACTGACACCAAACTACAACCACTACTGACACCAAACTACAACCACCACTGACACCAAACTACAACCACCACTGACACCAAACTACAACCACTACTGACACCAAACTACAACCACTACTGACACCAAACTACAACAACTACTGACACCAAACTACAACAACTACTGACACCAAACTACAACAACTACTGACACCAAACTACAACAACTACTGACACCAAACTACAACCACTACTGACACCAAACTACAACAAGTACTGACACCAAACTACAACAACTACTGACACCAAACTACAACAACTACTGACACCAAACTACAACCACTACTGACACCAAACTACAACAACTACTGACACCAAACTACAACAACTACTGACACCAAACTACAACAACTACTGACACCAAACTACAACAACTACTGACACCAAACTACAACCACTACTGACACCAAACTACAACAACTACTGACACCAAACTACAACAACTACTGACACCAAACTACAACAACTACTGACACCAAACTACAACAACTACTGACACCAAACTACAACCACTACTGACACCAAACTACAACAACTACTGACACCAAACTACAACAACTACTGACACCAAACTACAACCACTACTGACACCAAACTACAACCACTACTGACACCAAACTTCAACCACCACTGACACCAAACTACAACAACTACTGACACCAAACTACAGAAACTACTGACACCAGACTACAACCATTACTGACACCAAACTACAACAACTACTGACACCAAACTACAACAACTACTGACACCAGACTACAACCACTACTGACACCAAACTACAACAACTACTGAAACCAAACTACAACAACTACTGACACCAAACTACAACAACTACTGAAACCAAACTACAACAACTACTGACACCAAACTACAACAACTACTGAAACCAAACTACAACCAGTAATGACACCAAACTACAACAACTACTGAAACCAAACTACAACCACTACTGACACCAAACTACAACAACTACTGAAACCAAACTACAACAACTACTGACACCAAACTACAACAACTACTGAAACCAAACTACAACAACTACTGACACCAAACTACAACGACTACTGAAACCAAACTACAACAACTACTGACACCAAACTACAACAACTACTGAAACCAAACTACAACAACTACTGACACCAAACTACAACCACTACTGACACCAAACTACAACCACTACTGACACCAAACTACAACCACTACTGACACCAAACTACAACCACTACTGAAACCAAACTACAACCACTACTGACATCAAACTACAACCACTACTGACACCAAACTACAACCACTACTGACACCAAACTACAACCACTACTGACACCAGACTACAACCACTGCTGACACCAAACTACAACCACTACTGACACCAAACTACAACCACTACTGACACCAAACTACAACAACTACTGACACCAACACCAAACTACAACCACTACTGACACCAAACTACAACCACTACTGACACCAAACTACAACCACTACTGACACCAAACTACAACCACTACTGACACTAAACTACAACCACTACTGACACCAAACTACAACCACTACTGACACCAAACTACAACCACCAATAACACCAAACTACAACCACTACTGACACTAAACTACAACCACTACTGACACCAAACTACAACCACTACTGACACCAAACTACAACCACTACTGACACCAAACTACAACCACTACTGACACCAAACTACAACAACTACTGACACCAAACTACAACAACTACTGACACCAAACTACAACAACTACTGACACCAAACTACAACCACCAATGACACCTAACTACAACCACCACTGACACCAAACTACAACCACTACTGACACCAAACTACAACCACTACTGACACCAAACTACAACCACCACTGACACCAAACTACAACCACCACTGACACCAAACTACAACCACTACTGACACCAAACTACAACCGCCACTGACACCAAACTTCAACCACTACTGACACCAAACTACAACCACTACTGAAACCAAACTACAACCACTACTGACATCAAACTACAACCACTACTGACACCAAACTACAACCACTACTGACACCAAACTACAACCACTACTGACACCAGACTACAACCACTGCTGACACCAAACTACAACCACTACTGACACCAAACTACAACCACTACTGACACCAAACTACAACAACTACTGACACCAACACCAAACTACAACCACTACTGACACCAAACTACAACCACTACTGACACCAAACTACAACCACTACTGACACCAAACTACAACCACTACTGACACTAAACTACAACCACTACTGACACCAAACTACAACCACTACTGACACCAAACTACAACCACCAATAACACCAAACTACAACCACTACTGACACTAAACTACAACCACTACTGACACCAAACTACAACCACTACTGACACCAAACTACAACCACTACTGACACCAAACTACAACCACTACTGACACCAAACTACAACAACTACTGACACCAAACTACAACAACTACTGACACCAAACTACAACAACTACTGACACCAAACTACAACCACCAATGACACCTAACTACAACCACCACTGACACCAAACTACAACCACTACTGACACCAAACTACAACCACTACTGACACCAAACTACAACCACCACTGACACCAAACTACAACCACCACTGACACCAAACTACAACCACTACTGACACCAAACTACAACCACCACTGACACCAAACTTCAACCACTACTGACACCAAACTACAACCACTACTGACACTAAACTACAACCACTACTGACACCAAACTACAACCACTACTGACACCAAACTACAACCACCACTGACACCAAACTTCAACCACTACTGACACCAAACTACAACCACTACTGACACTAAACTACAACCACCACTGACACCAAACTACAACCACTACTGACACCAAACTACAACCACCACTGACACCAAACTTCAACCACTACTGACACCAAACTACAACCACTACTGACACCAAACTACAACCACTACTGACACCAAACTTCAACCACCACTGACACCAAACTACAACAACTACTGACACCAAACTACAACCATTACTGACACCAACACCAAACTACAACAACCACTGACACCAAACTACAACCACTACTGACACCAAACCACAACAACTACTGACACCAAACTTCAACCACTACTGACACCAAACTACAACCACCACTGACACCAAACTACAACAACTACTGACACCAAACTACAACCATTACTGACACCAACACCAAACTACAACAACCACTGACACCAAACTACAACCACTACTGACACCAAACCACAACAACTACTGACACCAAACTTCAACCACTACTGACACCAAACTACAACCACTACTGACACCAAACCACAACAACTACTGACACCAAACTACAACCACTGCTGACACCAAACTACAACCACTACTGACACCAAACTACAACCACTACTGACACCAAACTACAACAACTACTGACACCAACACCAAACTACAACCACTACTGACACCAAACTACAACCACTACTGACACCAAACTACAACCACTACTGACACCAAACTACAACCACTACTGACACTAAACTACAACCACTACTGACACCAAACTACAACCACTACTGACACCAAACTACAACCACCAATAACACCAAACTACAACCACTACTGACACTAAACTACAACCACTACTGACACCAAACTACAACCACTACTGACACCAGACTACAACCACTACTGACACCAAACTACAACCACTACTGACACCAAACTACAACCGCTACTGACACCAAACTACAACCACTACTGACACCAGACTACAACCACTACTGACACCAAACTACAACCACTACTGACACCAAACTACAACCGCTACTGACATCAAACTACAACCACTACTGACACCAAACTACAACCACTACTGACACCAACCTACAACCACCACCGACACAAAACTGTTTGTTATCTTATGAAATGACAAATGCATGTTACAATCAATGAACATGGCTTCTGGTATTTTAATATTGATCTCTTACAAGGTTACGAAGCAAGAATAACAATGTCTCAAATGTTTCTTGTTTATGTGAGTTGTCCCGGCTGAAGGTTGTGGAGCAGCCAGGCCTTGAAAAGTTCAGGGTGACAAGATAAAAAGGACATTATTTTTGGTTTCATCACACGGTTTGTACTTGTTTATTACATACGTTTGCTATATGTTGATGTCATGCTTCTTACTACTGAATATCGACAGCGCAGTTTACTTCAGATTAAAATACTCATCCTAATTTGATCACAGATTCTTTTTACGGTGCTGTGGTTGTCAAGAGATCGCTGTTGGGTTTCAAATTATATTTCATTCAAGCCTCCAGAATTATGATCTAAAGTAGATTTTGTTGTGCAATGACAATAGTGCTGAACTGAGTGTTGCCGCTATGGTCATAAATTTAGGCCCAACATACATAAAATCTGAAACAACCTGGCCTGTAAACAATATTTAGATAGATTTTTTCCTTGAGTGACAAGTTGGACTACCGTCTCTGAAATTATTGAACAACAAAACAACAAGATCAATTACCCGCCTTAACCGTCTGAATAATAATTGCCAATAAATTGCTTGATTGTACGACTAAACCAAGAACCACCTTCAGAATATTAGGCTTTACTCAATGGAAGTATAACAAACTAAACCAGGACTAAACCAGGACTAAACCAAGAGCCACCTTCAGAATATCAGGCTTTACTCAATGGAGGTATAACAAACTAAACCAGGACTAAACCAGGACTAAACCAAGAGCCACCTTCAGAATATTAAGCTTTACTCAACTGAACTGAACTGCCTTGACTTTGGCTTCTGTGAAACCAGACTTTTTCCTTGTTATCAATGGCAACAGGAACCAGGATGTGAACTCTGACTGTAAATACACTCACACACATTCACTCACATTCACTTACTGGCATTTACTGTAACATTAAACTAGAATGATCTGCGATTTCTACCAACGTTTGTCACATGTCCATTTTGAAGCTACTGCACAATGACTGAATGTCCAATGTCCATTACTTAGTGTTCAGGCCAGGAACCAAATATTGAGTGACATTGCAAATGGATGACAGACAGTGCATCTAAATAATCTTTTACCATAATCCAGTTGTCTTGGTCTTTAATCTTTGCATTGCCCTCAAATATGAAGAGAAATCTTTGCATCGTATTTTTGTTCTAGCTTCGTATTGAATAACTTCCAGTGTGTTGCAGATTTGCTGTGATAATTTGACAGCAATGAGTCCAAACCAAATGTGCGCTGAATTCTGATGAAATAATTGAAGCAACAAATGTGTGCAAAGAAGGATGTTGTGCAAAGTGAAAAGAGGTTATTTAAAACGTTAGTTCCAAGGTTAATGTAACGAGACACTTCCACTGATATTCACTTTGCTAAATATACTTACATTGGCCTGTATACAACAAATATGAGTCATTTCATTTCATTGCTGTAAGAAGGAGACTGGTCATCTTTAAATTAAACATTAAAACTGGAATTTGAAACTTTTTTTTTTTAATGTTTGGAGAGTTTTGTGCTGCATCCAATAGACAACTTTGCTTGTTCTCTCCGAATAAACTGTACGTGACACCAGACTTGTACAAAAAGTCTGTAATCGCCCAAATCTGGCTCCTCTTCCTTTTATCGGCCCAACACAAAAAGCGTCAGTCTTGAATCTGGGTCAACACAAATCAGCCTTTTTTTATGTGAGAGTTCATCCAGGTTTAAACTATGATACGACTCTTGAGGGAAAAACATGATCTGAAGTTACATAATCACTTGTTTTATCAAATACTTCATCGCTGATATAGAGAGATTATGGGCGGGTCAAACAAAATGCATAACCTTTTCTCCGTAAAGAAAATAAAAACAGCTTTACTCAGAAAATCTTTACAGTTATGAGTTTGAGAAGGAAGGTTTGCATGTCAGCCTTGAGTGTAACCGAAACAACACATTAGCCATGCAAACATTGGCTTCTTAAAGCTTTATGACGTGAACTATCCATTTGGCCTCTTAGAAACGATTAGTGTAGCCACAAACACAGATAATGTATCGTCTACTAAACTAGTCGAGAAAAATCTTTGATCTTTGATTGACTCAGAGTTGTCAGCAAAGCCCTGATCTTTCCCCTGAATCCTCCTTCCACCCTGCACACACATGGCCACGTCTCTTTTTGGAAACAGTTCAGAGCTCGGTGATAACGTGAGCAATAAAGTCAGCGAAATAGTATTTTCCATTCCCCTGTTTGTTCACATATTTTATTGATTTATTCATTCATTTAATTTAATTGTAAATGGGGCAAACATTCATCAAATTGTCAGAAAAATCAAATAATTAATGATGCCGTGAAGAAGCGGCATTTACTTAGTTCATCTTGGGCACAATTGTTTTAATGATTGCTGTATTGCATCGTCTTGCATTGCATAATATGTGTGCTGTAACGCAAACAATGGCTTTGAGAATTTAACATTTCAACAAATCTGGAAATGCCCTTTGAGTTACTGCATTGAGCTCAACAATGGAGCAGAAAGAACAACACTCTTCAGCCATTATTTAAATACCAGCAGCTGGAAAAGGTGTGGCTCAAGGAAGAACCATGTCCAGTAAATGTTTTGTAAAATGTAATGCTATTGTTGTAAAGCGTATTAAATATAATTTGTATGAATACTATCAAATTTATCTTACTTTTATTAACTTTGACATGATAATAAATGTAAGTACTTGAAAAAAACACATACAGACAAAATAAAGAATGTGGCAGGTAGTAAAATTATGTCTAATAGGCCTAAAGTTAAGCAATATTCTCATTTATTGCTATGTACGTACACTGGCAGGTCTGTGTAGCAATAATACTGTAAAATAAGGCATATACGGTGGCTTCAAGGGACTATACTTGACATTTAATTCCTCTTTCTGGGAAATATCAATTTCAAATGTATTTTTTTTTTTTTTTTTTTGTCATTTCAGGCCTAATTTATTGGTAACTTGTGACCATTTGGAAACCACTGCAGATAAGACCAGATTCATTGCACAAAACACAACACAGGCTCTACGAGAAGGAATTCAGTCATTCAGTCTCTCTTCCTTGTTCCTTGTTCTTGTATCCTTCCAAGAAATGTTTGAACATTATCAAAACCAATGTTGATAATAGCTGCAACATTGTTTTTTTTTTTTTGACACACCTCTTTCAGCACACAGCAATTAGGGCCGTGCCAGGAAACTTTAACTAAAATAGGTTTATGGATACGCACATTAAGTCAGAAATAATATTATTATAATTTTATGAGAATATTTTGTAAATTAAAAATGTGTTTTTCAGTTTTAAAAATATACACAAAACACAGAGTATTAAAGTAGCACGTACAATTCATTGACATTAATACAACCAATCCAACCTAAACCTAAAATTTTAAGATGGATTTCCCAAGGCAAGTTGCTCGCTGCAATAAATTATTACTGGTCTAGTTGCAATAACCATATGCCTATGTGACAAAAGCAAAATAAATAAATAAACACGTCACTGGTGTTGTAACTCGGAATTATTACATATATAGCCACTCAACAGCAATAACTTGTGCACTGCTCCCACCTGGTGTCTGATCTCATTGATTCTTGTTGCGAGATAATGGTTGGGTTACTAAACTGCATAACATTGCATTACTCACGACCTAAATATTACATTCAGACAACGGTGTTTTAAGATATTTTGGTTTATAATAGTAATAGCCAATTGTTATGAAATGTTATGTAAAACGTCATGGTACTGTCTCTTTAAGAGCTGACGTCACCTTTCGCCGCCCAACCACGCGCGTAAAATGAAGTCTGTTGTTGTTAGCTTAGCCGCTTCAGCTAACAACAACGAACTTCAAACTTTTACACTTCAGGTTTTATATATTTGTCAATGAGAATACACAGCTCGGCCCCGCTTTAGTACGGACTTTTCCCACGCAGTGTTTGGACTGTAAACCCAGTAAAGATGAGCTCTGGGCTGGTGAGTACAGACAAGTTTCCCTCGTTGTGGCAGTGAAAATGTACAGTTATATTCAGTGTTTTGCATTCGTGGAACAAAACTTTTGTGACAAGGTGGCTTTCATAGTAATGATGTAATTTATTTCTTCGTTTACACGGCTCTCGACCAGAGGTTTCTTAAACATCTCCTGTAGATGATTGTTTTTAGTATGTTGTGTGTGTCTGTTCTTTGGAAAACCCAAAATCTGTACATTATTGTCTCTTTGATGATTTTAACTCATACATCATCATCCAATTTAAATAGTTTATTTCCGAAATGTTATTCAAGTTGTACTGTATTGTACTTAAACGCATTAACTTCTAACTTGAGTAATAATATTTAAAGTATAACATTACTCTAATACAAATTTTAGGCATTTTACTAACCTGTACTTTGCATCTGATATGTTAACGTTACATTTCAATATTTCAATGAACCCTATAATGCAAAGAAACTTAATAATAATCATGTATTATTATTATTATTATACTAAATAATAATAACTAAACTTGGGTAACACAGGTTGTGTAAAAGTTTTCTAAACAATGTACTGTATTCAAACACGCTCATAGTTTAATTGTTGATGTTGAATTATTAACCATAGAATATGCCCTATTGTGAAGGCGATGATATCCTTGTAATACATACATTACAAATACACTGGCCTACTGGTAAAAGATTTTAAAACACCCCAGCTTCAATCTGTTGTAATACAGTCTCAAATATCTCATTGTAGTCTGACGTATCAATAAAATTGTATGTTTTTGCACACAATTAAAAAGGCTTTACAACCATATTATATGCTTGACATATGCTAGTAATATGAAAGAGATCAAATAAATCATGAAGTCCGTAATAAACCAGGTACACCCTTTTTTTAGCAGGAAAACTTCCAATAATAGATCTATATGTGACTTTCTTCTTAAAAAATGTATTAGTTGGGAATTATTGTGTTGACTCAGTGGCACTACTAGCCATTCCCAAGACCCCAATCTACTTTTATCTACTGTAATAGTTACATCAAGTTGTTTAATTTGCTAATCAATTGTATGTCTCAGTATACTATTACTCCTTCTTGAGTAATATAGTAGTATTTTAATGATTTCCTCAGTTTTGGTTCCTCTTCCCACTGTGAGTAAATCTACAAGTGAGAAAAGTTAAAATGATTAGATAATATATAGGTATATTAGAATCTGCTAGAGGCAGCAGACTGTGGCCTGTGGCCAGTCTGCTGCGAGGATTGCGTTTGATACAGGTAAGATCATTTCAGCACCAAATTTTTTTGATGAATCATAAACTAACAAACCTCATAAAAATTGATTAAGGCAAAGGATGTTTTTAGAGGCTGCAATATTGCATGTCTAGTCGAGGCATCTGCGACCCGCAATCAGAAAATAATATTATGTGGCTAGATGCAGTAACACTGACTGACAACAGCTTTAGCCGGTTAGCATCATGTGTTGGTTGTATACACACAGGTGACAGCTCCCCAGTAGTCACAGCTTTATGGCTGAAATGTGTGGACCCTTTTGCTTCAATATGACAATTGTAAAACCTGAATATCTCCCTTGTTTCATGGGATAATTTACATATTCCAAAAGTATTACACTCTGGTTACCAAGACCTTTCGGATGGTGTAAATCTATTGTAAATCTGACAATTACTTTAACTTATATTTTTTACTATTTGCATGCTACTACTTTGTACTTTTGCTAGAATAATATTTTAAAGTAATATTACTTTCTTGAGTACAGTTATTGGCTACTCTAACCACCTCTTTGCATTTTGCCCCTTCTCAACATAACTTATGATAAATGTACTACCACTTCATAAGATGACACCATGAAGACATTTCTTTTATTGATATATAAAAGGTAGATATAAATGTATAAAAACACTTTTTGCAAAATATACAACAATACTCCAATTTCTATTTACAATCTTCTGTAAAGAAATCTTTAGCTTTCCACACCAAATTTATCAAATCTGTTCATGATGATGCCCAGCTGCAGCTCCACAGTCCCCATGGCCTCGGTGTGGAGCCGGTATCTGTCCGCCCCGCTGTAGATCGTGTCCGGGCTGCGGAGCTGAGGACCCCCGCCAACAAAAGTGTGCGCCAGCTGCTCCTGCCACGTCCCGAGCGGCCTCCATGTCACGCAGTTAATCCGGTGATGACCCGGGCTGGACGGGACGTGGCAATAACCGTATCCGTACAACTGGCAGCGCCCAAACGAGTCCTGGTGCCACACTTGCAGGTGGATCTTCGGCCAGCCCTGCAGTCCCTTGGTCGCGTAGTGTAGATCAATAGGATGGCTCCAGTACGACATTTCACCGATTTGAGGATTGTCCACCTGGGTCTGTCCCTCTTTCAAACCGGACAAAAGTCTCCACGCACCGCCCGCGTGGATTCCCCACTTACAGAACAGGCTGCTCTCCGGGAAACCACTGGCGCCCACAATCTGGCCGATAATGTGGACTTCTGCCATGTTAAAACGCACAAACAAACACGCACCAAAATCTTCACTTAAGTCTTATCACAAGTGGATTAGCATTAGCCTTTAGCTTCTTCGCGTCTCCTTGGCAACGGGAGATTGCGTTCTTCACATCACGCCCTCGTTGTTCCCTTAATAGCGGACTCTGCGCCTTTTGTAATAAAAGTGTCCGTGGGGAAAGTGCAAAGCGTCAGCTCGGTTGGTTCATGTTCTACGCAAATTTGCCAAACTTGTCAGAGTTGTGTTCGATTAGTTTAGCATTAGCTGCTAGCCTTGCAGTTCTACTTAAAGTTTCCTAGGCAACGCAGCTTACGTTCTTCACGCTTTTCACGTCCCCGTCGCAAAATCAAGGTTGTCGTTTTGTTGTTGAATGTGACAGTTGAACAAAAAAAGCCCCTTTAACAAGTCAGATATAATTGTCTCAAGTTGGTCGAATAGCAGCAGGGTGAACAGCAGCAGGGTGGACAACAACGCAGGGATTCCCGGTTCACAGCGGCGCATGACGTACTTCCTTTCGGCTTGGCTTTCATGAAAAACTCACCTGCAAACAATCAAAAACCGAAAAAACTTGTTATATTTAAAAGGGTTTCTTTATAATTATTTAATATCATGCATTAAAGGTGAAATATTACTGTAAATTTTATCAAGGTGACATTTCTTCATTTCATATCTCATGATATGCATAACATGAATCTATTTAATTATTTACTTCTCTCTCTTTGCTGTGTTATACATGTTTTATTTAGTAATGTCTACATACACCATAAAACATTCATCATACGTTTAATTTAACCATTTGTTAATTATGTTTTTTCACAGTCTGATCCCACCCTGGATAGGCATTTCAGGGGCCACAGGGACACAGTGACAAGTGTGGACTTCAGCGTCACTATGAAACAGATTGGTAAAGTTATTCTCATGTCAGATGTTGTGAATCACTTTTATATATTATCATTCACAATCAATACATGTTTGTCCTCTGTCTTTCAGCCACTGGCTCCTTTGACTCCTGTGTGATGATATGGAACATGAAGCCTCAGAGTCGAGCCTATCGTTTTGACGGACACAAAGATGCGGTTACATCCGTGCAGTTTTCTCCATCAGGACATCTTTTAGCTTCTGCCTCTCGAGACAAGACTGTGCGATTATGGGTGCCCAGCCTGTAGGTGTAGAGCGACTTTTGATAAAGTAAACTAGAGAAAAACGTGCAATTCTGTTTAGTTATTATTTAGATTCACTCACTATGCCAAAATAAATCACTTATTTTTGTCAATGATATAGTCATAACGAACGTAAATGACAAAAATGTATACCTATAAGCATTACATACAATTTGTTTTTCGAGAAGTTGAAATACATAATTAATTGTGTTCCTTTTGATGAATCCAGATTTTGCACTGTAACTGTAATTTAGTTTGATACACTGTAAATCCATGCATTCATATTCATGTTTTTAGGAAAGCGGAGTCCACAATGTTCAAAGCTCACACGGCGACGGTGCGAAGTGTGAGTTTTTCTGGAGATGGACAGACTCTGGTCACAGCCTCCGACGACAAAACGCTCAAAATTTGGACGGTTCACCGACAGAAGTTTCTTTTCTCTCTAAATCAACACATTAACTGGGTCCGCTGTGCCAGGTATCAATTTTATGTTTAATTTATCTATTTTGATATTTAACAATTGTCATTTCGATAATTACTGTAGTATAGCTGATCACTTTTGAGAATAAAACACGTGCTTCCTCTAGACCTTTACATAAAGCAAATAACATATACTTTACTTAAACTTACTGTAAATGCCAAAATACCACCTGTGTTTCAAATATTTTTGCAGGTTTTCTCCAGATGACCGCTTGATTGTTTCGACCAGTGACGATAAAACGATAAAGTTGTGGGACAAAAACAGTAGAGAATGCATTCACACCTTTTATGAATATTCAGGGTACGTAAACTACAATCTGAATGTACTTTATAGTTTAATTTAATTCTTGATTTGTAATTTGTATAATTTTCTCTCAAAGATATTCAAACCATGTAGACTTCCATCCAAGTGGCACATGTATCGCTGCTGCTAGTTCTGACAACTCTGTGAAAGTCTGGGACATCAGGTCTCATAAGATGCTACAACATTATCAAGGTAGGACACGGTTTCACTTTGAATACTGTGTAAATGTCATTGTGTTTAAGTAAGTTAAAGGTGTGGTCCATGACTTTTATTGTATTATTACATGACAAAGACTGCAGATGATTAAGGAACTGGACTGACATTATAAGTGACATGCAGAAAATGATTTGATTTAATTTGAAAATTGACAAATTTGACTGACTATGGGGCTTAATTTTCTCGTTTTGGATGTCTTCTTTATTTATTTATTATTGATAGCTTTATTTTATGTTTTTCCTTTTCTTATTTTTCTTGTTTAAGATATGCAACGTTTGAATATCGAGTATATATTTTATGATAAAGAAATTAAAAATCTGCTAAAAGAGCTGATTAAAAAAACTTTTAAATGTAAACTAAACTTCGAAATAAGATTTAATATTAGCTTAATATTAAAATATTTTAGGCTAAATCTTTTTAATTTACTGAACTCTATAAAAGCAAAGATAAGTCAGCTTGAACATAAACCTGAGTGTATATAATAGCTCTTAGAGGGTTCTGCCAGCAGAGGGAACCAAAGCATTTAAAATGATCTCTGTCTTTACTGAATGAAACATGCGCCATTGATGTAGGGAGTTAAAATGTAAATACATCCATTGTTAAAACTGTAAGCAATATGAAGAGTGAACAAAAATGAATAGATGCACAAACGTAGTACTACTGACGTGACGAAATGATCATTAAACCTTTCATGCTAAATATTCATGTTTGGTCTTCTCCAGTGCACAACAGTGTGGTGAACAGTTTGTCGTTCCATCCAAACGGTAACTTCCTCATAACTGCCTCCAGTGACTCCACATTGAAGGTCCTGGACCTGCTGGAGGGGAAGCTTCTGTACACGCTCCACGGACATCAGGTTAACAACACAAACAGCAGAAGTCTTTACCATTTACATATATTCCTTTAGAAACATACAAGGACCTGCGGGTTATGTTTGAACAACAAGTAATAATTTACTTTTAGATGCAGAAATATTTGTGATAATGTATGCTCAGTTTTCTAATTAATGTTGATACTTCTAGGACAATGTAGACAAAACTAACTAAAGTATCATCTTTTTACTATTTCAAAGCCAAAGTAGTTTTGGATTTAAAACTATCTTTGTGATATTTAGAATATACAGAATATACATATACCGTTTTCCATTTCCATTGTATTCAGTTTTTTTTCATTCATTCAAATGGACAAATTACGACGAATCAACAACAATCAATGAATGAGTGAAACTGAATGAACATAAACTGTGCTTTTGTGCTACAAGATTTGCATTAACACTTCACCTTACCACTCATTCATTTATTGTTTGGTCAAATTGACAGATTTACAACTCAACATAATTGACAACATCACTTAAAGGTTGAATGGACGATTTTTTTGGCCCAAATCTGAGTCTTATTTCCTCGTGGCGTGGACTGCCGATTAGTCCTGTCACGTATCAATCATAAAACTTATCTACCGCTCACCTGCAGCCTCGTGTGGCTCGTCCCCACGGGCAGCACGTTTCCGCGTGTCTAAGCGCATTGATCTATCATAATATAGTTCCCTTAGTGTACGGGACAAAATGAAGACGGAGAAAGACTGTTCGAGCTGACTCAGAAGAAGACGGAAATCTACGGGAGACGAGAGATGCGATGCGAGCCGTCGCGCTAATAAACAAACGCACGTGTGCGTTGTATCAGTCCGCATGGGGGTGTGCGCATGCGTGCCGAAAAATCGTCCATTGCGCCTTTAATGAACTAAAATGAATGGAAGAATATTTATGAATACAAACTGTGCTTTTTGTACAACCTTATTTTTCAGAATATAAGTCGCACCGGCTAAAATGGATAATAGAGAGGAAAAAACATATACAAGTCTCACTGGAGAATAAGTTGCGTTTTTGGGGGAAATTAATTTGATAAAATCCAGGACTAAGAACAGACATTTCATCTTGAAATGCAATTTAAAATAATTACAGATTAGAGTAATAAATAAACAAATAATAACAGATTAGAGAACATGGTGAATAGGTGTACGTATGCTAACGCTAACACCTAACAGCTACATGATGCACAGACAGAACTGTGGTAAGTGTCTGGTATGTTAACGTAACATTAACAGTTATTCAGATAACTATAGCATAAAGAACATGCTAACAAGTTTACAAAAGCATCAGTATTACACCAAATCACTAAATCCATTTAACTCTTCTTCCTCTGAGTCACTTCTAAACAACTCCACAAACTCCGGAGGTAGAGGAAGTGCCAATTCTGCGTCGCTTAGAGCCTAGAGGGCCCTCTTGAGGTTGTCGGTGTGAAAATAACAAATAATATCACATATAAGACGCTCCGGAGTATAAGTCGCACCCCGGCCAAACTATGAAAAAAGTTAGATATAGAGTCCGGAAAATACGGTATGCATTTTTCTGTAGCACATAACCATGTCACGTTACTTGACCATGAGGGCGCCCTCCGTCAAAAGCGTGCACTATTGCTGTACAGTTGATCTCCAATGATGCACTAGTCAATAGTTTCTGAACGTTTTGGAAACCCAGGCCTGACCTCCTGTTCCTGTGTTTCCAGAGCTGTGAACTGAATGTGGGAGCGAGTTTGACATCTTTTTTCATTGTTTGAGAAGTGTGTGTGCGTGTGTAAAGTGTGCATAGACACCTCTCCGTGATGTGGTTTATTTTAGGACTGTCAGGAGAGCGGGCGGCCCACTCGCGATGACTCATCTTGGGGTTGTTGGAAGGAAACACTGCCTCCATTTCTTTTTGTTCTGTCTCCAGTCTGTGTCCAGTTCACTCTGTCCACATGTGTCCTCAGTCTGTTTGAGAACGCTTGGATTTATAGCTCTTTTTCTTTTGTGGTTAAGTAACTCTAGCTTTAACTTCACTTGTAACCTTCAAGAAAGAAAGTGTTATACAATTTAAGTAACATGTTTAGTAAGCGAATTTGAGAGCAATACAAGACAATGAGCTGCCCATTACCAGTCTTTCATAGAGTTGGGCACTGAATCAGATTTGAATCAAGATTTCCATTCAGTCCTCTCTAATTGTCAATGATCAGATCTTTTTAATCAAGAGGTCTACAGTGAATCCTTTCAGTAAGAGCGTGTGGTTTGGAGTAGATTGTAAACTTGTGGAGGAACTATTTTCTTGTGATTAATAGCGCTAATTAAAAGTTAGTCTTGTTTATTTTTAGGGCTGAAACAAGTTTATTAACCAGATTAATCACAACTAATCGTTAAATAAGTTCCAAAGAATGCCATGAGCGGAGAAAAGACGTTTTATGACATGGAAAATGTGTACATCTGGGTGTTCGATGAAAACCCTCTTGTCCATGAATGTGCTCCACCAGGATCCTCAAACGGCTTCACTTCAGGTTCATCTCAGTCAAACTTTCGTTTACGTTCTAAACAACAAATCGATTAATCAAAAGAAGAATCACAAGACCAATGGATTAGCAGACTGATTGTTAGTTGCAGCCCTATTTATGTTCATAAAATCAACAATGAAACCTATTTTTATTTTGAAAAGACGAGGGAAAATCAAATGAAAAATCAATCAAAACAAGGGAAAACATATATTTCCCATATTGCAAAGCCCTAGTAACACTTTTTAAGACAAAACTGCAGGTATAAATTTAACAAATTGTGATGGTTTATAATAAGACTGAACTGAACACTTTGTATTAATGTCAGTTACCATATTAGACAGCATGATAAAGGTTTCTCCCCACGCTTCACCTTGTTACATACCGTTTTCCTGGCATTTAAAAAAATCAATCTTTAGCCTTTTGACCTAATGTTTCCCTGTTTTAATCCTGTGTCAGTCGTCCAGGTTTGTCCATAATAGAAAAATGTTGAATTCTGTACGTTCTTATGCAATAACCGCTCATTCAAATAGTTTCTGGTGTTCTATCGCAGCTTTGGGAGGGACTGGCTACTGTATGTAAAACAGTTTTCCGATTGATCTTTTGTTTTGAGCAGCACTGCTAAGTTTGACTGTTCTTTTAACACATGTAGCTCGTTTCGTTATCTTGAAGACATGTCTGTTTCACACCAGCCTTCTAAAAAACAAAAGATCCTCTTCTTTTTTAAACACGCTCTTCCCTCCTCCATCGTTTCCCCCTCTCGTCTTATTACTGCGGCCGTGCCAATCTGCTGTCAGGCTCGCGCCGCTCATTGTGTCGCTGGAAACGTACGTGGAGATGAGAGGGCCCCATCTGCGCTGCGTGGGCCCCAGGTTCAGCTCCACTGTTTGCATTCGTATGTGCTGTTAGAAGGGCTTCTCGTTTAGTTTAATTGGTCTCCTGACACTCATGAAAGAACGACACGCTTTCTTCTGTTTTATGCTGGACTTTTGGAACTGTCATAATAATACACGTTATTCTCTCGGATAACACGCAAACGATTCGTGGCCAGGTTCGGGTCAGGGAAATGGCAAAAAAGACGATTTTAAACATGTAAGAAAGAATAGAACGCACAACTTTGAAAAGACATGCTCATTTTGTGTAGTTCTGAAGGACTCAACGCTTTTGGCAAAATATCAAACAGCGATTTGTGATTTGTAGAAGTCAAAGCTACAGATTAAACAGCGTTTGTGCAAAATAAGACAAAGACAAGAGGTGTTGTCGTTTGCAGAGGGAATTTGTATGTAACCTAGCAGTCTTTGTCGTTTGCTAATTGTGACAATTCAAATTTCGATTACAGCTATGTAGTTAACAAATTCTAACTCCTAAACACTGCACTGTTTGGGCTGGGGGAAAACTTAGATGCTTCAAGATTCAAGAACGTGATGCTGTTGGTATTCTTCTGTTCGTTACATTGTGTTTTGCTAGAAATAACCGTAAAGACAATTGTTTATCCAGGTTTAAACTTTAAAACCACTATATTTATCAAATACCACCACATAGTTAAGGCGCACAGAGCTATACAATAGGCCTAATGGTATGTCATCTGTGCAATGGCAAAGGAAATAAATGGCTCACCTCTGACTCCATCTGAATCTTCTGACTTTCTAATCTTAAAATGCTTAACGTTGTTTTTGAACGCTGTAATCACGATCGGCCCAGACACTTTCATAACACTTCACTTTTATGGCTTCATGTGGAGAAGTAAAGTGGGTTTTAAGGCCATTTCTCTCCCTGTCACTCTTTCTTCCTCATCTCTCCCCTTTTAACCCTTTTTCTAATCTATTCTTTCTCTATGTATTGCTTTTCTCTCTCTCTTTCTATTTCTCTCTCTTGGTCTTTCTTCCATCCCCCTTTCCTCTTTTTCTTCCTTTTTTTCTTTCTTTCTTTCTCTCTTGGTCTCTATTACTCTTTCTCTCCAGGTCTCTCCCTCCCTTTCCTCCTCTTCTTTATTTATCTCTCCCTCTCTCTCTCTCTCTCTCTCTCTTGCTCGTTCTCACTTTCCCTCTCTCTTTATCTGTCTTTCTCTTGCTAGGTCTCTCTTCTCTTTCTCTGTCTGTCTCCTTGCTCTCCTCCCCTCTCAGAAATGTCACATTTCTGCTGTACTAAAGTGTGAGGAGGTCGCAGTTACAGCTGCTTGTCTCCTCTGCACATTCACCCTAACGTGACTCTTGGCAGATGGTCAGTGAACTCCTGCTATGGAGACTTTGTAAAGACCGTTTCCTTCCAGAGGTCAGGGGTCATGTTGCTGTAAGTCTTGGCGATGGCATCAAAGGTGGCCTTGGGAAAGATGCCAAGTGTGGCTGTGCCGGTGTAGCAGTCATCAGTGCCTTAAACCTGGTGCCCTGCTGAGCTCTAGTCTGTTTCTGAACATGACTTTGACAATTCTCTCTCTCCTTGTTATCTTTCCTTTCTCTTTCTCGCTTTCCTTTCCTCTATTCTCTCGTTCCTCCTCTGTTCTCTCTTGGTCTCTTTTCCTTCCCTTCTCTCCTCTTTTTTCTCACTCTGGGTCTCCCTTTCTCTAGGGCTCTCTCTTCTTTCCTCCCTCCTCTCTCTCTTTCTTTCTCTTTTTTCCTCCCTTCTTTCTCTCTCTCTAAGTCTCTCTCCTCTCTCTCTCTCCCTCTCTCTTCTCCTCCCTTCTCTCTTCCCTTTCTCTCTCTCTGTCTCTCTCTCTCTGTCACTCTCCTCTCCTCTTTCCTCTCTGTTTCTCTCTCCTCCGCACACGTATGCAGCGGTACAGTGGCGACAGCAGCAGCAGGCTTTAGTCAGAGCAGAACACTCTGTCTGTCAGGCCTGCCGCCGCGTTGCCATGGTGACGCTGTCTGCTGCTCTCAGGTGCTTCTGGGAAACCGCTCGGCACCAAAACCAGCCCGTCTACACCGCCCAGCCCAACCTATTATTCAACGAATTTATTTCTTACAGTTTTAACTTCATGCACTTGATCTTCGGCCCTGATGCCTGCATTTGAGAGTCTGTCAACAGATTGTAACAAATCATCTCGCGCGTGTCCAAATGATGGCTAACTTCTTTAAACCTTTTCTATCATGGACCAATCCTGATCGAATGAGGGCTTAAACCAACTCAAGAAAACAGGTTTTATTGCAATGACAGCACCGTTATTAACCCAAAATGAGAACATATACATAGCAGCCCCATATATTTTACCCTACCCTATTTTATTGGAAAACTAAATCTCCAAGGCACACATTTTATCGAGCGCGGATCAACACTCGATATGCACAATTACATTATAGAAGCACTATCTTGAATAAAATTGCATCAACTGATATTTCATTGGTTTCTACAGGGACCTGTGACCTGTGTGGCGTTTTCCAGAAATGGCGAGCACTTTGCTTCTGGAGGCAATGATGAGCAGGTGATTCAAATTTGGCATTGTTCTTTTCTTCATTTTGACTTGATGGACTAGATTTAGCTTTTTTTTTTCTTGCTGTACGGTAATCTTAACTGAACAACATTCATCCCTCTCAGCTGCTGGTGTGGAAGACCAACTTTGACGCATGTGAGTTTGGAGAGAGCGCCGGTCAGCAGCACAGGAGCAGCTCTGGCACTGAAGCCCCGCACGCTCACATCACAGTCGGCTCAGAGCAACCGCGACGGAGCCAGGTACACACACACGCGCACGCACACAGGCGCACGCACACGCACATGCACAGGCACACGCACACAGGCACGGAACTGTTTAGGCTGGAGGGGATTTGGCTCGTGTCAAATCCAAGAATGTGATGCTGTTGATATTCCACTTTTGAAATCAAATCAAAACGTTGCCATACCTGCTTGCCAATGCCTAATTTTGTCAGCTCTCAGCTCTGAACCAAACCAGAAAATCTTGCCCTGTGCACTTCTCGGTTAAAACGTACACATCTGAAATATTGGGTCATCTGAAGTCCAGCATTTTGAAATGTATTATCATTCGACTGCACTTCTGAGTATCTGCAGAACCCCTTCTCCGATCAAGGGAACATATACCATGCTATGTCCCTTCATCAAAGACCTATCTGGGCATTATTTAGCTTCATTTATCCTGTTTGTTATGTCTCTGCTTCTTCTCTGAGCTCCACAAAAACAAATTTGTGATATCATATGTAGAGCTTTGAGATCTTCTGTGCAGTTTCAGAAATCATTGCCAGAGTTGTTCTGACCATTTCTGTGGTCAAATCACAACTGCGTGCCTGCATTAGCATGTCAGTAGTGGTTCTGGGTGAACAGTTTTAGCCTTCACAGGAGAAGCCACTTTCCCTGTTAGATTCTTTCAGCCACTATTGATTCAGTATCGACAGACTGGAACCTCAGGCCCACTTGGAGTTCCCCTTTTGGCACAGCTTCTCTGTGCCATGAACACACTTTGCATTCTCCCCTCATCAATGTTGATCCTGTTGCTCTTACACAGCGATGCCAAGATGTTGACACACATTCATGTCTTAGACATGTCTAGGTATTTATTTTGGAGTACCCCAGTAACGACAGTGAGATGATATTTGGTTAATCCAACAGAAATGTGTTTAAGCTGCACAAAAGTGCAGATCATCTTATACCCCTATTTGAATGTTTACGACATTACTTTAAAAACATTTTTGTCGTATTTTAACTATAAACAATATACTCGATATTCAAAATTATTATCTAAATTTTCAATATATACCTGACCTCTGATTTTTTGAAAGGTGCAATATGTAACTTTCCAGCCGTAATAAAATAAATGCAAGGTAAATGCCATACTGTGAAACATTCAGGCAAAGCAAAAACATTCCATCTAAAAAAGCGATTTTTTTTTTTTACAATCTAACTCATGTTCACTGAGAAATTAGTCTAATTAGACCCCCGGCCCGCTGCAGTCCGTCAGTCCCGTGGTTCAAAAGACAACTACAGTGTACCATCTTTATGTGTCCTATGTTACAACGTGGGCACCTGCGGCTTATTGACGGGTGCGTTTTTTTTTTCTTTGTAAATTTCATTGGTGCGGTTTATTTTCAGGAGCGCTCTATAGCCCGAAAATTACAATACTTTTGTCTGTGTAAATGTTATTCTGCGATAACGTTAAAAGTTACACAATGAAACTAAATTCCTCAATAACTGTGCTCTGTATTATACAATTAAGAGAATGGTATAACTAAATTCTCTTTTTACATACCGGTACATTTTATTTTTTCCATCGTAAAATTGAAATGTATCCGAGCATAATGGTTTGTATTACCTTACTAAAGTGTCAGCTCTAGTACTGTCCAGCTAAAACATAATAATCAGCTAAACTTAAACTGAACTGAATCTAAACTAAGAGGTGCACAATAGTGCTGCAATTACAGGCGCTTAATAATTGAAGCCTGTTGTCGGCAGCAGTGGAGTGGAGCAGCGAATCAGATTTCAGCCTCTTGATTTGTCCAGTGTTAGTTACATCTACAAGGGCAAAGCCAAGGTCTTCCCAGGATCCGCTTTCTCCCATTGATTTTTTCTGTTTCAAGATCCACCCACAGCCACTTTAGATAACTCAATCACTACAGGGGAAGAAGAAAAGGCTTCAGAGCTAATTATGAATGTTGAACATGGTAGGAAGTTGGAGTAGGGGAAAGGTAAGTCAAAACTGAAAATAAATGACAGAAAATAAAATGCATACTACAAAACTACATTCAACTTGAGTCAACAAAATTGCAACACAATTCCACACAAATAAAATTATGCAACCCCCCGCTTCTTAGGGTGCATTCACAATACACTTTTAATTCAAATCAGGATTCGTTTGCCTGGCTGGATCAATTCATTTGGATAATTGTGAACGTGCAATTTAACTCTGATCCGGACCAAAGAAGTGAACTCTGGTCCAGTTGGAAAGGTCGGTCTCATTCTGATTGAATCGAACTGTGGTACAATTTGTCAGAATTGTGAACGAAACGGACCAGAGAGCGGAACAAAACCAGGAAGTGACCATGAAGAGGTCCACGCTCAGACACACGTGAGGCTCAGGATCAAACCAAACTCCTGCGTGAGATCGACAACAGGACAAATGACACATAGAAATATGTGAAAGAAACAGGAGCAGGACAATGTTTAATTATAATAACTGATGATCACACAAAAATATATCAGTTTCCAGTGATTAATTAAAGAAAAAACAAAGTTAAAAAGCTAAATGGAACAAAACATAGAAAACAATGCTTTAATGGGAAAAAGTGGCCAATTATTCATACAATAATAAGCTGTACAGGTAAATGTCATAATGCCAAACCTTTCAGAACCCAGAACCTGTGTTTATATAACAGCTGAGATTTATGTCACATTTCCTTTACCCTGGGCATTCCGAGCGATCCAGAGCATTCAGCCCGGCTCATACTCACCTGTCACTCACCTGTCCTCCTGACGTGAAAACACATGTCCGCACACTCACACCTCTCACACTGCAGCTCACACTGAATCACACATGTGGGGCAGGTTATGCTCATGTAATGCGGATCAGGCTGAGCGCCGGGTCTCTTCCTCAAGTTTCCCTGTCAATCCTTTGGCTGATATTGTACACAGCGCCTCTACAGGTGAGTGGGAGATTAGCCTTTCTCGACATTTGGTGCAATTCATAAAATTGTCTTGTGAACGTGAACCGGACCAGCTCAGATAAACAGACAATGTTGCAACTTGAACCCAGCTCCATTTCTATTGTGAATGCAAGTGGGGAGGTACCGTACTTTTCGGACTGTACAGCGCTCCTGAATAAAATGTGTGCAAACAAAATTTACGAAGAAAGTAGAACTTGTTCACATAGGGGCCGCACCTGTCAATAAACCGCAGGTGCCCACGTTGTAACATGAGATATTTACACATAATCTGTGTGAGCTGATTCACCTGTGTCTGTGTCTTCACATCTGGTTCATCTGCTCCTGAGCTTGTTTTGAGCGTCGGACACGGTGCGTCGGGGCGTTGAGCGTCGGGCACTTTGGACGTGCGTCCAGAGCAGCCAACGCAGAAAAGTTGGACAAAGCTGAACTTTTTTTGCGGCCGACGCGGCGCAGCAACCAATCGGAGATTACTCTCCAGTGACGTACCTAGTACGTACTCCCTGCGCATTTCACTACCCGGAAGAAGGACCAAAACAAACCCTGCAACGATTAGAAAATCATCAAGACGCAGCTCTTGGAGCAAATGATGATATTTACTAAACTCTGCTCACCTCTGAAGTGTCTGCGGAACTCAGATAAGCCCCCGTTCTTTTGAACTGTAAAGTAAATACACCAAAGCCACTTTCTCCACCTGTTCTGCCAAGAGAACAGCAACACTGGGAAACACAACTCCTCCTCTGCGCATCTGCGCTGGACGTCTTGGACGCGTGTGTGCTGGTGAGTCTTATTTTTGGACGCGTGTCCAGGATGCCCTGGACATGCATCCAAAAAATAAACTCCCCAGCAGATGCAGGGCGTCTGGCCTTCGAATGTACAGGCATCCAACTTGGACCTCCGGTGAGTTCACACCGCGAATTTGGACGCAGTGTGAGCTCAGCTTTACGTTGTAACATGAGATATTTACACAGAAATATGGTCCGTGGCAGTGATGCACAGGTTGTCTTTTGACTCGTGAGTCAGGTCGGGCCAAGAGAGTCTCAATGCAGCAGGTTCTAAATGGCCTTTGCCACCGTGCACCAAAGGCGGTTAGCGCTCTTGCCTCCCAAGAAGGAGATCATGGGTTCGATTCCCGGACCAGACCAACATCACATGATCTCTCTGGGTGGAGTCTGCATGTCCTCCCCGTGTTACCCTGGGTTCTCTCCGGGTTCTCCGGCTTCCTCCCACCGTCCAAAGACATGCATGTGTTAGGTAAAAATTGGCAACTCTAAATTGGCCCTATGTACAGGTGTTGAAAATTAGCATATTCTGCTATAACACTTAAAACATTGCATCTGGTTCGTCCAATGCTATGTCCTATGCTAATTAGACAAGTAGCTTTTTTCCAGGTTCTGTGTGGCAGGAGTACCCATATCATTGAAACATGGTAAATAGTAGACCGTCTACTATTAACAAAAAATTACAAAGAAAGTGGGAAATGTGAATAAACTCAGTCACAAACCAGAAAATCATACACTGTAACGTACGTAAATTGTATGATTTTGTGGTGTTCAAACTTTTTTCAACGAGGGCCGCATTTTTAAACTTATACGGAGCAGAGGGCCACAAACAACACGTTGTTGAATTTGTCAAATGACAACGTGAATCATTTGAAATGTTGCATTTGACATTGTTTTGATGAGCCTCCACACCTTTTAATAATACTTGGAACATCAATATTAGGTTGGTATAACATCAATGCTTGAATTTTTCCAATTCTACAGTAAAAAGTAAAAAAAAAATGTTTGGATTATAAGTCACACCTTTTTACATAGTTTTGGCCCGGGTGAGGTTTGTACTCCAGAGCGACTTATTTGTGATATTATTCGTTCACACTGAACCAGGACTAGAACAGGACCAGACCAAAGTCTTCAACAAGGACGTTGAATGAGGTATGAACGCAGCTTTCTGTTCAGCGCACAACTGCAAGCCTCGAAATAACGGGCCGGACACGGTCAATGACCAGCGCAAAAATCAGTTTTGACCGACTCCAAACTCAAGGTTCCGGACACAATGACCGACGCAAATTTTTCGCCGTAATATATATTTTTAATAGGCAAAAACAGCGCGGTGAACATGCCCAAAGCGATTCCTATGCACAAACTCGGGCGCGCTATACTACAGACCACGATTATTGCTGTAGTTATACAGCGGAGGAAGGCAGCGGAGCGCATGCGCGCAGGTTTTGACAGACATGCCACTTCGCAGTCTTCTCGCTTCTCATTGGCCGAGCGGTGTCCGTGATCTAATGTCGATGAAAGCGGGGATCTGATTGGCTGCTGCGTTCGGTTGTACTCGGAAATGCCCGGTCTAATTTTGCGCCACAAGTGATATCGAGGTTGGCGGGTGTCAATCTCTCCTCAGTTCGCAATTCAGTCTTTTTAAAGTTATTTGCAACAAAAGCTGTAATTTTGCACATTAGGGACAATGTCAATGTGGAAGTATCCAAGGGCCCCAAGGGCCCCGCCCCCTTTGGAGTTGTTAGCATCGGGGCAATGTATATATGTTAGTAGTTTATTTTGTAGGCTGTGATTTTATATATTCCACAAGATCTCCTTGTGTCAAATGCTGTAAACAGTATTTATTTTGTATCTAAGAAACATTATTATATTAAATTAAACAGTATTAAACATCATGATCTCTGGTTTATAGGAATTCAGTATTTGTGCTCTTCATATCAAATAACAGATACAAGTACTTTAAATTGTTTTACATGCTAATAACCAGGTTAAAACAACACATTTATCTTGTTATTATGACGCCGCGATGCCGCGCGCCCCTGAAATTGTTGGGGGGCCCCAACTTTTTTAGGTAGGGGGCCCCCCTGGCCCCTAACTTTGAAAATCTATTTCTCAGCCTGTAAATGATAAAGAGACATGTTAATAAAAGTTCATTTTTCATTAATTATGTTATTCTGTTTTCCTTTCCTTGTGACCGATTCAGAATTAGCCATGACAGGTACCAAATGATCGGTACCTGTCATGTTGACAGGGACATAAAAATAATTATTTCAAGGCTTGCAACTGTAAACTGGACTTGATGTCGAAGCATGTGCTTTTGTCTAGTGTTGAAGAACAGACCGGGCACTGCTGTTTAGAAGTGACACAGGAAGAAGAATTCAATAGATTTAGTGATTTGGTGTAATACTGATGCTTTGGTAAACTTGTTAGCATGTTCTTTATGCTATAGGTATCTGAATAACTGTTCATATGTTACGTTAACATACCAGACACTTACCACAGTTCTGTCTGTGCCTCATGTAGCTGAAGGTGTTACGTTAGCATACGTACACCTATTCACCATGTTGTTCATTCTCTAATCTGTTATTTACTTAAATTGCATTTCAAGATGTTCTTGGTCTTGGATTTCATCAAATAAATTTCCCGCAAAATGCGACTTATACTCCAGTGCGATTTATAATCCAGAAAGTACGGTACTTTTTTTCGTTTGGACCAACTTGCCGCAGGATGCCGGAGGGCCAACAAAAAATGGTCTGAGGGCCGCATTTGGCACCCGGGCCATATTTTGGACATGCCTGCGTTACAGCAACATGTAAACCTAATGTATCAGACTGTAACTGAACTATTGAGGCGTTTGAACATGATTTTGTAAAGGTTAAGAAACTGTTAAATCATTCTTTGATTATATATATTTTTACCACTCTTGAGAGGTAAGTGCCACTATTAATAGCCTCGAGTACAAAGCGTTTGGTCTGCATTAAACAGCTGCTAATGCGTCAGACGGACACTTAAGAGCTGTTGTTCTGATTCTTTGATAAGATGCCATTATTCCCTGAAACCCTGTTGTAAATAGATTTTAATAGCCTCTCCACTCAACAGGCGCTATTGCAGACATGGTTAAAGGCTTAATTACAAAATGAGCAGCCGAGCCAGGCAATTAAGATGATTTGTCTCAAAATCTCTCTCAGGTGAAAAAAAGTCTCCTCACCAAACTGCTTTCCTAAGGACATGTGATATTAATTCATTTGGCTTTGATAAAAATGTGATGTAACGCTAATGTTTTGTTTGTTTGGACATACTTTTAAGTACAGCGGATGGTGCGTTTATGTGCTATGTAGGTCACAATGCATCTTTTCACACGCAACATAAAAAGCTTTTCATGAAGTAGCAGATCTCCACTAAGGCTGTGGCAGTATGGTAAAAACATATATATTATAATGGCCCAGATTTATATTCATAAACTCAAATATATCTCAATAGAAATCCATCCAGTTTATTTATTTCCTTGTTGCTGGTATTGCTGTCTTTTTGGACACTATTTTACAAGGGCAGGAATTGGCCTATTGCCTGATAAAAGAATCACATGTATTTCCAATTTTGTTTTTTTAGAATCATAATCCTTACCTGACTCTAAAAACACATCCAAAAGACAAATACTGTGGCATTATTACATCAAAATGTAAAAACAATCCTTATTTTCATCAATATTAAATGCACTTTGTAAATATTCCCCATCTAGAAGTTTCATTCTCCATAGTTCAACTTTTATTCGGTTGATAATGTATTTAAAATGTCTCAATGTACAGTAGAAACAACCGTTTGACAAGTCGACCACTAAAATAATTGTTTAAGCAACAGCCCTAATTTCAGAACAGATCTAAACTACAGGGTTAGCAGTTTTTATGCAGAGAAAGATGTGATATTTTGGAGGTCATTTGGGTCCCTCTAATTGCGTCCATTCAAACTGCGATTTAGATTAGATTGTGATTAATCTTACAGCCTCACTGAACAGATTAATTTCCATAAATCATAGACTTTGAGGGTGATCTGAATGCGACAGGCCATTCCTTTTATTTAATATTGTTAAAATAAAAACCTATAGACTTTGTCACCAAAAACATAACCTTAACCTTGGCAAATAACACATTATGTACTTTTGCTGTTCCATCAAAAATCAGACAATACTTTCAACCTCGATTTTCAACGCGATTTATTTATTTCCCATCAACCTTCCATTTAGTGCTTTTACTTTGTATTTAATCAACATGAATAAAAACACAGCTATTTAAAATGTGCTGTGTCTTTGATTTCCTCTCCTAGAGCTGTAGTGCTCATATTTGGCTGGTATTCAGGAAATAGTGAATGCTCTTTTCCACTTCTTACAGAATCAAACACCAAACAAAGAATTATTTAAATGTATGGTTTACAGTGCTCTGTCACTTTTCTGTTGGAGATGTGCATGTTTCAAACTTTACACAGTATGCATTAAACTTATCCATCTTTAAACTTATTAAGTAAGTAAGTAAGTATTTCCATGTAGACGAGCAGGTGAGTTTTTTCTTGACAGTAAAAACACATTTTAATTAGATAATGCGTTTAATGTCATGTGCATCTTTAAATGATTGGTTTTAGAGGTTTTATTGCAATAATTCAGTATTTCAGTGAGGAACATTGCCCTTACAGTAAGGAATTATAGCCCTGTGCACATTTTTGGATGACTTTGTCTACTGAAGTGAAATATGCCATGCTTTTAATTTACTTTACTGTAAACGTAAGCGTACGAGAGTAGGAGTTTTGTACAAAAACTTCAAATTTAAATATTTATGCTGAGTTGTAAGCTAATCATTTTGCTCGACCTTTATCGTCACTGGCACTGAAAGCTTTCACTTCCTAGCTGTTTGTCACGTTTGAATAATCATTTGTCAGCCGTGTCATTTAAACGGATGCTGAGCTGCACCTGGAAGTCCCGGCTTCCCAGACTTCCCCTTTCATGTATAATTGAATCATTCATAATTTATTATTAATACGGCCTCTTTCATCCCATATAATGCACACTGAGCCTCACACACGTGTCAATGGAAAGCAGGCAAGAAAAAATGACACTATTTCCTGTATGTGCTCTCATATCTCCTTAGCCATAAGACAAATGCATATGCACGCTATCAGGCTGGACTTACATTAGGGCTGTCCAACGAACCCAGATACTAAAACTAGTATTAAAAAACCCCAGATATTTATTTTGAGTATCATTACAACATTTTTGAAATAATAAATAGAGAGAATATTTAGAGAGATTTTAAAAACTAGTATCATTATTTGTTAGAAATACTTATATCATTGTGGTATTGAAATCTATTGAGCACTGAACCTTTTTCTGACCACACTAGATTAAATAGTAGTGTATATAGTTAAGCAAAAAGTGCAATGTTGAGTTTGGATGTCGACAGGGAACAATTTAGTATTCTGCAACTGGTCGTCTTTGGCTTTGTTTCTGTAGATTTGGTACAGTCTGAAAGTGTTTGCAGTGTCTTTAATGAAGTGTACCAGGCCGTCTGAGGGTCCTAAGCCCCAGGCCAACTTTATCTAAGGAGGAGCTACACACCGCAGTGAGGATTAGAGAGAACACAGACATGAAGAGAAAATAATAATCATAACCAAACGCCGACTTGATCTGGGAACTCTAAACACCCAGCAACGTTTGTATTTTTAAAGAAAATCACTGACTTTTAATGTTGACTGCACAATAGTGAGACTGTTTTACAATCGTTTTATTGAAAATATTTTAACATTCTGCATTCGGTGCTGGAGTGGAGCATTGTCTCTGCAAAACAAAACCAATTTGAATAAGATTTTGAGGCTTGGTGGCAAGAGCTCAGGGAAACAAAGGGACAGCAGCTCATTTTTGGCCTGACGAATTCGCTCTGAATCTTACTCAGAGGATTGTGGCAGACACTCATCATCCCTTGTGGACCGAATACTGTCTCCACCATCCGGACGAAGGTTTGTGACGCCTCGAATGATGATCAAGAGAGGCATTACATCCTTTGTCCCACGTAATATTCATCTGCTCAATAAACTCTTATCCTAGTGCTCTGCTTTGGCACAAGTATGTTAATGTCTGTGTTCTTCAACGGCCTCTTTGTGTTTTCTGCTATCTAAGCTTCACTGGGCTTGCTTTATGATATTATGCAGTTATCATTATGCAGAAATGGATGCATTGTAATTCCTTAAGCTGCCTCTGAGTGCAGGCATCCATTCCCTGTTTCAGTGAGCTACAGTAATGCATGTGTTTGTCACTGACGTAATCTCCTGCTTCCACCCATCACATTGCCAGGACGTGATCATCGCGTCTGAATCAGGACTAAACATGAACTAAGCCAAGATATGCGCTAGGACTAAACTTTACTTGCACTAACTTTACTTACTACACACGTAAGGCAAAGTCAATAATGTAAAGATGTAAATGGATGCAAGTCTAAATCAGGGCTAAACCTGAACTAAACCATGTTCAATCTAGACAGAATGACCATGACCATGACCAACCTAGGGATAATCTGTATTTGGACTGTTGCTGGGGTGCTCCCTCTGCTGGTGCTTGGTTGTTGTTGATGGTTTTTTTAGCTGTATTTTGAATGTTACATGGGCCATTAATTACCTGGACATGTACTTGACCAGAGATACCATCCGTGTAATATGTTTATTGTGCCTGTCAAATAGATAGATAATAAAATAAATACTCGAGGTTGTAATGCTCATTGCCCAATGCTAACCTGAATTTAAGGCCGGTTTAAACCAGGACTAAGACGGGTCTAAAACCCGACTAAACCAGACATTTATTTATGAGAAAAATAAAGGCTTCTTTTTCTTGCAAACCAGGACTCACTTAGGTCTTTAGTAGGGCTAAAACAAAGTAGAACTGGTCCAGATCCGAAGCGGAACTAAAAGAAGTCTTAAGCAGGACTAAATCGTACATTTATTTGTGTTACAATGAATCGCTTCCTTACCTTCTAAACCAAGACACAACTCGGTCTTAAGCAGCAGAAACCAACCAAGGCATAAGCAGGTCTTGGGCAGGACTAAAGCAGGTCTTGGGCAGGACTAAAGCAGGTCTTGGGCAGGACTAAAGCAGGTCTTGGGCAGGACTAAAGCAGGTCTTGGGCAGGACTAAAGCAGGTCTTGAGCTCCAAAGCCCTCCCCTGCAGCCCCTCCTCGAGCCCTACATCTGGGTCTGTGCGCTCACGTGTGCTGACAGACACACGTGAGCGCACACCCTGCACATGAGAGACCGAGGATGTGAAGATCTGCTGCAGCTCCTCTCACTGCCTTTTGTGTTATTTATATGCAAG
>NW_027315823.1:32201594-32360902 GCF_026437365.1 Eucyclogobius newberryi | reverse complement strand
CCTGCGAGGTGGGTCTTCTCTAATGGGCTGCTCATACATTACTTTGCTGCAGTGCATCTGTTGCTGGCACATTAACATCTCATCTCCATTACTCTGCCTTCACTTCCTTATACATACCTGTTCACCTTTGCATAACCTTAGCCACCCTCATTTGCTTTGTATATTTTTTCCGATATTTCTGCCGATATAAAGTCTTTTGTAAGTGATAATTAGCACCTTCTCGCCGCACTCCAGCACTAGCAGGCTGTGCTGGAGGTTTCATGGGAGGAATGCCCTTGGTTTGACCATGAGAGAGGGAGAGAGAGAACGAAAGAAGGAGGGAGAGAGAGCAAAATGGGCTCTGCAGTAAGTGCCAGTGAATGAGTAAGGCGTTTTGTACAGGGGCTGTGCGGAGGGCTCAGTGTGTTAGAGATAAGACACTGTTGCATTAAGTAACTGGGCCCAACTGTTTTTCTCTAGTCCTGCAATTCACATGTTTCAATTAGACAACATGGTGCCATTTTAATAGGCCTTTATGTTGTAACAAAAAGATAAGTTAGTACCAGTTAGGGCAAAGAGATGCAACATTAATAAATATAAAGATAATTTCAACAAAGATCACTGCAATTCCTACCTCATTAATACACCTTTTGGGTGAGGGCTATGATGATTTGGTGGTGGTCAAATCATGACAGTGCTTCTCTTTGTAAATACCTTCTTGATATATCTTGAAATAATTATGTACAAAATCATACAAAACATACAAAACCAAGACCTCTGTACCCTTACCAATTACTTTTTTGTAATGTTAGAGGCATTTTCAAAAAGTGATTATGTCCTCCTGGCATCACTCATTAAATAAAAGTTTCATTCCCCCTTAGTGTTTATAATTATGAAACTGTTGATAGGTTTAATTAGAGGGAGTGGCGCCATCATTATGCCAAAATGTACATGAAACCTGTTGTTTGTACTTAATTTCACAGCAGAGCTGGAAGTGAAGTGGGTGATGACAGTCTTATGACCATAAGCTCTAGATCCTACAGTTGATTAAAGGTGCTGGTACTTGAGCAATTGCAGGAGCTGGTGCAGGAGCTAGAAGAGGAGTTGGTGCAGGAGCAGGAGCTGGTGCAGGAGCAAGAGCACCAACTGGTGCAGGGGGAAGAGCAGGAGCTGGTGCAGGAGGAAGAGCAGGAGCTGGTGCAGGAGGAAGAGCAGGAGCTGGTGCAGGAGGAAGAGCAGGAGCTTGCGTAGGAGCTGATGTAGGAGCTGGTGCAGGAGCAAGAGCAGGAGCTGGTGCAGGAGCAAGAGTTGGAACTGGTGCAGGAGCTGGTGAAGAAGCTGGTGCAGAAGCTGGTGTAGGAACAAGAGCAGGAGCTGGTGCAGAAGCTGGTGCGGGAGCGGGAGCGGGAGCTGGTGCAAGAGCAAGAGCAAGAGCAACGGGTGTGGGAGCTGGTAGAGGAGCAGGAGCTGGTGCAGGAGCTGGTGCAGGAGCTGGTGCAGGAGCTGGTTCAGGAGCTGGTGTAGGAGCTGGTGCAGGAGCTGGTTCAGGAGCTGGTGCAGGAGCTGGTTCAGGAGCTGGTGCAGGAGCTGGTTCAGGAGCTGGTGCAGGAGCTGGTTCAGGAGCTGGTGCAGGAGCTGGTGCAGGAGCTGGTGTAGGAGCTGGTGTAGGAGCTGGTTCAGGAGCTGGTGCAGGAGCTGGTGCAGGAGCTGGTGTAGGAGCTGGTGTAGGAGCTGGTGCAGGAGCTGGTTCAGGAGCTGGTGTAGGAGCTGGTGTAGGAGCTGGTGCAGGAGCTGGTGCAGGAGCTGGTGTAGGAGCTGGTGCAGGAGCTGGTGTAGGAGCTGGTGCAGGAGCTGGTGCAGGAGCTGGTGCAGGAGCTGGTGCAGGAGCTGGTTCAGGAGCTGGTGCAGGAGCTGGTGTAGGAGCTGGTGCAGGAGCTGGTGCAGGAGCTGGTGTAGCAGCTGGTGCAGGAGCTGGTTCAGGAGCTGGTGCAGGAGCTGGTGCAGGAGCTGGTGCAGGAGCTGGTGTAGGAGCTGGTGCAGGAGCTGGTGCAGGAGCTGGTGCAGGAGCTGGTGTAGGAGCTGGTGTAGGAGCTGGTGCAGGAGCTGGTGCAGGAGCTGGTGTAGGAGCTGGTGTAGGAGCTGGTGCAGGAGCTGGTGTAGGAGCTGGTGCAGGAGCTGGTGCAGGAGCTGGTGCAGGAGCTGGTGCAGGAGCTGGTGCAGGAGCTAGTGCAGGAGCTGGTGCAGGGCGCAGAGCCGGAGCCTGCAGATCAGTTGCATAGCAACAGAAACTTTTTGAGGGCAGAAATCTTTCACCACAGGAATGTGTCAGGCACGAGAACAATGATGCAACACACTGTTGCATCCCAAACTCACACGGTGAAAACAGGCTCCTGAGGAAACAACAGCACAAGTGGGTCAGATCCCAGCACTGCCCACTGCACTGTCCATGTCCGAGCCGACTGTGGCTCATGTGAACCATCAGCGCTGTGCTCCAGCAGCAAAACTATGTGTCACACACAAGGTCAAAGGTCAGCCTTTTAATCTTATACAATGAAGTATACAGTTTTGTACAGTGCCGCTGAGGCCTTATTAGTCAATTTTAATATTTTTTTCTTTAATTAATGCCTTATTTGATACATTTTACTCATATTTGAATGTTGCACCGAATCACCAAAGCAAGTTCCTAGCCTGTGAATTTTGTTCACTGCCTATGACAATAAACCTTTTGTGATTCTGATTCTGATTCTAAGTGATATTTGCAAATCTATTTTTCTTTTAATTCATGGCAAGTTGAAGTTTAGTTCAGCTGTTCTTTTTTGCAAAACGTTTGAGATATAATATAATTTGTGGATTAGGGCTGTGCACATCAAATACAATTATGATTATTGGTATAATCGATTAATAAAATTGTGTCACAAAATTAAGATGATTCTTTGAGTGTAAAAGTTGCTCACGGATTGTTCTTTGCTACTTTACAACAGATTTGACATCTTTCTTATTTTCTTTTCATCTGTTTGATCTTAGCTGCACAGATTACCCACCTTTTCTCTAAGCAAATAATCATTTCAATAATCATGATATCGTTATGATTTTAATAATCATGATAATTATAATTTTTTACATAATTGAGCAGCCCTAGACCCGCTATATTGGTTAATTCCACCGATACCAATCTATTAAACCTCTAAAATGGTCTAGTCTAGAGTTTTAGCACTGATCCATCATCCGACACTACTATTCCCAGATAACGACTTAAGAGCGGACACAAGGGCTCTGGTGAGTAAAAATGTATTAGTCATATTGAAATGTTTGCTATTAACAGATGAAATAACTTGGACTTTGGTGTTGGATGTATAGCGCAATGTCTCCCTCAAATATAAGACCCTCAATTCAGTCTAAAAGTTTCATTCTTTTAAAAGTGGACGGTATGAACCAGGAACAATCTGCTAATTTGACAAGATGTTATAGATGTATACTTTTACCCTCATATATTCTAAAATTATCACTTGAATATTAAGCATCGAGTGTCATTTATATTCCACAATTGTATATCAAAAGAAAGATTGTGCTGCATCTTCTCATCTTAACCTATAGGAACAGTGCCTTTGTTCACATGCACGCCAATTATGATCTCATCTCTGGATTTTGAGATTATGTAAATGACCCGAGAACAACTAAATCTGATGTGAAGTAATTATAGGGATCAATATCAGAAAGAAATCAGATGATTTTGGTGATTTTTCAGTTTAATATTCATTCAACTCATAATTATATAAAACCCATAATAATAATGAACAAATAGTTAATTAAAAATAACTTACTAACTACACAATTAATGCCCTTAATCCTATCTTAACCCCTTTATCAAGTAGTTGCTAAGCCTTAATAATGCTTAATAAACCATTTTTTAATTAGGAGTTTTCTTATGTTTAATTTAGGCTAAATAAGGTGTCGTTATTATAAAGTGGTACAAAAAATCAGCAACACAGATTCAATGCGGATGTTTAAAAAGACAGTGAATGACGCACTTCTATCATCAACTATAGTGATGAAGGGAGAAAATCTATGTGTGTTTCAAATAGTGCTCTTTTGTTGTCCTTAGACTTAGCCTTTTATTGCGGTGCAGCGCTTGTATAGTGTATATCGGTGAAGAAGAGGTCTGCGTGACCCCAGCGAGAGGTTAGGGACCTTTGGGACTCGTGCCGTTAATTACCTTCCTATGCACATGTACCGTCCACCAGCACTGCACATGCTCCGATCTGACTACTGCACTCTGGAGACACACTATGGCTTTTCCAATTAATAAGCCTAATGGTTATTGGCAGGTGGCTAGTGAGCGCGGACGAGATTTGTGTTTGACCTAGGGCAGATATTGCTTTTTATGGGTTAACCTCCCCCATACGCCAGGAAATGGTGTTTTTATGGATGACAAGGAACAGGCCATTTATTAAGAAAAGGACAAATAGGGCCGAGAGCATTGCACTGATGGGACTAAACAGTCTTCTGAGGTAATTAGGATTAATGACTCCACACTTTAAGTAAATGTGGTTCTCAGCATCAGCAGTTTGTTTGCTCTTAATATTTCCTTATTCTCATTGGCATAAATTGTACGAGGAGTAAAAATTGCCTTTGGAAAATCGCAATTGCAATAATTTATGTAGTAGAAGCTTTTCTAAGTCTTTACGTATGTCTTTTTATGCTTAATGTCTACTCAGTCTGTTTTTACATCTCTTCAAATGACTAGTGCACGTGGGGCTTTGCAATGGAACAAATTTGAATCGAAAACGAGATTCAGTTATTCCTAATCAAATAAATTACTATTAAAGTTTTTTTTTTAATGTAAGACTTTGACTATTTTTTTTGTGTTAAAAACTCTATCAAGGCTATTTTGTCATATCTTAGCCAAAAGGGTGCATCAACATCAATGAGGTAGGATTTGCAGTAATTTTTCCTTTCATTAAACATTAAAATGTGAGGCAGATTGACCCATAGCTAAGATTTACCAGCGATTGACGAAGTTAGAGCTGCACTTTTATTACATCTAGTTGTGCCACTAATCTAAATGAAAAACAGAAAATGAAGTCGCAGAACCCTTTAGCAAAATTGAATAACAGAGCATGATTTCACATTCCAATCATCATGAATCAATTCCCCGCTTCATTTCAGTTTCACATTTATCTAATGCACCAAGTCACATTTTGTCTAAACTCCTTCAACACTCGGTCTGAAATTGACTACATTTATATTTGTAAGTTGTGTCATTTAGTGATTTGTAGTTGAGACTCTGGTGGGACTTTGGTGTTAGAGGAATTTTGGTTTTAATAATTTAACCTATACACAATTAGGTTAGATTAGACTTCTAATAGATTCAGAAGTCTATTTTTGAAGTTATTTATTGCATGTTCCTATTCTCCTGCTGTTGTGTGTTGCAACTCTAGAATTTCCCCTTTGTGGGACAAATAAAGGTTTTCTTATCATCTCTTATCTTACAGTCAACAGTAGTCTCTATTGAAGGTTTAAATTGTTCATTTCGGACTGTAGTTTTTAATGATATAAGAATAGAAATTAATGATTTGATATTCATGAATCTCACAATAGTGTTGTACTTACTAGACAAAAACGTTAAACATGGCTCAGGAATATGCTTGATCTTGAGACCGTTTTCGATGTCAAAAATGAAAAATTATTAAAAAAATATGCCAGACAATAGACACATTTTAAACACTGAATAATTGTACTTTCTTTACGTTCCGCTGTGGTTCTGACAATGCTCAACATTATTCTTAGACTGTTCAGGAAATATTACATTTTGTCCTGTTTAAGTCTCTTGCTCAAATGAGTATCTAGACTCAATACTTGTTTTAGTATCGAATAGTGTCTGATTTTCTATACTTTTGACAACTCTAGACACTATGCATGTTTGTGTGTTTAAATTATTGTAAGAACGATAAAGTTAATGTGACAAAAAAAACTGTTTACTGCTTAATCTTGACATCCCTATTTGCCATTTATTGTGCTTGTTTTTAGACTATGAGGGGTAGAGTAAACAATGGGGGGCATCATCGTCCTTTCTACTGGTAAGGAAAACTTATTTTCAGGGTGTAGTCGTTTCTCCTCTCGAACAGTAGTAGTTTCCTCACTGAAGACTGTAAACTCGTAGTGCTGACTGTCTCCCACAGGTGAGGGGCTTATGAGGCATAGCTGGTCTTTACCTTGAGTCCGTCCTCTGTCCCTCCTCTGTCCTGCTCAGCTCTTCCTCAGGTTTTGGTGCACTGCAGCTCGCGTCTCCCAGACATGCTGCATTGATATTCAAAGGTTGTTTCTGATTCCCATCGCTGCTCCCTCTCTCCCTGTGTCTCCTGTACTTTCTCTTGCTCTGCCATGACCAAGATAAATGGGTAAAACAGTTGTTGTTTCACACACATACAGTAGCAATAGTGTATGGTGTTCCATTACAAATGTCTTTCCAGTATATATTGAAGAAGGAAGATCCTAAAGGGTAAAATAACTTTGCACTCCATTGCCTGCATTTACCTGCTGCAACTGTTGCTCCTCTAGTTTAATAGTAATAATAGTACTATTTTTAGTAATACTTTTCTTTGGTATGAGCTAGGGCTGTGCTATTTATCTAATTTTGATTACGATTATTGCGATGAATTATTAATTACAGCAATATAACGTCTTAAAGCGCTTACAGAGCTGCCTCTCCCTCCTCCTCTGCAGAGGGGACAGGCAGCAGGACAGACTGCTGCTGCTGCTGCTGCTGCTGTGTGTTCTGGAACTGGCAGAACACCCCAGTGACCGGTGAGAAGCTGTCTATCCAGGACTTATCTGAAGCATTTTGTTCACACTTGAGTTTTCAGAATAAAAGTAACACACGAGATGCAAATATACAATTCAGATCTGAAATGTTTGTTATCTGCAAATACCTTTATGTTACTCATTTGAAAATTGCAAAATGCTCTAAAACTCTCCTAAACTAACTCAAAGGACTGTGAGCTTATGGTGCTCATTAAGTTTGTCCTGGAGCTAACAGCATGAAACGTTATCATTTTCACTTGCTTCAAACTTGTCACTGTCACATAAAAACACTACACACAAGTAAATGCCCTCAATTTTTTTGGAAAGGGAAAACTAAAAGTTATACATTTAGATGTGTAGACAAGCAGATTGGCCGTGGAAATTCTTGATTAGACGTTTCAATAAACAATTTGACTTTTTATCTTATAGCCTATGGGGACAGAAGAATATGTATTTGGGTTGTTAGAAAAAAAATAAGTTAATAATCATTTGAATAATCATGATTACAATTATACAACCCTGTGACGAGCTGGCCCCTGTCCAGGGTGGGCCCCGCCCGCCTAAGGCCCCACATAAGTCCCCCCCTAAGGCAACACAGACCCTGATAACATCTGCCTAAGAGAACAGAGACCCTGATAACATCTGCCTAAGGGAACAGAGACCTTGATAACATCTGCCTAAGGGAACAGAGACCCTGATAACATCTGCCTAAGAGAACAGAGACCCTGATAACATCTGCCTAAGAGAACAGAGACCCTGATAACATCTGCCTAAGGGAACAGAGACCCTGATAACATCTGCCTAAGGGAACAGAGACCTTGATAACATCTGCCTGAGGGAACAGAGACCCTGATAACATCTGCCTAAGAGAACAGAGACCCTGATAACATCTGCCTAAGAGAACAGAGACCCTGATAACATCTGTCTAAGGGAACAGAGACCTTGATAACATCTGCCTAAGGGAACAGAGACCCTGATAACATCTGCCTAAGGGAACAGAGACCCTGATAACATCTGCCTAAGGGAACAGAGACCTTGATAACATCTGCCTGAGGGAACAGAGACCCTGATAACATCTGCCTAAGGGAACAGAGACCCTGATAACATCTGCCTAAGGAAACAGAGACCTGATAACATCTGCCTAAGGGAACAGAGACCCTGATAACATCTGCCTAAGGAAACAGAGACCTGATAACATCTGCCTAAGGGAACAGAGACCCTGATAACATCTGCCTAAGAGAACAGAGACCCTGATAACATCTGCCTAAGGGAACAGAGACCCTGATAGCATCCGTCTAAGGGAACAGAGACCCTGATAACATCTGCCTAAGGGAACAGAGACCCTGATAACATCTACCTAAGAGAACAGAGACCCAGATAACATCTGCCTAAGGGAACAGAGACCTTGATAACATCTGCCTAAGGGAACAGAGGCCCTGATAAACATCTGCCTAAGAGAACAGAGACCCTGATAACATCTGCCTAAGGGAACAGAGACCCTGATAACATCTGCCTAAGAGAACAGAGACCCTGATAACATCTGCCTAAGGGAACAGAGACCCTGATAACATCTGCCTTAGGGAACAGAGACCCTGATAACATCTGCCTAAGGGAACAGAGACCCTGATAACATCTGCCTAAGAGAACAGAGACCCTGATAGCATCTGCCTAAGGCAGGCATGTCCAAACTAGGGCCCGGGGGCCAAATGCGGCCCTCAGACCAATTTTTGTTGGCCCTCCAGCTTCCTGCTATGTCGGCCCAAACAACAAAAAGTAGTACTTTTTACTGTGAAATTGGGAAAATTCAGGCATATTGATGTTATGCCAACCTAATATTAATGTTCTAGGTCTAATTAAAGGTGGAGGCTCATCGCAATTACGTCAAATGCAAAATTTCAAATGATTCACTTTGTCATTCAACAAATTCGACTTTGTCAAGTTGTTTGTGGCCCTCTGCCCTGTTTACGTTTCAAGATGCGGCCCTTGGTGAAAAAAGTTTGGACACCCCTGGCCTAAGGGAACAGAGACCTTGATAACATCTGCCTAAGGCAGGCATGTCCAAACTAGGGCCCGGGGGCCAAATGCGGCCCTCAGACCAATTTTTGTTGGCCCTCCAGCTTCCTGCTATGTCGGCCGAAACAACAAAAACTAGTACTTTTTATTTTGAAATTGGGAAAATTCAGGCCAGGGAACAGAGACCCTGATAACATCTGCCTAAGGGAACAGAGACCCTGAAAACATCTGCCTAAGGGAACAGAGACCCCGATAACATCTGCCTAAGGGAACAGAGACCCTGATAACATCTGCCTGAGGGAACAGAGACCCTGATAACATCTGCCTAAGGGAACAGAGACCCTGATAACATCTGCCTAAGGGAACAGAGACCCTGATAACATCTGCCTAAGGGAACAGAGACCCTGATAACATCTGCCTAAGGGAACAGAGACCTTGATAACATCTGCCTAAGGGAACAGAGGCCCTGATAAACATCTGCCTAAGAGAACAGAGACCCTGAAAACATCTGCCTAAGGGAACAGAGACCCTGATAACATCTGCCTAAGGAAACAGAGACCCTGATAACATCTGCCTAAGAGAACAGAGACCCTGATAACATCTGCCTAAGGGAACAGAGACCCTGATAACATCTGCCTAAGAGAACAGAGACCCTGATAACATCTGACCAAGAGAACAGAGACCCTGATAACATCTGCCTTAGGGAACAGACCCTGATAACATCTGCCTAAGGGAACAGAGACCCTGATAACATCTGCCTAAGAGAACAGAGACCCTGATAGCATCTGCCTAAGGCAGGCATGTCCAAACTAGGGCCCGGGGGCCAAATGCGGCCCTCAGACCAATTTTTGTTGGCCCTCCAGCTTCCTGCTATGTCGGCCCAAACAACAAAAAGTAGTACTTTTTACTGTGAAATTGGGAAAATTCAGGCATATTGATGTTATGCCAACCTAATATTAATGTTCTAGGTCTAATTAAAGGTGGAGGCTCATCGCAATTACGTCAAATGCAAAATTTCAAATGATTCACTTTGTCATTCAACAAATTCGACTTTGTCAAGTTGTTTGTGGCCCTCTGCCCTGTTTACGTTTCAAGATGCGGCCCTTGGTGAAAAAAGTTTGGACACCCCTGGCCTAAGGGAACAGAGACCTTGATAACATCTGCCTAAGGCAGGCATGTCCAAACTAGGGCCCGGGGGCCAAATGCGGCCCTCAGACCAATTTTTGTTGGCCCTCCAGCTTCCTGCTATGTCGGCCGAAACAACAAAAACTAGTACTTTTTACTTTGAAATTGGGAAAATTCAGGCCAGGGAACAGAGACCCTGATAACATCTGCCTAAGGGAACAGAGACCCTGATAACATCTGCCTAAGGGAACAGAGACCCCGATAACATCTGCCTAAGGGAACAGAGACCCTGATAACATCTGCCTAAGGGAACAGAGACCCTGATAACATCTGCCTAAGGGAACAGAGACCCTGATAACATCTGCCTAAGGGAACAGAGACCCTGATAACATCTGCCTAAGGGAACAGAGACCCTGATAACATCTGCCTAAGGGAACAGAGACCCTGATAACATCTGCCTAAGAGAACAGAGACCCTGATAACATCTGCCTAAGGGAACAGAGACCCTGATAACATCTGCCTTAGGGAACAGAGACCCTGATAACATCTAAGGTAACAGAGACCCTGATAACATCTGCCTTAGGGAACAGAGACCCTGATAACATCTAAGGTAACAGAGACCCTGATAACATCTGCCTAAGGGAACAGAGACCCTGATAACATCTGCCTAAGGGAACAGAGACCCTGATAACATCTGCCTAAGGGAACAGAGACCCTGATAACATCTGGCTAAGGGAACAGAGACCCTGATAACATCTGCCTAAGGGAACAGAGACTCTGATAACATCTGCCTAAGGAAACAGAGACCCTGATAACATCTGCCTAAGGGAACAGAGACCCTGATAACATCTGCCTAAGGGAACAGAGACCCTGATAACATCTGCCTAAGGGAACAGAGACCCTGATAACATCTGCCTAAGGGAACAGAGACCCTGATAACATCTGCCTAAGGGAACAGAGACCCTGATAACATCTGCCTAAGGGAACAGAGACCCTGATAACATCTGCCTAAGAGAACAGAGACCCTGATAACATCTGCCTAAGGGAACAGAGACCCTGATAACATCTGCCTAAGGGAACAGAGACCCTGATAACATCTGCCTAAGGGAACAGAGACCCTGATAACATCTGCCTAAGGGAACAGAGACCCTGATAACATCTGCTTAAGGGCTGTCCACAAACCTTCTTGACATAGAGTGGCATATTGATACCTGATAACATATAAATTACTAAAGCAGAGGGCCAGAGTTTGGTGTGGATGTTATGGCCCATTATTAAAAAAAAAGTCTAACCACCTTTGTTTAATGGATCTTAAAGCTAAAAAAGTACTAAAACTGCTTGTCTGTATCTGAACATTCCAGACCAAGCAGCATATCCATGGAGACAAGCAGATGTCCAACACAAAAGTTACTTTCAATAAGAGCGCTGCATTTGAAGTCTTGACATTGACACTTGACATTGACTTTGTACTTCTCTGAAATAGATATTTCTATCGTGTGTCAGCCACAGAGTCTGCTGTAGCTGACTGTAATTATATCACTACATTCTCATTTGTTTTGGTTCTGTCAGCTGCAGAATTGCATGGATCACAATACAAGCCCATGAATTGTACTCATTATTTTCTGATGATGTGATTGGCCAAGTCTTGATATGCATGTCCTAAAAGAGATCATAGTAAACTGGATCTGGGTTATCTTTTTGTCCCCCTTTTCCCTCTCGCCGCCTCTTTCTATAAACACTGCAGTGCATATCATAAGAAAGAAGTGTACTCTGTTTAGATGTTTTCATTGTCACAACAGAAGACCAAATACACTTTTTGTCTTCAGATTTGGTTGTTTAAGGATGGTTTCTATGGCAGTGTACTGCTAATGAAAGCAGTGACTAAACAGCCTGTGTCAGGATGAGGAGTGTGACCGAGCTGTTATCTGTGGATGAGCTGAACAGGTGCACCAGTGTTACTGATAATCACAGTCTCAGTCACAATAATCTGGATCTGACTCTGGACTCTGCACTGCTCAGACCGACAATTCACCTGTGCTGAGTCTGGCAGTCAGTTTCCCCCTTCACTTTCATACATTATATAGTGTATTATAGTGTAAATATGAAGAAATAAAACTCCTATTTATGTTTTTATTTTTGAGATCGCTAGTACAGTATGCGCACGCAAAGAAGGACTATACGTTTATGTCTCTTCATATTTTGATAATGATATGACAATGACAAACTTTACTGATCCACAATATATTTTTTATAGAATAATAGAGTAATAAAATGTGTCAAATATTTTCTTATTTTATCGATATTTTGTTTTAAATCATGCACAAAAGCGGTCCATTTACACATTTAAACAAGACACATTTAAAACACTACATTTAAAAACACAGACAATTTTCATAAGATGATTTTTCTTTTTCAAAATAATGCAAAAGCTCCTCAGTGAAACCGCTCACACAACAGCTCAGATTGAAGAGAGTTCCAAGCTGTGGGAGCAGCATAACAAAAGGCTCACTTCTCCCAATTAGTCAGCAGTAAATAAATAAAATATAAACTATAGCCTATGGGAGATATAGGGTGTGGAAACGGAATAAAATGATCTGCAACATAACGAGTTGTACAGTTGTAAGGAGTGTGGTAGCAGCGTAGAACTGTGTCGCTCATTGTGGGAGACTATTATGTGCTTTATGCTCATGAGTTTTCCCTCTATAACGGCGTCTAACAAGCTTTGATCATCTATTAAGGTTTTGTACATTACTGCCAGGTGGGTTAGTGTAGTTCTGGAACTACAGTGAAGAGTGGGACCATCACAATTCCTTTCTTCTTTCCTTCTGACTTTGCAGTTTATGACAGGGTCTAAAGCAGCTGCATCAACAGGCGCTAGACTCATTTTTGTAAAGACTTGAACGCATTACAGCATACAGCCTTGTCCTATAATATTAAACACGTAATCTCCATCACAGCATCATTTTCTTTATGTCATTTTCTCTATTCATAAGTCCTCTTCTGGTTGCCCCCCTTCTTCCTTTGCTTTTCATGTCTGCAGCCATTTTTTTATGCATGGCCATTGTGCTCTACCTGGCGCTCACCTTGAGAGAGAACAACATATTTTTAGGTTTTACATTATCAAGTCTGTAGCCACCACTTAATGTTTGATAATTGATTTCTATTGTTGATAAAAATGACTTGAGTACATGGTAAGCCCACCCCTACCTCTTGCTGACATGGTACAGGCGATGTCTGAATAGCGTCCACACACACACACACACACACACAAACAAACACACCCACACACACATACTCTCTGCTCTCGCACACGGCGGAGTGGCTCAGAGCTGTGTGTTGCTGCGATCTTCTTTTGACGTGGGAGGATTTCCACATCACAGCGATGGTTGTGAGGACCTGACTGCCATGTAAGTAAACGAGAACCGAAAAAATAGGGCTGAATAATCATGAAGTAAATAATGAATGATAATAATTTGACTCAGGTGGGCATCTTTGCCTCATCCGCTGCTAGTTTGATTCATTTCGTTCTTGAAATGTGGCGCTTATGTGACGGGATTTGACGCGACCACATCTTTGTGATCAAGAAGAAATTATGTGGGGATGTGTCATTTTTAGTATTTTATTGTGATACAAGTTGATAACGTGAATACTTATAGATATCAAAACTAATATTTCAATGATCCAGTGGCATCATGTCTATGTCTGAGGGATTTTAGCCTGAACATTGTAAATATTGATGCTGCCGGTTTTGGAGATGTTTTGGAGACGGAGATGAATAAAATGTATTCATCAAATAATGATCAAATACCTTTATATTTATGATGTGCTGTCTATACTTTCAGTCATGCTTGCACTCACACACAGATATACAGCAGCTTTTCATAAATTCTTCTTCATTTATGATTTAAAATTTAAACATGTATGACTAGTTTGGTTTGGGGAGGCTGTTTTAGATTTGAATAGTGGATGTTCCAGACCCACTTTGCTCAAACAGTAATGGGTCTGTGTGGCCAAGCTAAAAGTCCAGATCTATAGCGTTTTACCAAACAGGGCATTAGAGTGACCCAGCAGTTCTCCTCTGAGGTGCACCACGTCAGAGCCCATCCACACGTCCCCTCGCTCTGCCCCTCGCTCTTCCCCTCTCACACACCATCAGTCCCTCGCCTGCATCACTCTGCGTGTCGGAAGCCTGTTTTTGGACATGTTACATTGGTAAAGCAATTTGGGTTTTACAGTTTCGCCGCCTTCACTGTCAGGACGCTGTAATTGCAACGGAAATATTTTCAAAAAAGGGAAAAACTGGATCAGGATGGCTGATGAGTTTGGTCAGCGCACTTTAGAAAGCTGTTCCAGTCTCAGCCTCGTCCTAATATTCCTCTCCCTGCTCCCTTTCCCTTTTCACGCTTATATCCTGCATAAGACAAATTACAATCAAGGTTTGATTCAGACCACTCTGTATTAAGAAAACTAGTTTGTGTAGTAGAAGAAGAAGAAGAAGAAGAAGAAGAAGAGGTAACACAAACAACCTAATTCATAATGAAGTAATAGATTATTAAGGATGATTAAAGGTGGTATGGACGATTTTTTTCAGCAAATTTTTTATCATATTTCCTCGTGGCGTGGATAAATCATTTGTCCTGCCACGTATCAATCATAAAACGCACCTACCGCTCACCTGCAGCCGCGTGCGACTCGTCCCCACGTTTCCGCGTGCCTAAGCGCATGAATCTATCATAATATAGTTCCCTCAGTGTACGGGGCAAAATGAAGACGGAGAAAGACAGTTCGAGCTGACGCAGAAGTGGACAGAAATCTACGGGAGACGAGAGATGCGATGCGCTCAGTTGCGCTAATAAACAAACGCACGTGTGTGTTGTATCAGTCCGCACGGGGGAGGGCGCATGCGCACTTCCGCCTGCGTTCTCAAATCGCCGAAAAATCGTCCATACCGCCTTTAAGGTTTAGTAACTACAATTAATACCCCAACCCTAACTCTTAACTATAACCTGTTGATTACCTAGTCTGAATCATTCTTAATTAACTATTTGTTCATCATTAATTAAGTCTCTGTTATGCTTTATTAAGGCTAATTAAGATGCAGTTATTAGAAAGGTGTTTCAGAAGAAGACACTACATATATTTACGTTGCCTTGAAGAGTTACTAAAGTTATCTGCTGTTTGTGAGAGTTCACACTTCTCTGTGATTGGCTGAATCCCCCTGTCACTCACTCAGCGCATGATAGAAGCTGGGCAATAAGAAGATTGGTTGGGGAGTTGTCCCCTCATCAGAAACATGTTCACTCCTAATTGTTGCATCACAGGTACAAATCTAGACTTCTGAGCAGTCTTTGGGTACGATCACACTTGTCCTTATTTGGTCGGCCCTAAATTGAGCGCATTCGAATCCTGATGTGGACTTGGTTTGATTTATTGTAGGCTTTAGTCCTGGATGGTTCAGTTTCAGTTTTTGTGGTGAATGAATGTGCAAGTGTGAACGCACCTGAAACCCTCAGTGGACTTGTTCTGTGGTCAAATTGTGTTCACAGTAAATGTATGGCTCTATAGGCATCGCATTCACATTGCCTAAGGGCTTCATTTACTTAGTTTTTCAGTGTTCATTCCCACTGCTGAAAGTAGAGGGCACTCCAATGCCAAAATACCTAAATGATGTAGATGTAGTTAGAAAATATGGAATCCTAATGCAAAGTGACCAAAAGCATGTTTAAAAGCCAATTAAAGCCACAAGAATGCATATTATGTCCATTTTACAGTCGACTCATCGTCTGTTACTGTGAATAGCAACAGTAGGCAGTTTTAGAAATGACTATTATTATGAATTCAACTGTTATGTGATAATTAGACACATTGCCACCTTTCCTTGTGTTCTTCCTTGTCCCGCTCAGTCTTATCTTGTCCTGCACCAAGCCTCTGAGTGTCGCAGGACACACCGTTTTGCTGCGTCATCATCACCTCAGGGAAGCAGCGCGACAGCTCCAGCTACAAAGCAGCTGTCAGCCACTTTCCATAAAGGGAATAGACAAGTACACTGGTACTGCACGAGAGGCAAACAACAGTACACAATTACTTTTCTGTTCTACTCAGGATCAGGGTCTGTCCGTGAGTGAAGAAAAAACATTGAATCAATAGACTGAGAGTGCAGACTGGCATTGAGTCAACTCTACAAGTTTAACTCTAGAATAACTGTGATCAAACCTTCTAATCTATGCTATTTAACACATGGTCGAGTATATTTCTAAGTATGATCCGAACCATATGCTTTTGCTGACAGAAGATTGGCAATTTGAGTAAAATCTTATCAGTTGCACATCCACCTCTAATAGAAGTGCTTATGAACCATCAATCTATACAGCGTTTTGAAGATCCATATGCCTTATAAAGGATGGACAATTCTACAAACAATCTATACTCTGAATGTTTTATATTAAGTACATTTTTAGTCATGAAACTATATAAAGCTAAAGCTAACTTAGGACTGGCATCAATGGCATCTTGAGGTGGGCATTTGTGACAAAAATAGTTTGGACTGTATGTCTTTCTTTTTCTTTTTCTTTTTGGAGCTTTACTAGTGTAATTGCAATGTAAATTCAAGACCATTTCGATACATAGCGTAACCCTATTTAAAAAGAGTTGCATAGATACCCAATAATAGATGTGCAAGCAGTCTCTGAATATTCATAAAATGTTCTTTCTCTTCCCCAGACTCCTGCCCTTCCACTTGTCTTTGACTCTGTTCTTCTTGTAGCATGTTTAATTTAATTAGACCAATAAGTCCCTGATGGTCACTACAGGCTCATCTGGAACGGCGCCTTGGTTTCCCTTCCTCTGACCTTGCAGCGTTAAGTTTGTGTGTCTAAGTTGGCGGGTGCTGCTTAAGTTAGGGAAATGGATGCTCAGTGGACTCAAGACACAGCCCTCCGGTCATGGTTAGACTGGTAAAGTAGAATGTTGAAGTACAAGACAGTTAACAAGCATATTTATACTTGATCTTCTGTATATGCACCAATACGGATACTTCTATCTCATATCTGGTACTAGTATTGGTTGTTTGGCGCATCCTTATGTTTAATAAATTTGACCAGAGAGTTAGAAATGTCAGTGATGCAGTGTAGAATATGGATTACCGGTACTTAGGAAACTTAAGTACTGGGAGGAATAAAGAAGATGAGAATAGAGGAAGCTGATGATTCTGCTGCTTTAGTGGAGATAATATGTAGAAGAGAAGCATTCGTGTAGCTTTTTATACCGCGATCGTGCTTGAGCTGTGATTAAGGTTCCAGTTCAGGTTCAGGTTCGGGTTCGGGTACGGGTACAGGTACAGGTACAGGTTCAGCCGGTGCAGGTGCAGGTGCAAGTGCAGGTTCAGGTGCAGGTTCAGTTTCAGGTTCAGGTTCAGGTTCAGGTTCAGGTTCAGGTTCAGGTTCAGGTGCAGGTGCAGGTGCAGGTGCAGGTGCAGGTGCAGGTGCAGGTGCAGGTGCAGGTGCAGGTTCAGGTTCAGATAACTTTATTTATACCCATAGCTAGAATTGGTTTGCATTTGGATGGGATAGAATGAAATGGGTTACACAGATGAAATATTGAAGTGCAAGTTACAGCTTATTTTGCAAACAAACAGCTGCTGGGATGAAGCGCTTTTTCAAGCACTTTATTAATTTACATCTCGGCACCAAGAACCATCGGCCAGGTTATAGGTTTAGAGGCACACAAATGGCTGATAAGACTCGCCTGGGATCTAAAATACAAACTTCTACAATTCTTTACGAAGAGTGAGTCTGGTCACCATGCCCTCCGTCACACCTCAAGTCAAACTCAGACAGAACCGTTCAGGTCTGTTGATGCGTGTCAAACGAATGACCTCATACTTGGTCATCTGTCATTCAGAACATCCCATTCCTCTTATCTCAGATCAGTAGCCTTTCTCTCATCAGCACCATATTTGTTTTTCTATACAAACGGCCACATGAGTGTTCCTGATTGGCTGATTCACCTGTCGATCACGCTCATCTGAACTCAGGGAGATATCATTCTAGGTAAGGATGAGATGTCAACAAAAGTTTGTATAAATGCATTAAAATTACCATGTACAATGGTCAGTAGAAACATTTTGATATTAATTTGTTCATTTCATCAGCATTAGTCCATAGATTTATATCGGACAGTGGAAATTCACAAAGGCACGTAAAAGTCACCACTTGGTAACAAAGACTAAACTTTCCAGTCTTCACTAGACAAGATTTTTACAGATTGTGCAGAAGGATTTGTTGTCATCTAATTTGAAGTCTGATTTATTACAGTTTAACGCCGAAACAATGAGGCAAAATTAGACATTATGGGCCATTATTCAGTAAGATCTAGTTTACTCAAATGTACTAAATCTAGTAAGATTTAATAAAAGCAAGATATTTAATCCTGGCACTATCAATTTTCTCTCATTTCTAAATCTTTCCTATTCACTTGCAGTGTCCTGGTGTAAGTACTCAACACAGGCAGACAAAGATGATATAAAGGTGACAATATACAGTTTGAATCCGTGTGAGCAAACAGGTTTTATGATTGCACTTCTTCAGTGATATCTCTCCCCGCTGAGGCCTTGAGCGCTGTGTGTTTCTGAGGTTGCTGGGGCTAGTGTGACCATCATGGAGACTTGTGAATGTTCTGGGATCAAACGACGTGTGAACAGTGAGAATCAGTGGGACTGCTGGGAATGCACACTGGTAATTAGTGACTACTTCTGCAAGTGCGAAAAGGCCTTAGCAACAATTTTTATCTACTGTGAGTTGGGTCTGAACAATTTTGGGTCTGAACAAATATTGCAGATTAGATTTGCAATTTATGATGTAAAATTAACATTCAAAGTGCAACATTTCAACTGGTTTGCAAGCAAATGAAATGAAATGACAAGAATCCCATAAGTGCATTTCAGAACATGTTTGTAGAGGTTTAAATTACAAGGTTAGCAGTTAACGTACTTATTATTATGTCCATCGTAATTATTTATGGCACAATATTTCTGTTTAATCTAACATATGGTCACATATTTGAGTGATATTAAGGTATTAGACAACGGTAATGAAAGAAAATTGAGTGTCAGTGATTGTGAATAATGGTTGAATTCTGAATTGTTCTTTTTTTGACTGCTATTAATCTTGTAATCGTAAAAATATTTCTTGGTAGCAGTAGTAGAGACACTGACACAAGTTTATCTTTGCATATGTTGGCATTAGTGTTGCACATACGTCGCAGTTTGGGCCAAAACATTTAACATTGAATCAGGAATGAGTCAGTGCATCATGCAGAATGTTACTTGGTCATAAACAAGGCTCCTTTCTTGGCCAGGCCCGATCACACACTTTTACAATCATTTACAAATACGATATTGCCTGCAACCTTACACTGTCTCCGCGATACCAATGGGCAGGATTGACATGCAGATTAACCAATCAGCAACAAACAACAAAACCTGCACAAAGTTAAATGTCTTCTCTGCCAACATACCGGTAAGTAAAATAAATAAATTGCAATTTTCACAAAAAATCTTGAGAAAATTGAGCCATTATTCAACCTCAAATATGTGATTGTGCACTTTCTGCCATAAGGAGGATGTGTCAAGTTTGTGGAGTCAATCCCTCACTAATAATGATATTGTTCAGTATTTGTGGATTATTACTCTTCTATGCACTTCTTTCAAAACTTCTTTGAATCTTCGTTACAGGGAGAACAACAGGTACTTGTGAGAAAGAAAAACTCACGCACAATGTCTCACTATATTACCATCTTTCATCAGGTTTTTCTTTGTCTAAGCTAAAAAAACGTGAATCTCTAATAGAGGTCCCTGACATAATACAATTCGTGGACGCAAACACAGCAAATTCTTCTCTAAAAATAACCAAACAGGGATCAGAACAGCTTCACATTGGCGTTTGAATACACTCAAAGTTGCTATTGGCGCCCAGGTAGTTTGGGGAAAATGCTTTGTAAATTGACCTCCCATATGTAATGATTTGTTTGAGGTTGAACTTGGTTGTGTTGTAAATGAGCCCATCTCTTCAGGAGGTCTGTGTTCCAGCCTGTGCTTTATGGAAAACAGAAGGTGCCATAGAATATAAATGGTATTTTTTGGTCTAGGAAATTGCTCAAGGTTGAAATATATAATGGTTTCCACTGCAGACCAGCCTGTACTCATCTTTCTAATGTTGATGGCAGTGTTGATGTCTGATTCCTTAACTTTTCAATTCATTTTTTCGTTGAAAAACAAACGCATTCAGTCACGTTGAGGGACTTTGAAGGGGAGTCTGACAATATTGTTTAATGTATTGAATTGTCAGTTTTATCTCTTTGGTAAGGCTGAATTTAAAGATGCACTCTGTCATTTTTCTGCTTGTATGCATTATGTTATTGCTTTGCCTGTAATGTTCTTTGTTGCATTTATAATTGGTGTTTCATTGCTCAAAAGTACCTTGAAAAGCATGCATTTGTTGCACACTTCAAAGATGAGGTTCTAAGTGTATTTTCATTGTTGTTTATTTCTGTAACAAAGACAAACATTTGTCAATGTCCATGTGATGCTCTCTGTTGTTACAGGAAACAGTTCTTCTTTTACAATGTACAATAGCTCAAAATAATCATAAAATAACAAAATATCATATACATAAACAAATTTGTGACAGACATGTGTGTTTGTTCTCTTAGAACGTTTTTAGATTAAGCAAAAGTGTCATTTTTAACTCTCCTGGTGATCCCCTTTGTTTCGATTAGCATATTAGCATACTAATGTTAGCATAGCACAAAGTTACCATACAACAACAACCAGGCTTCAACTTCATAATCTTACAGACAATTTCGGCCTAAACTGTCTCTCTATTGCCTTATTCATGTTCACAGTTCCCATATAAACATTTGTTTTACCACTTTACCTGTAACAAAGACAAACATTTGTCAATGTCCATGTCATGCTCTCTGTTGTTACAGGAAACAGTTCTTCTTTGAGCAGACGCCCCAGATACGGAGATAATAGAGCTCCCCTTGTGGTGTGGCATAGGAACTACACTAATGCAAATCAAAGCGAATTGAACACAGTCTGTCTTTCTAAAACAAACAAAATGATATTAAATAAATTATAACATGAAATAAAATACATTTCGGGGGGTGCCCTATTTGCTAGTCCCACACATTCATACTGTCTCTCTCCATATGGACAACTGGTGGTGCCCCCTCTGTTGAAGCAAACTTGGAGAGATTATTTCCATTAGTACATGACCTGGAGACATGAACCCTAAGACATTTTCATGTGTTGTATGAGCAGTCCTGTCCAGTTCTTCAGTTGTAGGGAGTAATCCACCTCTGATGACTGGTCAAGATAATGAGAACTGAGCTGGCAGTGTTTGACTGGCAAAGATGAGGAAAGTTACGCAGTGCACCTTTAACCTTTCCTATCTTTAGTTTGTGTCTTGATGGGAGAGCCTGCTTTGGCCAATAAAGTGGTTGTTTGCTTGCGTCTGTATTAAAGTAAAGGATGCCAAAAGCAACTGTTACATGTAGAAACGTACTGTGGTGTTTCAAGTTGCGTTTACAGTTTAAATTGAATATACAAATACATATTAGGGCTGCACAAATCTGTAAACTATTGTGATATGCAATATGACTGTACTAATTCCAATATCATTGGATATTTGAATACACTTTTTGAAACAAATATATTAAAATAAAGATTCATTAGTTCAAATCAACAAAACCAAGACTAAATCAAGGCTAATTTGGACCGAATAAGGAATTGCTGAATTTTTTTTAATTTTAAAAACAGAAGATTTATGTCAAAAGGGACATTTTGTTCTACTGCTATATATATTTAGTTTGTTGCTATATTGATTCTTTCTCAGTCAATACTGCAATATCGAGCCTTAATGTGTGATGTTATAAGGTTGGGTTCAGACTTGTACTGGTTTTGTCCTGGTTTGAGTGCTGATGTAGACTTGGTTTGGTCTTTTAGTCTGGGTTTAGTCCGATCTAGCCCAGGTTTAGCTCTTGACTTTACCTAGTTTCTCCCCAGTTTTGATGCCAGTGCAATGGATCCAATGATTGAATCCAGTGCTCTAAGGTATAAGCTCTGCTCTTTAATATCTCTGTAGTAAAGTATTCATCATTATTAACTCACTTTTGTAAAACATGCTCGTGGCAGATGAAGGTCGGAGGCTGTACATGTTGCCTACCACCTAAAAGACAGCTCAGTTGTAATGGGCCGACCCACAATGCACTTCCCACCCGTGTTCATCGCTCCGAGACATCCAAGTGTGTAACTACTGCTTTGTCAGGATTTGATTTCAGCCCCTTTCAAGTCTGTTTCAGCTCGCGCTTTGAGATCTAAAATAATCCTTTCCTCTCCTCAGACCGACTCCTCCAGTATTTGTTAGTGTGTCAGCGCTCAGCCCAATTAAACGGCGCTGATGGTGTCTGTGAAGGAGGCAGGGTGCAGCTTATGTAACCGCTCACCGAGACTGACTGTCCTCTCAACAAACATTGGCAGCTAGATTTGTCACCTGTTTGTCTTCATACGATCAGCCGCAGTTGTAATAAACCATTTTGAAGTGCTCATGTTTTTCTAATTATGACTTAGTTTGGAGGGAAAGAACCTGTGGTAAATATTTATCACAGTTTTAAGTCAGTCGAGGTGCAGTTTGTCGCAAAAAAATGACGAATAAATGTTGAAAGTGACATGAAGAAGTGCTGCACTGACTCACATTTATCTTTGCATAATGTTGTCATTAGTGTTGTGGAGATGGCATTTAGAGAAGCATTGTACATAGCAGTTTGGGACAAAGATTGAAACATTTGAATCAGGAATGAGTCAGTGTGTTATGCAGAATGTTACCACTTACTAATTTCTGAAAGAGAAACCTTCTTTTTTGTCTTTGTCATCAATAAGCAAACATTTTTAGCAACTGAGACTGTGTCCGATTGTCCAAGTTACACAGTTTACTGTTTAGGGCTCATGCCATTTTTAGTGGGGCTCAAATGTCCAGGAAATCGGCGCAGTGTTGACTTGTTGGTGCACATGAACACTTTGCACCAATCAAACGACTTTTTATAATGTTTTAGCAGCGAGACTTGTCCCTCGTTCGACACTCAAGTGAACAGAATTCCTGCTCGGCCCAAAGTGCCAATACAACGGAAGTGTCAATACAACGGAAGTGTCAATACAACGGAAGTGTCAACACAGTGGGGCAGTAATTATTTTGTAATTATTGCCACAACGATGTATTGAAGCTTCAAAGCAACAAAAAGACGAAATGTAGGTTCAACACTACCGTTGTATTGGCACTTCCGTTGTATTGACACTTCCGTTGTATTGACACTTGCTGAAATGCTGAAAAACTCTCTCAGCAACGAGCATTAGGCCAACATTAGGCGGCGGGTGAGGCGCGGAACGCGGGGAGTGCGTACGGGGGAGCACGGCGCACCGCGGCCCGTGCGTGGCCCGTGCACGGCCCGGTGCGCGGTGCGTTGTGATCACGGCGCGCAGTGGCCCGTGCGAGGGAGAACCCGCCCCGCTCCCCGCGCTGGCCACGGCGCACCGTGAACCATGTGGATTGAGTAAACAAACATGCGCAACAGGTGACATTATTTGGAGAATTCATAACTTCTACTGATAAACATACTAAAGGTGAGCAGGGTCTATCAAGCTACTATCGTTTTATCAACGCGTTAACATTTTATGTGAAGCCAGTCTTTTGTCTTTTGAGGGGGGAGGGGGTCCAGAGAGAGACGAAAAAAATTACATCTTTTCAGCTTCAACCCATTTTGAGAAGATCCCTTAGTGCGCGCACAAGAAAATCTATGGCGCGCAGAGTTAAATAAAATTCACCACAAACGGCCACCGGGGCCAATCAAGCAGGAAGCGCAAGTGTTTGACAGTGAAGAAGACTCTTGTGGACAGTAGAAGACAGTAGATAATTAATCATTATTTAATGCATTTGGAAAACAATTTGTACATTGAGCCTTGCATTTGTTGCTTTGTTACAAGTTACAGGTCAAATCTTGCGTGTAATTTATAGTAATTCATTAGTTCACACAAACACACCATATTTTCCTGGCCCGGCCCCTCGGCCAAATTTTAGAACCCAATGTGGCCCTCGAGTCAAAAAGTTTGGGGACCCCTGGTTTAGGGACTAGGGTGGACATCCGGACACAGCCTGGCACATTTTTCTGACAGTTTTAAGAATAAATTAACAAAATAAAGGTTATTATTTGTCAAATTACACTACCTGTCCAAATCGCCTCTTGGATTCAACTAAGCAAATACAGTAGGTCTGAGCCTCTTACTGGATAACTGCTGCATGGGTGATGATCTTTCAGCTGCAACATTATATAAACTCGACTGATGCATCGAGGGGCTTCTCATTTCTGAAACTACCATGTGGAAAGACAAATCCCGTGGTCATTGAAAAGATGTCAGTGTGTTTGAGAAGGGTCAAATCACTGGCATCAAGCAGAGAACATTTCTAAGGAGAAGCAGAAATGTACTACAGCTCTGAACCCCAGTGAGAGTGTTTGGGACGAGCTGGAGAAGGCTTTGTGCAGTGGTCACTCTCTCATATTATCAATACAAGATCTGTGTGAGGAATAATGCAACACTGGATGGAAACAAATCTTTTAATAGCAAATATGTTCTATTATGTACTTAATATGGATTTTGTGATTTTACAGTATGGTTGGTAGGTAACAGTGGTGTGCTATCTCTACATATGTCACATCTGCTGCTAAAAATGTAGACAATGTGGTCAATTTGCAATCGTGTTCAGTACGTTTTTGTGAAATGTGTAGTCCAACCTCATCATTCTGGCTATTCTACACATCCTACAGATTATATTACTGCCACTGATAGATGCAAGATGAGATTAATGTGTGATGTAAGATGCAGATTGGCTGTGTTTGCAGAGAGCAGGGTGCGGCGCCTCTCCTCACAGGCAGGGGGGGCTGTGTGCCAGGGCTGGGGACGGTGCAGTGGGCACAGCTAGGAGCGTGTAGCTTTCCTCAAGGACATTTTGACACAGATGGAGTGGGACTGCAGCCTCTGAGAGCTCTCTCTCACAGCAGAGGCATGACTGCAGTGGGCAAACACCACTGTTACTGTAGGATCAACGCATGGCTTTTTCACACTGTTCTTTTGGCCACACTTTATAATAAAGCATGCATACAAACCATGTTTATTAATCATTTAATGATCATTTACAAATGAACAAAAATAAACTAATCATTACCTATAAGACATATATCTACAAAGTATTTATGAATGCCTTTAGATTTGTCATCATATGTATGTTGAATGTTACGTTAAAATGATTATTATATTATGTACGATTAGTCGATTAATTGTTGCAGCCCTAACATTAAGTTATTGTAAAAAACAAAACGATCATATAGTATAATACATTCAAAGAGTCAAAGAGTTCATAGAGCTGCATAATATTAATATTTTATTACTGTTAAACATTAACTGTGCTACATACTGCATATAAAAAAAAGAAAAATACTTAGAACTACCAAAAGGCCAATGTGTGTAAGTGCAATCAATAATGAATGAACGTACTGTAAAAAGAAAATTCAGGCAAACTTGCAGAACTTAATTAACTACAATCTGGAGTCTGACCTTATTTACTGTGAGCCTATATTTTCTGTATTTCATTTAAAAATAAAACACTTTCTTCTCTTTTTTACGTCGTCGTGGGAACAGGTGTGTGAGGAGCTGATTTATGTCTGACCATAACATTTACTGCTTCATGTAAATGGCAGCTGCTACTTTTGACCAGTCATTGCTCTTTAATGAATCAGAAGCTGAGCGTGTAGGCATTAGGGCTGCACATTATATCGCATACGGTAAGTATCGATTTCACGATACTGGCTAATGCAATAATCGACATTGCATCAAACTAAATATTTTGAAATAATATCGAGGTCTTCCAGCTGACAGAAATGTACAGTTTATGGAAATGTGTTGAAGAGAAAATGTTGAAAAATGTTTTCAACATTTCAATATTTTTTCATGATTTTTCCTATTCAGTATAGATTAGCCTTGATTTTGTCTTGGTTTTGTCTCGGTTTAGTTGTTTTTTTCTGACAGAGTTGGACTAATACATTAAGACATAACCATTATTTGATTTAATATAACTGATTTTTATGATGTCAAAAAGTATATTAAAATATGGCATTAATATCAATATTGTGGTAACATATTGCAATTATTTTTACTATCGTGCAGGCTTGGTTTGCATGTCATGACAATAACTATATCATCCTTTGTCAAATGAAAGATGGAGCAAAGTAATGCAAAGACGCATTAAAACATTACACAGCTGTGCCAACATGACTCAATTTAGGGTAAATGTACGTCTTAAAGAGCTTAAATATGCTCCTGCATGGTCAAAAAAGTCACATTTCTGGGCTCAAAACCATGTCTGAGAAACATTTTCCTCAATGTTTTATAGAGCTTTCACTTTTGAGCTGCAAAGCCTTGAATGTTTAACATCTGTGACTCATTTTATACTTAAATTAGTTAGTGTTTCATTCTGCTATGTATTTACTGCAGCTCATAATCTATTTATTTATTTTTTATTGCAGGTTCATTAAAAATAATGTTTGCTGGAATGATCTTTCTATAGGGCTATTGTGTGAGTGGCATTAAAGTATCTATGAGAACCTAAGAACTGGCGATGTTTTTGAGTAAACATTATTCATGTCATAACTATTGAAGTTGGCCTAATTTTCCTGCTCTGAAGAGACTGTTCTGTTCACGCTGGTTTGTTGGTGTGACTGTGGCTTTAGCTTCCAGAAATACACACTCTAGCATCATTTACTTTGAAGTTAGCTTAGCCACGAGCGACGCCGTCTCTGCTTTACAGCCTCTTTGACTTCCCTTTTTTAGCTTCCTTCAGTTTAGTGTCGTCACGATGCCAACATGTCGAACTCCATTTTGTCATAAAGGGAAAAGCTTGATACTTTCTATTAGCGATATTGTAACGATTAATCAACTAATCGTGACTGGTCGACTATAAAAAATAATTATGTTTTGAAAGATGTAATCATTATCTGGACTATACAGACTCTAAAACACATAACAAATGACCTTTTATAACAAAGACCGTGGCATTATTCAGTCAAAATATATTTGTATTGATAAAACACTTCACTTAACACTTAACATCATTATTAAATGTTCTTTATATAGAAGTCTTCCGTCACCATTATTTCAACCTTTATTTGGTTGATAATGTATTTAAAATGTACAAATAATCGTTTGACTAGTCTACTACTAAAATAATCATCATTGGTGCCCTATTCAATACTATTTTTTTTAGACAAAAGTAGGTAAGCAAAGGTAAGTAAGAATGTAAAAGGATACCAGTATATAATTAAAATGATTCCCTTTTTGTTTTATTATTGCATTAGTTGCTGGATATTGATACTTTTAACAGCCCTATTCAATTTCTTGTTTGAAAAAGAGAGTTACCATTTTATAAACCAACCAAGAAGCTTAAAAAAGTAAATTATTTTACAGGCCTCATTGACTGACACATGAACCTAAATAAAAAGCACATTCTTCACATTTATGCCATTAATATCCCTCATAACATTGTATTTTTATGTATAACTCTTTATTTAATACTGCAACCATTTTACTTTAAAACGAATGCAGAGATTTATCAATATCGAGCTCAGTTTTGCCTGCGATTTACAGGCGGTAATTTTTGGTGCCAATTTTAACCTCTGGCTAGTGAAATGTAACTTAATAACATCTATAATTATATGTTTGTTTTATTTATTTATAAGGAAGAGGCTTTAGTACAAACCTTTGTGTATCTGTTATATCCTTGTTCATGTTATCTATGTGCAAAATAAATGAATAAACACAATTTCAGCACAGGTATATCATATATCTGAGTATTACTATTTCCCATATTTTAGTTAATAGTCAATCCAAATTCCCTGTGTTTAGTAATAAATATCAGGATTGTCTCGCCACATCACAACACTGACATTATAATGAGATAAATGTACTTTCAATGACCCAGCAGGAAAAGGTGCACCATGAAACTTTTCTGGTCTCCTTGGAGATGCTGCGTTCAGGTTGGACGACATCATTTCAGCCAAACTATGGGAGTTTCACTGTTTTTGAAAGAAATACTAAACTTTATGATCCACAAATGTTGAACCTCATCATTATTATGTTTGGGATTGGCTCAACAAACTTTTCGCACAACAAATCAAATATTGATCGTCACCTAATTTTGTATTCAAATAATCATTATCCGGATTACACACTAACTCCTAATGTGTTGAGAGAAGAGGTTTTATGATTTGGACAAAGCAATAATTACTCCAAAAAGATAAAGGAAACATGTACAAGTCGTGTTTTTGATTTAAAAAATAAATAAAGTCTTTGCAAAATGGAGTAAAAAATCTGATATTCACGGGAATTTTGCGTTCTAAACCACTAATCGATTAATTGAGTGAGTAATTGACAATTATATTCTCATCGCCGGTTGCTCACTCTCCCCTAAACACAGATGTGCATTAGTCGATGGTTATTCTCCACTCCAAAGCTCACTGAATGTTAATATCTGATTTAAGGGGCGCATTAGCACAGCATGATGGCCATTGTCAGTCTCTTTTAAGCATCCATCTGGTGCGCAGAGTTACCTGTCATTGTCTATGTGTCATTTCTGCACTCACACACACACACAGGTTTCACACAGTGTTTCCATGGAGACGTGGGGTTTTTTGTGTGTTTTTTTGGAGCAGATGCTTAACTTGGCACCGCTGAAGTTTTGGAGCTGTGATTGAACCTGATTGGCAGGAGGCGGAAGGAGAGCTGTCAAACATTTAGGAAAAGTAATGAATCCAGACTTGAAATTTTTATTCTTGTTTCAGCGATGTCTGCATGTTCTTTCACTCTCACCTGATTTGAGTTGTACAGTAATATTGACGATACATGAACAGATATGGATTGAGTTTAGGTCCTACAGTATTCTCACTTCCTTCTCTCTTCAGTGTTTTCTAGCTGATTTATAGTATTTATAGTATGACATAGTATGATTTTCCAATTATGACTTTATTTAGTGTATTTATACCTGTTGTACCGGTACATATAAATTAAAGTTTTACACCAATTGAGTAGGTATTTGTGGAGGAAAGTGTATGCATAAATTACACAAAGAAAGAACTTTTTTGACCCTCTAAACATCAATTCAATAACATTTTTATTTGTCAAATAAAAAAAAAATCTGACATTAGTTTTAGTACAGTGTTTGCTGGGTAATTTCCTAGTGTGATGTCATCAATTATAAACAGGAAGTGAAATTATAAACCTAAAAAGTTTGCTATTCTGTTATAACATTTCAACATTTTTAGCAAAATTCTAAATATATTTATTTTAACTGCATTTCAGTTCAATGAGTCGTCCGACCTGTCAGAGGCACTTTAAATGTCGAGGGTAACTGAATAAATGATGTTTCCCCAATTTGGTTTCCTTTTTTCTTCATGACTTCTTTTTTACTGAAGTCACTGTGCCGTGTTGATAGTGTGTGATCAAATCAAATCAAATCAATTTATTTTTGTAAGGCCCAAAATCACAGTGATGGTGCCCTAGTGCTGTTTTAACACGCCAGGTGCTTTTTTGGCCAAATGCTAGTCCAGATCTGTTGGTTTGCAGTGCGATGTGAGTGAGGGGGAAAAAGAGAGACGCAGTAGCAGCACCAGCAGCAGCAGCAGCGGTGTCATATTACAACAAGTGTTTGTTTCACTTTCACGTATCGAGAGATGTGGTGCGTCTGTGAGGGAGGTGAGGAGAGCATGCACCGGTGTGAGGAGAAGATGTGTAGTGTGCATCTGTGAGGGAGGTGATGAGAGCATGCACCGGTGTGAGGAGAAGATGTGTAGTGTGCGTCTGTGAGGGAGGTGAAGAGAGCATGCACCGGTGTGAGGAGAAGATGTGTAGTGTGCGTCTGTGAGGGAGGTGAGGAGAAGATGTGTAGTGTGCGTCTGTGAGGGAGGTGAAGAGAGCATGTACCGGAGTGAGGAGAAGATGTGTAGTGTGCGTCTGTGAGGGAGGTGAGGAGATCATGCACCGGTGTGAGGAGAAGATGTGTAGTGTGCGTCTGTGAGGGAGGTGAGGAGAGCATGCACCGGTGTGAGGAGAAGATGTGTAGTGTGCGTCTGTGAGGGAGGTGAGGAGAAGATGTGTAGTGTGCGTCTGTGAGGGAGGTGAGGAGAGCATGCACCGGTGTGAGGAGAAGATGTGTAGTGTGCGTCTGTGAGGGAGGTGAGGAGAGCATGCACCGGTGTGAGGAGAAGATGTGTAGTGTGCGTCTGTGAGGGAGGTGAGGAGAGCATGCACCGGTGTGAGGAGAAGATGTGTAGTGTGCGTCTGTGAGGGAGGTGAGGAGAGCATGCACCGGTGTGAGGAGAAGATGTGTAGTGTGCATCTGTGAGGGAGGTGAGGAGAGCATGCACCGGTGTGAGGAGAAGATGTGTAGTGTGCATCTGTGAGGGAGGTGAAGAGAGCATGTACCGGAGTGAGGAGAAGATGTGTAGTGTGCGTCTGTGAGGGAGGTGAGGAGAAGATGTGTAGTGTGCGTCTGTGAGGGAGGTGAAGAGAGCATGTACCGGAGTGAGGAGAAGATGTGTAGTGTGCGTCTGTGAGGGAGGTGAGGAGATCATGCACCGGTGTGAGGAGAAGATGTGTAGTGTGCGTCTGTGAGGGAGGTGAGGAGAAGATGTGTAGTGTGCGTCTGTGAGGGAGGTGAGGAGAGCATGCACCGGTGTGAGGAGAAGATGTGTAGTGTGCGTCTGTGAGGGAGGTGAAGAGAGCATGCACCGGTGTGAGGAGAAGATGTGTAGTGTGCGTCTGTGAGGGAGGTGAGGAGAAGATGTGTAGTGTGCATCTGTGAGGGAGGTGAGGAGAGTATGCACCGGTGTGAGGAGAAGTCGAAAGTTCACATTTTCAGAACATGTTTGTGCAGATACTGACATAGTATAGTTCAGGTACTGGTGAGTGCGTGTGTCCTGCTCTGAGAGTGTGACACTGTTGAGTCTCTGTGGGACGGTGAGCACTGCAGAGCCACAGATGTTCTCATGATGGAGGACGGGGTGGAGTCCTGCTGAGCCGTCACCAATGACCTTCGGATCCGGGCTCATTCACTCTCACTGTAGAACCAAAGAACTTTTTTCACATTGTGAGCTGTATTCAATTCAACACGCTTGATTCATGGTCCTTTATGGTCCCAATGATGTCCTTTATCATTAGATCAATAGCATGATGTAAAGATCAGATATGGGTTAAGGTTATGGTTTAGGTGAATGTCCGGATCATGTGGTTGCAAGTGTGTCAGAGAGAAGGTGTCATGCAGGTTCTGAGAAGAGGAAGGGGGGTCTGAGCCTGGACAAGCTTTAATAATGCATTAATTAAGAAGTAATTTATCCCCCAAACTCTGGCTGTGTCCCTGGAAATGCTGTTGTTTCTGGGTGCTGATCTTTCGGTAAAATGTTCCTGTCCAAATTAAGCCAATGTCTAGTGTCCAGTGTATGCAGTGGCGATGGAGGCTGTGTCAGGGCTTTAGTCACTTTAATAATATAATGAAACCTTGTTTAGTTTCATCTCAAATAGTGGATCAATGCTGGGCCTGCTGTGTCACTGATGCCATTGATTGAAGAGCTCAGATGTAAATGACTGGTGACCAGTCAATAATGTGTGTCCTCTGTGCTCTCGGCCTGGTGCAGGGCCAGATACCACACACACTCAGCCTTATCACAGCTAACCATCTGTTACTCTACTAAAACAGTGGAGCTATGTGAATCAAATTATCTTATTTGTGGACCATACACTGTTATTTTTCTGTGCTTCAAGTTTGTGACTGTTTTCTGGGTATTCGTTGAAATCTCTTTGTCCTCTGTATTAAATTATACATCTTTTTATGCTGACAGAAGATAGGCAGCTCCTTATTTTTTTTAAACATAGATTTGATCAAATGTTTTTTACAGTAAAATACAATGGACCACTGTGGAGAGCTGTTTCATAACCAATGGTAGGTTTGTTGCCATAGCAACAGTAATCTAAAAGATTGATCAAAGCACTGGTGTATTGTGTTTTCTGAATCTTTTGCATAAACATTGAGTAGCTTAGTGCATTTAGCTCTCTGCTCTGTCTGGTGTCTTTTACTGCATTCACCTCCTGCTGCTCTCAGTGTGAGCCGTGCACAGAGCGAGCCGAGACCAGGAGGCAGCAGTGACAGTGCCGCGTTACGTGGAGCTGCCTGTGTGTCGTCACGGCAGCTCCCTCTCTGCTCACACCTCCTCTCTGCAGCAGAACGGAGCATCCTCTGGCCCCGCCTCCTGCCTCTTCCCTCTCTCGGCAGCGCGTGTCCTCACTATGAGGTTAGCAGCAGCCGCGGTGGCAGAGGCAGCAGGCAGAGCAGTCCAGCACCCACAGTAACACCTGCCCTGAGCTGCTCTCACTCTGTGTCTCTGTGTCTCTGCAGCAGTGATGGGGGAGACCACCATGTAGACAGCAGGCAAAGGAGCAGCAGATGCAGCAGACGCAGCAGAGATGGGGCACCACAGATGGAGCGGCGCTGGACTGCAGCCGTGAAGAGGACCACTGGGCTGTCCCACGTTCACCTGGATGCTCCCCTCCTCCTCACCTCTCTTCGGCTCTTCTGTTTTTTCACTTCTGAGGCGAGACGGCATCTATTGATTAATCTTTTCCCTCTTATCTCTGCCTTCAAGGGCTGCTTCTGATAATAAATCTATGTATGTTTTTGACTCATACCTGGATGAGATTGTCTGAGAGCTCCTCTGCTGCGAGTTCTTCTAATCTTTAAAGCAATAACGAATACTGATCGACTGACTTGACTTGAGTCGGCATCATGGGGGACATGTCGAACAGTGATTTTTATGCCAAGAACCAAAGAAATGAGGGCAGCCCTGCTGCTGCGGGCTTCGGCTGCTCCGTCATGGAGCTGCGGACTCTCATGGAGCTGCGCGGCTCTGAGGCGGTGGTCAAGATTCAGGACGACTACGGGGGAATGGAGGGGCTGTGCAAGCGCCTTAAAACCTCTCCCACAGAAGGTCAGTGCTGCCCCTGTGTTTTAACATGAATGTCACCCCACGGCTCCTGCACTCACTCTGACATTTAGGACTGCACTCTCTGGATTATAGGAACAGTATCACTTTTATCACCTGTATCACGCACATATGAAGAGGTGCATATATTGCTATGGTATTATGCAATCTCTACTGTAGTAAAGAAAATCTGGTTCTGTTCAATATACTTGTTGTCTGCTACAGTTGGACCTGTTGGATTTGTTTCTTTATGAATAAAATTAAATGAAAACACAGTTTTTACAGTCTTAGCTCCATCATAAAGATACATTTTACTCATCAGAAAATATAGCGTTAAATATATTTCCAAACTCACATTTTTGAGTGCTGGCATTTCCGAGCTCTGTATTTTCAAAAATCCTTTTATTAGTCCACAACACAATGGCACAAATTGCACTGTCCACATCCCCAGGAACACGTTGTATCTCAGTGCAGAGTGATGCATTATGGTCCTCTATGTCAGTGACATTTACCCAGATTTATTGAAGTCTCTTGCGTTGAGTGCTGGAATTTACAAAGCTCCTGTTTGTGTTATTAATCATACAGACTCTTCTACAGTTGGCATTTGATCATCCCTGCTCTTATCGCTCTATTGATGAGGCACGTTGCACATTTTTCCTGTATGAGCGCGCAGCCCTAGATACATGCCGTGTCTAGTGTGAATAATGTAGGAGCGGAGAGATGCGGGGACCTTGTAAAGCACCTGGTGAAATGCGTAAGCACAGCATCACAACAGCAGCAGGCGAGCGGGAGGGGAGTCCCGTTTGAAGAGACTAATGAAAATTCAGCTCAGCCGCCCGGTGCTGGACTGGTCTTTAGTATGCACAGAAGTCCCCCCCTCCCCCCCCATACGGCACCGGCTCCCCTCGTTCCCCTCGTTCCCCCATCCTGTCAACCAATCAGCCATAGCTCTATTAGGGAGCGGGTCTCTGGGGCAACGCACGGGAGGTTTGGGCATGCGTCTGGGTTGAGAAAGCAAGAAAAGCAGCGACTGTGGTGGATCTGGTCATGTTTACCTGGCTGTTCCTTGTAGATAAATGGTATGAATTCAATATGTTGTCTGTGTACAGTACCTGAAATCACAAATCATGCAGGTTATACTGATTTGTATGTATGTTAGGGTTAGCATGTTAATATAATAAGAGTTAAATTTAAGAGAGGCAATTTTAGCTAATGATCTGATTTAACTGTGGACAATTGCTATATGTGTCATTCATGTGGGATATGTGTTTTTATTATGCAAATTATCAACGTATATGTGAATTTAGCGCTTTATATTTTATAAGTCTTACAAACACACATTGCATTGTAGTTATGTAAGCTTAGTTGTACAAAAATCCTTTTCTTCGACCTTTCAATGTCATGAAGCCCTTGATGATTACACCAGAGGTTATAGAAATATTATGCCTTTTTTAGGTTATTACAATGAAACTGTAACATTAGAAGTTAATTATTTAACCTTTTGTTCATCATAAACAGCTCAGACCAATAGACAGTTGTTGTAGACTCTACAACAACTGAATGATAGAAACAGGTCCATTGACTTCCTTTTCAAAACTGTAGATAGTGACATTTCACTGTGACAAACATTTTGATTCGATCACAGTGGGCGTAGATAGGGGGTAAGTGAAAACAGGCATTAACTATACAGAAGTTCTCAAACAAGCTTGAATCAATCAATCAATCAATCAATCAATCAATCAGAATCCATCAAAGTTAATGCAGAGTGATGAAGGGAAAATTATTTAACTTTAAATGCTCATGAAAAAATTACAATTTGTCCCATTTAAAATAATTTCTCTCCCTTCAATAAATTAAAGCTAGAACAATATTTTTGAGGCCAAATATTTATTTTGTGTACATTTTGCTTTAGCAGATAACTATTTTTTGGTTATGTATTAAAACTTCAGCAGTAGAGGTTTGAATAATTAACATATAAAACTCATAAATTATACAAACTACTTAAATGCTTCATTATGCTCATTATTTATTACATCTCAAGATTTTTACAATATTTGGAATCAGATTTTGTAAAGCAGTAGTATCTCTTTAAAAAGCTCGATGGCAGAAAACACCGGCAGTTCATCCGTCTCGTTGATCTGTATTCATGTCGTGTCACCTGTATGACATCAGAGCGAGCCTGAAAGCTGATTGGCCGACGCACTCTCGGATTGAGTTTCCCGTTTTCTCTGGTCCAATAGCAGCCCTTCTAGGTCAGCAGCTGTTATACTTAGATTAGTCAGAAGCAGCAGGAAGAAGAAAATGAGAAAATCGCTCCAATCACTGAGCAATAAGTTAACATCAAAATGAATTGCTTTCGCGTAATTACTATTACCATTATGATTGTGCTACATCACATTAAAACAAGAGATTCAAATAGAAATGAATTAGAACAAGCAATATAATACTCTTTTTAATCACAAACTTGAAATTGGAATTGTTCTCACATTTTATGACTCAACAAAATGTCTGAGTCACCCTCTCTCAGTAGATAATATATTTAATAGAATCTGACACCTCTAATAAAAATACACGTTCATTTCACAGTAAACTTTATGCTTTAAGACGCTGAAAACAGTGTGACACAATGTGCTTATAACTACAGCACGCAAGTCTCCTGATAAAAGCCGTATTTAGATACATTCTTCTTTGCTCTGAAAAATCAAAAAATCATATTGGCAAATTAAGTCAGATTACCATTCAGCACACATATATTGAACGGATAAATATCCAATTAAAACTGTAGACACGAGTAAACTGGAAAAAAAAAGTTAATTAATTTGAGATATTTTTAATTGTAGGTAAATGGGTCTGACCAGCCAGGTTTCCAATTGATTTAGCAATTTAAACTATATTTATCTGATCTCAAGTTATTTTTTAATAATAAAAGACAGACTGTTTTTACTTATCAATAGACCTAAATGGAGCAAAATTATAAACGTTCAACATACTCTGTTTAATTGCATTTATTGGATTAAAATGGTTTTCAATATTCATTAAATAAACAATAAAATTACAGAATAATGATCAAAATGCAACACATCAAAACGCAGCAGTTTTCATACTTCTCACACCTGAAGTACCATCAAAGTAAATATTTGGCCCTCTGAGGACCACCAGATCTAAACCAGGACCAAAATGGGACCACACACTTACTACAGTAGTTCTAAACAAGGATTAGCCCAAAACAGACAGAAATGTTTCAGGTTAGTTCAGCCTTTATTTGAAAAGACAATGTACAGAGACATTGAGCACCAGATTATAGTTGGATTAAGATAGTTTACACCCAGTCAACTATAAGAAGAATTCTCAATGTCCTCTTTCTGTCCAGAACACACTAACACAACATCAATCAGCAGGTGGATTAAATTAACTCTTAATTGAACTGCAGAGGAATAAAGAAGCTTGCGTAGCACCTTGTTGCTCACTCCTCTGCCTAAACACACGCCTGATGTGTACACAGAGGTGGGCAATGTATCGAAATATAAATTATATTGTGATTTTTGTTTTGAAGATAGGCACAATTTGAATAGCAAGTGTATCGTTTATTGTAAAAATGCTACTTAAACAGCTGATTAAAGATAAAAACGAAAACAAGTTCTTTTTTGAACTTTCTAATAACGGTTTGAGGTGATATTCTGCACATTCGTGATTCATTTTACAGACATTTCACACGTTTGTGTTTGATTGACATTATATTATCTGCCTTTCATTATCGGGATACACCAAAAAATATAGAAATACATTTCGGTCCATATCGCCCACCCCTATGTACACAGCCATTTGAACATTCATCAGAAGGATGTACATGTTTTGAATAAAGTGTATAGTGTCTAAATGCAGCGCTTGCTGTTCAACACGATGCCATGTGACTAAGTGATCCCAGGTGTTAGTTAATGTTAATGCATTCTGCCACATCACATATGCCCCTCAAAAACGCGCTCGCGCTCATTCTACTCGATTAGCTTCGAATATGTGTGGCGCACTGTCATCGTGTTTGGTGTGGGTAACCGGCCCCTGTCCCGCAGCTTGGTGCTTGACGCTAAAGGCTCCTGACCGGGGTTAACCTATTAGCCTTTGTATATGCAGCCCACGGAAGCCCTTTTAGTAACGCCGCATGAATGGGCCCGCTGCGTTACAAAGGCTCTGTTAGTAAAGAGATGAAACCAGTCGAGAGGTGAGCCCGTGCATTAGGACAAATTAGCCGCTGCGCTGCCGTATAGAGCGCACTGGAAAATTTGCACCGTTTCAGTGGCATTCGAGAGCCCACTTATTTATCCCGGGATCTGCTTGGTGCGCTTTAGGGTTAGATAATACGACCTCAATTCATTTCAATGCATAAAAGCCTCCAGGCGTTATTCGCACAGTATAGTAGCTGCCTTAGAAACAAAAAGGCCATGTATAGCTATGGTTTACTGTCCAAATATAGCCACCGTTGTCCCAGCTGAAGTGACATGTATAAAAGTGCAGTCACATTTCTCCAGACAATCGCTTAGATTTGTCATAATACAAAATAGTGTTTATTAGTCACTAAGCGGCATTGTCAAAACTGTATTTGAACGGAAGCAGTAGTTGTCTTTTTCACATATATTAACAACGGAACTGAAACAAGAAAAAAGTAAATTGGACAGTGGACCACAAGTGACTCGAGATTTGGCTGATTAGCAACATATTAAAAATGTTGGGGACATTTTGAAGATATGCAAAATTGGAATATCAAATGCATTTCTTATCATAAAAAATACTGCAAAAAAGCTGAATAAAATGAAAATGGGAGGGGAAATACCCTCTAAACTTCCAAATACAGTCATTTCACATTTGTCTCATACTTAAATCTCCACTAATAGATTTTAAGACATGTTTTAAGAAATGTCTTATAGATTGACATAAGACATTGTTATAGGGGATTCTCCAAACAAAAAGATTTAAATATCCACTTTTCTCAATATCGCCCACCCTTAAGCAACATATTTTGACCATATTGCCTTAAGCTTACATAACACAGTTTTTTCCTGATAAAGCAGCTCTTAGTCTTGTGATTGATGCTCTACACAAGCACAGATGTTGTGCCCCTGCAATGAAAACATATTTACTTATAAAGGATGCAGCTACATAGAAAACACAGTCTCATTGTGTATTATCTACTGTCATTGATCGGGTGTTGTGTAGACAAACAACTACATATGAGTTACAAGTACTGCAAAATTATGTCCTTGACAAGAATGCTGTCTTTTTATTGCAGAAGTGTCAAACTTGTACCTCGCCACACCTAGTTTTCAAAAATACAGTTATAGGCCCTCAAAGTATGTTGATGTCTTACAAATAAAATGTATTTCTGACTGAAACTATCCCATTATTAATTAGTAGTAATAATAATAGTTGTAGTAGAAGTAATAATAGTCCTAGTTGTTGTAGTTTTAGTAGTAGTAATATTTGTAATGGAATTAAAAGTAGTTATTGTTATACCATAAGTAATAATAGTTGTATCTTGAAATAGATAGATAAAGACAAGATGTTACCCAAGTACCGGTAGTAGTTGTAGTAGTTGTAGTACTATAGGGTAAAATTAAGAATAGGCTTACTATGTACACATAATTTACAGTTACATTTACAGATGTGGTGCAGAAAGTGAACAGTGTGTGATTGATTAAATTGTAGTTCGGCAGAGGGAAATAAACTGTACTTGTGGCGGGAGGTTCTGGTCTGAATGGAACGTAGCCTCCTGCCTGAGGGGAGTGGCTCATATAGTCCATATCCAGCGTGAGAAGGACCTGCTCGTCCCAGAGCCCTGGAGAACGTACAGGTCCTGCAGAGATGGAAGTCTGCAGCTGATCACCTTCTCAGCAGAGCAATGCGCTGTAGTCTCTGTTTGTCCCTGGCTGTGGCTCCAGCGTACCACACGGTGATGGAGGAGGTGAGGATGGACTCAATGATGGCCGTGTAGAACTGCACCATCATCTCCGCTGTCAGATTGGATTTCCTCAGCTGCCGCAGGAAGTACATCCTCTGCTGGGCCTTCTTGATGAGGGAGCTGATGGTGGGCTCCCACTTGAGGTCCTGGGTGATGGTGGTACTGAGGGAGTGGAGGGAGTCTACGGTGGTGATGGGGGAGTCTGTGATCATCTCCACTGTCTTCTGGGCGTTGAACTCCAGGTTGTTCCAGCTGCACCAGGACACCAGCCGATCCACCTCCCTCCTGTAGACACACTCAGGGAGTAGAGCAGAGGAGAAAGTACACAGCCCTGTGGAGCTCCTGTGCTGATAGGCCGAGTGTCTGAGACATTCTTCCCCCGCTGCATGCATTGCCTCCGATCCGTCAAGAAGTCAGTGCTCCACCTGCAGGTGGAGTCAGGCATGTTGAGCTGGGAGAGCTTGTCCTGGAGCAGAGCAGGAGGATGGTGTTGAATGCAGAGCTGAAGTCCACAAACAGGATCCTGGCATAGGTTCCCAGGGAGTCCAGATGCTGCAAGATAAAGTGGAGTGCCAGGTTGATGGCGTCGTCCACAGACTTGTTGGCTCTGTAGGCGAACTGCAAGGGGTCCAGCAGGGGGAGGTGAAGAACTTGAGGTGGGGAAGGACCAGGCGCTCAAATGACTTCATGACTACAGACGTCAGCGCCACAGGCCTTGGTGAGAAGCCGGGGCCCACTTCACAAAAGTTGTCAGAGAACTGGTATTGATGTGTATTGTACTGTGCTCAACACACTCCCAGGAGATGAAGAAAAGTCTCTGTTTTGTCTCATCAGCAGCGCCAGTTCATCCACTTTGTTGGAATGTTAGTTCACGTTAAGAATGCCAGGTAAGGGCGTACGTGCGCCACTTTTCCTAAGGCGCCCGAGGACCCCCACTCGTTTTTCTTGTCTGCAACATCTCACTCATTGGCAAAAAAAAAGGACTAATTCTGCAGCAGATGCTAAAAATACTGGAACTAGATCTGTAGGAGTTATGGTTCTGATGGTTAAGAGCTCTTCACGGGTGTAAGAACACGCGGACACACAATTTATGCATAAAAACAGACAAAACAAACACTCCGAAACACCTGGGCATCGTCTGCGGTGCCATCTTGGAACTTATTTTTATTGTTACATCAATAGACGTAGTGATATTAGAAGTAATAGTAGTAGAATCTGGATAATTAAAGATGACTGAAGATGTTACCCAAGCAGTAGTGGTAGTTATTGTCGTAGTATTGACAAGACAATACAACCTTTCCCTTTGCTAACTTTCCGTTTTGGTGCCTGTTTCACAATGCACTAATGAGCTCCATGGCCCTGTACAGTAAACCTGTGCCTGTTGTAGTTACTGGTGCGGTCCTTATAGGTTAGCGTGGGGTGAACAGGCTAGCGTTTCCCCGAGGCGCTTGGAAGGGTGAATGCCGTGAGTCATTTATGGGCCAGATGGGATGTCAGGCCTTGGCTTAGATTCTCAGAACAGGAGGCAAACTGGAAGGAGCCTCTCAGTGTGCTCTGAACCTGTTTCTACTCAGATGAAACAGGGAAGATAGTTGGTTCAAAACAGCAAACAGCCACCTAAAGGTTGTTGTTATGTGATATCTCTACGTCATAAATTACCAACAGAGCTCATGCCATATGTAGAGATACATAAGCAAAAACAGTTAAAAAGAGAAATTAAAGAGCAACAACACAATTAGCTGCTGGACAGAGATGGGTAGATTAACGTTCATTCAAAATAATATTACTATACAAAGTAGTGGATAAACAATTTACTCAAGTAAGCAAAACTACTACTCAAGTAACTTTAGGTGAAACTGTGTAAAGTCTATGTAATTGGTAGGACAACACACTGTAAATAAAGCACAAATGTTGTTTTTTTTCAAAGGATGGACTCAAAAATGAGAAAAACAAAATCATAATTTAAGAAAAGGGGCAAGAAACACAAATTATTTTATATTGTCAACATCAAACTTAATCCCAGTGGGAATAGTAACCAAATTAAAGTACTGTTACTTCCAACTAAATATTACTAAGTAAAAGTATGCAGTCCAAAAAATGAAAAATACAATTTGTTTACAAAGTTACTTAAGGAAATGTATACTTTTGAAAGAAAGTTAAGTTTAATATTTAACTTATCTTATCCTATAAAATCTCCAATGGTTTAACATTAGGCTGATGTGAGACGACTCAATCTCAGGCTCAATAGTTTAACACTGAGTTGGAGGACAGAATGTAGAATGTTTTGTTTTGCCCTATTTTATGATTAATATCTCTTTAATTACTGGGCCTATTTACTTGAAACTAAAACTGGCATGAAGTCACAGAGCAGCATCGTGGTTTGGGCAGAAGTCAAAACAACCCGAACAAACATGGAGGTGCTGATGGTCGTACTTCGGCCTCTTTTAGGAGATATACAGACTATTGTATTTGTCAAAGACGTGCACACAATGACACGTTGTACATTTGTGGAGGAGAAAGAAGACTGTGCTTTTCTGAACACTGGATTTAACACAATTTATTTTTTTCTGCTTTTCGCTGTTGTGACGCTTCAACCAACTTTTTAACGTCTCAACGGCTTTCGGCGAGAATCTTTCCAGATTGATTCATGTTAAGAACTCAGTTCAGAGTGAGACACAGATCAGTCTGGCATAAACCAGGTTAGAAATATCTTAGAGCAACTTCAAAATTGGTTGCATTGATCAAACTCAAATAATATGTGATTCTTGAGTCATAAGTTTAACATGGCAGGTTTGTGAGCCCAAATAATAATCTGGTTTTCCGTTTGTGATTTGTGAGTTTTAGGTTCCTAACTTACATCTGAAATCATGTCATCATAACATTTTAGGATGTGAAGGCTTTGGGTGAAAAGCATGGAGCAGTTTCCTCTTTAGGGTCAAGAGGATAAAGAGATCCTTAAGGCAGAGATAGTCTTTGATGTTGTGGAAAACAGGTCTGAAGTGTGGTACCTTGGCAAGAGGTAAATATTGGGATAAATGAGTCACATGAGGAGTTTAGAGCTTCAGTGCGTAGCTACTATAGAGGCACTAAACGCTTTTGGCTGTAATAGTGGAAACTCCTTGAGGTAATATTCTTAAGACTCAAAGAGGAATCGTTTAGCATTTCATTGCTGGTTGTACAGTATAATCCATCTTCACTAAATGGAACTGTCTCCAAACAAACCAAGACAAAGTCGCTGTACAGTATTGTATATTGCTGTATTATGTAAATGTTTTTTGACAGGCAAGATGTTCTCTCTAAGTTGTTGCTTCCCCATTTTTCTAAATGCTTTCACTTAGGGACTTACCTTGAACTAAACTAAGACAAGACCAAGACTAAATCAGGAAAGCGAAGAGGACCAAACACACCCAGTGTAGTCCTGATGTAGACTCTGTTTTGGTCATGTTCTAGTGCTGGTTTAGCCCTAGTCTACTCTTGATTTAGTTCCCAGTTTAGTCCAGGTTTAGTCCCTGTTTTGTTGCAAGTGTGAACGCGTCCTAAATCAGGACTAAACTAGGCTCAAACCTCTGCAGCCGAAGATGAGATCAGTTCAGTCCTCACTCCCGCTAGTGCAAATTGTTGTTATGACAAGGCAGAAATGTGCTTTGCCAGTAACTCAGGGTCATCTAAACTAATTTATGTTAATTTTGACAGTGCAGTTTTATTTTATTTTGGTGTTATTTAAAAAAATAAAAATAATGAATAAACAGAACAAGACTGCATCATAATAAAAAAGTCAGTCAGGCATATCACCCTATGCATCGCTCCCATCTGTCCCAAATGGCTGCCAAATGTGTCCATATTCAAGTTCAAGGTAAAAATATAAAATGATTGTCAATCAAATGGAATATCAGTGTTAAAGACAGTTTGAAGTGCCTCATTATTCTCTGTCCAATATTAATGAGGGATCAATTCCAGCAGTAAGTAGCACACCATTAACATTTTGTGATTTGGCAGTGGGATGTCAAGATTATTCCTATCAATAATCGCCAATGTAGTAAAAAAAATGCATGAAGTACTTATTATAAGTAAGTATTTATCTTCCAAAATAATACATTTTTCATCTTGAACATTTGACTTCATTAAACTTGCAAAGAATATACATTAACAAAGGAAAATGTATAGTGAATTTCTCTGTTGTTTGGTCATGGTGTCAACAATCGTGAATACACTTACAATCGTGATGTTTCTTCTCGCTTTATTGTTAACACTCATCCTTTCTTGGCAGCAAACTTTTACAAAACGTACAAATGCTCACATACTATAGGACCAGTTGCCCAAAGCTCTTTATTTGTTGTCGAAGCAATAAATCCTCCCACGTTTGGAGCGCCGTCCTCTCTCCTTTGCCCTTGCCCTGGTCCCCTGTACACCTCGCCTCCATCAGCGTTGTTGTACCTGCTCGCCCCAGCGCCGTCTCCCTCTTCTTTGCTCCCATTTCTATTTCGGTGAGCTGCTCGGTCACTGCCTTCCCAGTGGGCCTCTGTACAGCCTAGCCTAAATAGCTCTGCTCCACATCCGTAACCTTCAACCGCTCTCTCCTACGTCGTCACATCCCAGCAGTAAGTAGCACACCATTTATCCAAAACTTGGTGAATTTGCAAATAAACTAATTATAGAAAATGCGTTTATGGATTAAACAGCTGTTTTCTGCCCTATTTAAAACCACCATGTTTTTTTTTTAATTGTCTGTCACAAGGCAATTGACAAGCCATATGTAGTATCAATTATAAAATCCAAAATATAAATCAAACAAGCTCAAGATTCTCCTTCAAAGATCAAAAGTAAAAATGTGTTCGTTAAAAGCCTGACAGATGTGGAATCATGTAGACATCATCTTTGTTGTGTCTATGCAGATGAGCATTTAGTTTTGTTCTGTTGCACAAATGTCCCGTAAGTTTTTGTATGATGGTATTTGTTTTCATGAAAAGCACTAAAAGTAAGAGAAGCCGTTTATCAGTCTTGTTTCCTCCCCAGACATGTCTTTAAAGGTCAGTCTATGTCAAACTGGCCCTCGTGGATGATTGTGAGATTGAACTGTTGACATTCAGGCTGCACCATATATTGCAAAAGTATTGAAATCACAATATTGGCAGATAAAATAATCGATATTGCAACAAACTAAATATATTGCAATAACACTATTCAATTCAAGTCAATTTATTTTTGTAACGGCCAAAATCACAACAGCAGAAGCTCTTTTTAAAATTAAATGTTGAAAGGCTGATTTTATTCATGGTTTTCAATATTCATTATAAATCAGTGTTGATTTTGTTTTATTTTTTGTTAAGTCTTTATTTTCACAAATACTAAATGTCAAAAAAGCATGTTCAAATATTGAAATAAGATTGATATTGCAGTGCTTAACAGCTATATCATATATTGTAAAGACTTCCAATATTGTGGTATATGACAATAAAATAAAATAAAAATGTCATCACAATGGCAGATCATGATTTATTTATTAATTTCGTCTTATCGAGCTTAAATTAAGGTTTAAGTGTCTGCGGACAATCTGTAGCTAGTGTAAACCAGATGTCATTATTGTCTGCCATAAGCTGAAAATAAAACAATCTATCAGTCAAATCAATCAAAACAATTTGTTTTATTAATTTTCCTGAACAGAAACAATGTAGACTTTTATTCAGTGCCATTTAACATAAATCATCATTCTTTCTCCAAAGTCTGAACTGCTCCAAACTACATGGTGTTACAGACAGATGAAGAAGAGCTTTTGATAAAAAAAAGCATGTATTACATTAGAATAGACTGATTCTCAATATCCTTTGTCCTACAATTAATATCTCAAAATGTATTTACAGCTACATTTGATTAACACTAATGCGTATTGTGCAACAGGTTTTATAGCTACCGGTACTAATTCATTATCATTAAGTTAAAGGTACAAATTAACTCTATGTGGCTGTTTGAATAAAAGTACAATCTAATCAATACAATTTTAAAGTTAAGCCTTGAGGCTGAAAACTACTTGAGTTTAATGTCCCCGGTTCAAATGAGTTTATGTCTGTGGTAAATCTGTGCGTGGAAGTCCCTGCTCCGACAATATTACTTTGGATAGCACAATATGATGTATTGTACAAAGCTTTTATTTCTCCTGGGAGCAAGTTGTTGATGATACTCATGAAAACACTTCACTTGACATATTTATTAGAGCGGTGCGCACAGTAATCCCTGTCTACTTCATGTTGAATTTCTGCTTTGCCTCATAGTTCTGTAAAAATGCCTTCTCCAGCTCATTGTATACAACTGTAACCTAACACCTTATTGCCTGCACTTTTTGTTCAGTCTGGCTGTTTCCTGTACATTTCCCTCAGATATCGTCTTTATTATAGTCTCAACTTTCCTTACAGAGTCCAGTTTGTATTTATGCCCTGCTGAAATGCATTTTTGTAGATATTGGCTGAAGTTAGAAGTACTTACACTACTTATTTATCATCACCTCTTGGTCTTACGTGTTCTTGGGTAAATACATTTTGGCACTCAAAGGTCAGACTGTTCATTACTTTAGTAACGTGTTTGGACTCACTTTTTTCTTTTATTTTTACTCAAGATTCAGTTCACAACATTTTTACCATATCCAATATTAGCTAGTAGAACGAAATATGAAATAAGATGCTAAACTAATACAAGAATCACATTTTAGAACTTCTCTAAACTACAAGGCTAAGTCGTTTTCATTCATCAAACCTCATGAAGTTGAGATATGTTTGTTGAATATGTTGAATGTCCAAAGTGCACAGTGCACAAGATGATCTGTAAAATCAAATGAATCTGCATATAAGCTGCATAATACTGTCAGTACAGACTCTATGGGGGAAGCTATGCCAGGATCCTGTTTGTGGACTTCAGCTCTGCATTCAACACCATCCTCCTGCTCTGCTCCAGGACAAGCTCTCCCAGCTCAGCGTGCCTGACTCCACCTGCAGGTGAATCACCGACTTCCTGACGGATCGGAGACAGTGCGTGCGTCCTCTTTATAGCACGACTCCTGGTTTTGTCCTCCGCATCAGACACTTCAGGGCTGTTTGCGTTCACACATGAAAACTGATTTGAGTCCCATTTTATCTGCAATGTGAACCGAAGTCTGATTTGTGAAAAAATCTGAATTGAGCGTCAAGACCTGCAGTATAAATCGGGACTAAGTCAGGATCGAACCAGGACCAAACCAACCCTGCTTCAATACAATTATCCCCAGTATCATGCACTCTTCATTGGAGTATGCTGCCACCATTAGCACATTCCAACTAGAAGACATCTGAGCGCTTTGGACGACTTTGAAGTTGTAATCTTCCAAATTATGCATGAAGCCAACATGAGTCTGCATCTCTCTCCTTCGTATTTTGATGCTCTCCCCCTCGTTCCCTTTTCACATCCGTCCTTCCATCTCTCCCTCCCCGATGATCATCCTAATCGCATCCTCAAGCCACAGCAGCACCGCGGGCCCACTCTTCTGCTCCCTCTCGACGCAGTCTATTTAATCTCCGCCCCTCATGGGATCTTCTCCGGAATAAGGACACTTTTTTGTGCTCTGTTACTTCCTACTCTTTTCCTCCTTCCCTCCCTCCCTCGGCGGTTCTCTGCACAAGGCGCATAAGACAGAGATAGCCCTTGGAGGATGATTATAATTGATAGACTACCATTTTGTTTCATGACGTGGGCCAAATGACACCCTCCGTCTCGCACTTGCACAGGTTTGGTAGCAGCAGTGACCTTGAGAGAAGCGGTTGATCACTCTATTCCACCCTCTATGCAATATTAGGCAGATATCCTGAGGGAAGACTGAAGTGCAGAGGAGACTCTTACTCTATACATTTCATTGATGATGCTATAAATGTCCAGCAACCGGTTATTGATGCTCAGGAGAGAAGAAAGAATCAAGTGCTTGTAAAAAGGAAATAGCTTACAATGTGGACCTCGCTGTGTTATTGGAGCTGAATCTGTGTGGTTGTGATTTCTGTACAATTACTTAAGCTACAGCAAGATCTGACATCACCTCATATTTTATTAAGTGGGACATATGCAACTACCAGCACCATGGAGCTACTGCATCATGCTGCTTAACTATATATTACCTAAATTAAGCTCCTATGCCACCTATTCCACTTAACTTGCTCGTCTTTCCATGGTTTCACGTTTTTACACTTTGTGCAAGCAAGTGATTGCAGGCACTAGAGTGCGCTCTCCCAATTGAACCATACCCAAGCACAGAAACCCCCCAAAGCAACAATCCTTTGTGGCACGGCATGCTTCACACTTTGCCACGGTGGGAGGAGGTGGGCTAAAGCACATCACGGTTGCTCGTTTACGCACATCCACACAATGAAGTATACAACCCCTAACTTTGCACTGATGTTTCTCATAAGGGAAAGCAAAAGTAAGCGCAGCGTGTTGAGCTGCGCTTCAATAAGAAATGTAAACAGTGACAGAAGTTTTGTTGTCTTCTTTTGCCCTCTCTGCTCTACGCTGTTGTTTAATTCCAAACTTGACAGATGAGTCGGTATCATAACAAGACTCATATCTGCCTCACTATTTCAGAGATATTTAATGCAGCTGGGCCTTTTTTCTCTTTACTTACTTACTTTAAAGTTGCACTTGTCTCATGGAGATGTTATTACTTTGCCTGGATTGGTTGATGTTAAATGTATCTATTATGCATGTATTTAATTACTAGATTGCTTAAAATTATTTAATTTCTAAAAATGCCCTAAAAATATGCATTCTTACGGTGAGCAGGGATTCCTCTCCCCAGATTTGGGGTCTCATTTACCAAGCATTTAACACAATGTTACATGTCCACGTTATGTCATGATGAGGCAGAAAGTGGTCTGTGCTCAGAGAGTAATTTAAGGCTGTTTATAGAAGTTTGTGTCCCTATGTATGAATGCATGAATGTGCTTTATGGTAGTTGTGACTATGACTTAATGCTGTATGGAGCATTTTAGTCAAGATAAGGCCCTGGACATGTCGAGCAGTGGGCTGTCCCAGGAGCCCTGACTGAATTAGGCTCAAACACAGACTGTGCTGGACTGTTTCTGTGGAGCTCTGCTGACTCATACTAGGCTCCAACTGGCTCTGTGCTAAGCTAACAGTATCAGAGGGAAATCCAAATTTGAAATAAGATAGTACAGTAACTTAGACTGTGCTCACACTTCCACACACATCATATCAAGACCAAGAATAAACCAGTACAAGAACAGGACCTGATCAAGGAAAGGAAACGCATGTTTATGTCTAGAGCACAAATAAATTCCAAACTAGGACCAAACCAAGTGTGAATGCCTGTGTGGTTTGGACAGCACAGTGTAAATGTCTCGTTACTCTTGATCCTTGATTGTTTGATTCTGGGTTTTAATTTAAAGGTGAACTATGTCATTTTTCTGGTGGAGGTTCAGTCACCTGCTTTGACAATTCCTTAACCTGGGTAGTTACCCAATAAGCTGGTCTGTAAGCTTAATACTACATTTTGTTTAAGGTATTTTGTGTTCCTGTAATTGAATAAATCTAACATATGCTTAAAGCTGAATGCAATATTGTTGAACACAAAGCAAGTGCAAAAATCAATCATCCTGCACCAGTTACAGTTTGCAGCTTGGCAGTCCAGACACAATAACTTAAAATATCTTTGAACAATTATAATTCCATATGGCTCAGTCCACTGCATCTAATTGTATCTCTTATATTGATGAACAACAGACTTTTCCAGTGCAAAGAACAGAAGGTAATCTGTATGGACGTCCAGACTGCTGCCTTCCCGACAGCCTCACAAATCACATCAGACCTGCATACATTTCCACAGTCCAAGGTCGTCGCTGTATACTTCATCTGTTTCTCCCCCTATAAGGCGCCCTGCACGTGAACCAGCAGCTGAAGCCTGTTGTGTGGATGGTCATTGACAGGCGTGGCTTTGTTTTTAGCTGGATATGCAGAGTCGTGGCCTGTAACGGGGTTTGTTTCTCACCATGTCAGCCGTTTTCCCGTTCTGACCTCTCTCCTCTCGTCACGCCGCGGGCCAGAGCAGACAGCACAGACAGACACCGTCTTCCATATCAAGGACACACCAGCAGCAGATGCTGTTTGCGCTGCAGCACGACCCGCCGCCAGCTCCGGGGCACAGGCAACAAATCGTCTCAACGTAGAAAAACAAATACTGATGGGGTGAAGTTGTTTATTACAACTAATAAGTAACAGTTTGTACCACAAATTTCAGTTGTCAAAAATGGAAACAAGATACTTGCTTTTTTATTTAGTCATGTGACAACACTAGTCAAAATAAATAAAACATGCACATTATGTCAAATAACTTAAATAGCTCAAATGACAACAGACAAGTGACAAGTACCTCATTTAAGCTTAGCCACATTTTCTCAAGCACCTCTTTTGTGCAACAACGGACAACTTCAGATTCAAAACCCAAGATGTCTTTCAGATGCACTTGGTCAGATCTGTGGAGAGGTGACCCTAGTCTCATTTAAAAATACATTATGTTTTACGAACAAAAACTCTCGACCAAGAAGATCACATGGTGTACCTTTAAGATATGTTTTGGCTTATTGTGATGTATAACTGTAGCAGAACTAAACTAGAGTCAAAATTCGTGCTTGCAGTTGGAATACATTATTTAAGAATATGATTAAATATGAGTCTGAATATGATTAAATATGAGGTCTGTTGAGGGTCTGTTGGGAACGTCTAGTGGAGCCCTCTGTCAGTAGGGTATTCAACTCGCACCTCCGGGAGAGCTTCTCCCATGTCCCGGGGGAGGTTGGGGACATTGAGTCCGAGTGGACCAAGTTCTCCGCCTCCATTGTTGATGCGGCTGCTCGGAGTTGTGGTCGCAAGGTCTCCGGTGCCTGTCGTGGCGGCAACCCCCGAACCCGATGGTGGACACCGGAAGTAAGGGATGCCGTCAGACTGAAGAAGGAGGCCTATCAGGCCACTCTGGCTTGTAGGTCTCCGGAGGTCATCGACGGGTATCGGCAGGCCAAGCGAGCCGCGGCTCGTGCTGTCGCAGAGGCAAAAACCCGGGCCTGGGAGGAGTTCGGGGAGGCCATGGAGGAGGACTATCGGTTGACACCAAAGAAATTCTGGCAAACCGTCCGGCGCCTCAGGAGGGGGAAGCAGTGGTGAGACACGGGTGCGGGTGGACGCTTGCTGACCTAGAATGGGGATGTCGTCGGACGGTGGAAGGAATACTTTGAGGATCTCCTTAATCCCTCAGTCACGTCTTCCGAAGAGGAAGTGGAGACCGGGGACTCGGTGGCTGGCTCATCCATCACCCAAGCTGAAGTCACTGAGGTTGTTCGCAAACTCCTCGGTGGCAGGGCTCCGGGGGTGGATGAGATCCGCCCTGAGTACCTAAAGTATCTGGATGTTGTAGGACTGTCTTGGTTGACACGTCTCTGCAACATCGCGTGGCGTTCGGGGACCGTGCCTCTGGACTGGCAGACCGGGGTGGTGGTCCCTCTGTTCAAGAAGGGGGACCGGAGGGTGTGTTCCAACTACAGAGGGATCACACTCCTCAGCCTCCCGGGTAAGGTCTATTCCAAGGTACTGGAGAGGAGAATCCGACCGATAGTCGAACCTCGGATTCAGGAGGAGCAGAGTGGTTTTCGTCCCTGTCGTGGAACACTGGACCAGCTCTATACCCTCTATCGGGTGCTCGAGGGCTCATGGGAGTTTGCCCAACCAGTCCACATGTGCTTTGTGGATCTGGAGAAGGCTTTCGACCGTGTCCCTCGGGGTGTCCTTTGGGGGGTGCTCCGGGAGTACGGGGTCCGGGGCCCTTTGCTCAGGGCTGTCCGGTCCCTGTATGACCGGAGCAGGAGCTGTGTTCGCATTGCCGGCAGTAAGTCAGACCTGTTCCCAGTGCATGTTGGACTCCGCCAGGGCTGCCCTTTGTCACCGGTTCTGTTTATAGTTTTTATGGACAGAATTTCTAGGCGCAGTCAGGGGTCGGAGGGTGTCCGGTTTGGGGACCACAGGATCTCATCTCTGCTGTCTGCAGACGATGTTGTCCTGATGGCTCCATCAAACCCGGACCTGCAACATGCACTGGGACGGTTTGCAGCCGAGTGTGAAGCGGCTGGGATGAGAATCAGCACCTCCAAATCCGAGGCCATGGTTCTCGACCGGAAAAAGGAGGCTTGCCCTCTCCAAGTGGGTGGGGTGTCCTTGCCCCAAGTGGAGGAGTTCAAGTATCTCAGGGTCTTGTTCACGAGTGAGGGAAGGATGGAGCGTGAGATCGACAGGCGGATCGGTGCAGCGGCTGCAGTGATGCAGTCGCTGCATCGGACCGTTGTGGTGAAGAGGGAGCTGAGCCGAAAGGCAAAGCTCTCTATTTACCGGTCGGTCTACGTTCCTACCCTCACCTATGGTCATGAGCTTTGGGTAGTGACCGAAAGAACAAGATCGCGGATACAAGCGGTCGAAATGAGTTTCCTCCGCCGTGTGGCTGGGCGCTCCCTTAGAGATAAGGTGAGGAGCTCGGCCACACGGGGGGAGCTCGGAGTAGAGCCGCTGCTCCACCACGTCGAGAGGAGCCAGCTGAGGTGGCTCGGGCATCTGTTCCGGATGCCCGGATGTGTTTCAGGCATGTCCCACCGGGAAGAGGCCCCGGGGAAGACCCAGGACACGCTGAAGAGACTATGTCTCTCGGCTGGCCTGGGAACGCCTCGGGATCCCCCCGGAGGAGTTAGAGAAAGTGTCTGGGGAGAGGGAAGTCTCCCCTTTCCTTGCCCGTTGGCATAAATGCACAGACCAACTAAGCCTGTTTGAGTCTGGCCCGTGGGAAGTGGAATAGAGCAGTGATAGTCACACTCATCCAAGGGCACTGGTTCAAAGCGTCAAATCCGACACTGCCTCATTTAAATGTGCAAGCGCATCGTTTAGTGTCTGCTACTCTGCATTTTCATGGATACCATCATTTACATTTGCTTAAGTACAGACTCTTTTATCAAAGAGCAACACTCTTTCTCTTTCAGACATAGTAATATTTGTAATATTAGGTCAGATGGGGACATTGTGGGAACTCTGGCATGACATGCAAAGGATAAACCCACAACCCGGTCCAAGATGTTTTATTATTTCACCCTGAAGAAGGCGTTGATGTTTTTTAAACGTATAGCCATGCACAAATAAAGCCTTTTTGATTATTACCGCTAACTTAAGAGTGCCTTGAAATTCTTTGCCTGTTTTTCCATCGTACTGGCATCATACTTGTTTTGTAATCATAAAGAATCACTTGATACTTCCGATGAGCACCTGACTGGTTTTACTGTTTTTACGTTTTAAGATGACGTGATCCCTTCTATTTTATTATGTCCTTTAATTTAAAGGAGACAGATTTTCTTTCATCCTTCAATCATTATTTAGATTGATTTATGCATTTTTGAGTGATACATCATTGTCCTGTATTTGAGGTGTGAGCACTTACTTACAATTCATTGAAGAATTTAGGTCACTATCATTGCCAAATTTATAAAAAATAAGAACACAATGATTTAAAGAAATTTAAAAAGAATGTTGTTTGCTATGGTAAATGCCAGAAAGAAGAGTATTGTATAAAAATCAGTTTTGCTCTTTCTATTATGATCTATTATTCTAGTGTACAGTTTACATTGAACAACATGTAATCATGATCCACATATTTAATAGTTTATCACTAAATTTGGGCAATCCTGCATTAAAAAAACTTAACATCACTCTACCTCAACTTATTTTCTAGAAGTATATCAGAGTTGTGGAAATTAAATTAAAGACTTGCTGATTTATTTGTTACAGAGAATCTTGGCACCACAACAGTAAAACAGCACATAATGCAAATATTTCTACCACAGTGACACACATACTTTTTTGCTTAGTTTTCCCCTGAGAAAGGAGTATGTTGCACCCGAAATAAAGATTGCAAGGTTGAGCTCCACCTTTTATAAAGTAGGTTCACAAGGCTTTTTTGGGACATCATTTCCCATGGAATCTTCACTGTACTACCTTGACCTAAATAACAGGATATAGAGGCTAATTCAGGCAATATGTTTGTCCTTTTTACACAGTTCTAAACCAGCATGCAGGTTTTCTAGTTAAGCATTATGTCTGCATTGTTGTATGAGGGTTGTCTCCATGGAGATGTTATTGCCTTGCCGAGAATGTTCCACAGTTCACTATTCATTCTCATTGATCGACTACTCTTCCCAAAATCCAGTTGTGCACAGCTCTGCCAACAATTAACGTCCAGTCCTGGCTTACTTGTATGTGGAAAAATCAATGGTGTGCTGCGCAGTGGTTGAGTGGTTAAGGCACAGCACACATATGCCAGGCTCTAAGTGCAGCTGGCCGCAGTGTCGTGAGTTCAATTCCTGACTCCAACAATTTCCTGCATGTCCTCCTTTCTCTCTCACCCCCATTTCAAACTGTCCTATCCTGTCTGATAAAGCCCACAGGCCAAAAAAATCTTTAAGAAAAAAAAGTTTTAATATAGTGTAGGTACAATGGTGTGGTGTCAGGAGAGCCAGATGGAATATTTTGGCTGGACTTTCATAAGCCCCTGTCACGTTGCAGCGCAGTCAGATCAATACTGATATACTGGCTCCCTCCAGCAACACAGTTAACTAGTTTCTGGGGCGAGACACTGCTTTTTATGTTTAATTTAAGTGAAAACGTGTGCTTTTTGGCATTTGGAAACCATTCACTCACAAGCTCCGTAGCGTTATAGAGCTATGGGATTAAACTCAATCACATTTGAATGGTTGCTATTAGATAATAAAACAAATCTGTTATTATTATTACTACAGTAAGTTGCAAAATGTCCTCTGCAATCAACAAAATGTCTTCTCTTGTATGAAAAACAACAAAACTGTTAACCCTAGTATGAGTGGGATGAGAACCACAAGGAATTAATGCAAGAAAAATTATCCAATCATAGACGCTGATCGAGGACCGTGTGGAAACAACTGCCTGTGACCATCCTTGACAGATGTTTCTCTGTCATAGTTCAACATCTGAGTGAAAAATTGACTCAACAGTTCCTTTTGAAGCATGTTCTTTTCTCACAATTGAAAATAAGTTACATGCCCTTTAAAATCTACACTCTTGACATGTTCCTGTTAATAAAATAACAACAAATCTAATCATAATCATGATGCTTATTTGAAAAAAGTCAATTTGATCTTTTTCCAATATCATTCAGCTCTAGTGCCACTTTTAATTACAGGAAAATTGCTTGTTTTTGGCATTTGTGTCACTTGGCACCTGCCTAGGCCATTACAGCCCTCTTCATTTTTTGGAGGCATGCGGACCTTAAGTGTCCCCATTGGAGTGTGTAGCTTTCCCTCACCGGTCATAACTATTTCATGGCAGTTGCTGGTAGTTTGAATTTTAATGGCTGTCCCTATTGTGTCCTGGAGCTTATCTGAGCCCAGGGGCGAAACCGGAGACTGACACCCAGATGGGACGCAGCAGATAGGGCACTGTCACTCTCCTTTCAACCTCCTGGCTGTATAAACGTGTGCGCGCTCTCGAACCCAATGGGACAGCAGTGTGTGTGTGTGTGTGTGTGTGTGCGTGTGCGTGTGTGTGTGTGTGTGCTTGTGTGTGTGTGTGTGCGTGTGTGTGTGTGTGTGTGTGTGCTTGTGTGTGTGTGTGTGCTTGTGTGTGTGTGTGTGCGTGTGTGTGTGTGTGTGCTTGTGTGTGTGTGTGTGTGCGTGCGTGTGCTTCTTGTGTGTGTGTGTGCGTGCGTGCGTGTGTGTGTGTGCGTGCGTGTGTGTGTGTGTGTGCTTGTGTGTGTGTGTGTGTGCGTGCGTGTGCGTGCTTCTTGTGTGTGTGTGTGCGTGCGTGCATGTGTGTGTCTGTGCGTGCGTGTGTGCTTGTGTGTGTGTGTGTGTGCGTGCGTGCGTGCGTGCGTGTGTGTGTGTGTGTGTGCGTGCGTGTGTGCTTGTGTGTGTGTGTGTGTGCGTGCGTGTGCGTGCGCGTGCTTCTTGTGTGTGTGCGTGCGTGTGTGCTTGTGTGTGTGTGTGTGTGCGTGCGTGCGCGTGCTTCTTGTGTGTGTGTGTGCGTGCGTGTGTGCTTGTGTGTGTGTGTGTGTGCGTGCGTGTGCGTGCGCGTGCTTCTTGTGTGTGTGCGTGCGTGTGTGCTTGTGTGTGTGTGTGTGTGCGTGCGTGCGCGTGCTTCTTGTGTGTGTGTGTGTGTGCGTGCGTGCGTGTGTGTGGGCATGCATGAAGAACCGCTCTTAATGGTGGAGTTAGTCTGGGGTGACCGTGGCATTAGTGACAAGTGTCTTCTATGGTTGCAGAGATATGGCTAATATAGATTAAAGAAACCAAAATGACCAAAGAGACTTTTAACCATGTTATAATAGTTTTTTCCTTCTCATTTTCCCTCTCAAAGTTGTATTTAGAGTGATTGATGCATGTTTGAGTACAATAATCGGTATTCTCCTCTAATCAAAATGGCATTGCTTCGGCTACATTCAGTTTAATCTGACCCCAATACTCGCCCACTGCTCTGTTCTTATTTGGTCCTCCAGATTTTGTGTCCCATGCGACAGTGATATGCATAGTGAGATGTTTATGGTGACGTACCATAAAGAAACAAGTGCTGCAGACAATCCGTAGTCAGATTACCGGTACTTTTAAAAATTGTAATATGTTGTTTTAGATTAATGCTGCAATTTAAAATGTCCAAAATATGAAATATCCATAATAAGCAGCCATACTATTTGTATTGAAGATACACTATGTACTGGAACTTTTTCCTAGTATTACAAACAAGCAGGTGGTGCTCTCCCCAACAGAGAAGTTACATAATGCATCATTAATAGTTTGAAATATAATGAAAATGATTGCAGAACTGAACAATTTATGACATATATTTACATACATATTTTTTTTTTTGTTGATTGAGAGTCAATTGAGTCTAATCTCAGTTCTAATAAGTAGCAGTTTTACAATACCGTGCTTCTCTAAATATCACCCGGAGCAGTGTTTCCAAAACCAGGGTGAGAACTTACCAGGGTTTAAAATATTTCAAATTGTATAAGAATGGGAAATTTAACATTATCTTAATATAAATGTTGTATGTTTTACAGTTTACAGCATCCTTTTTGGACATACATATCATTAAAAAAAGGAAATGTGATAGTTATAAATGACAATATACCACTAGTAAGCCCATTTATTTCCCTAAAATCTGAGTTAGGGGTACTCGAAGTATGAGACACAGCAATGTGTCGTTTGAAGTCAGAACAGGCCAATTTGTCATGAGGACACAAGGTTTGATTTAAGGCGCTGATGACACCATTCATTTTACTGGAAAAGCATAAACATCTTTCATATAAACGATCATCACCATAAATCTTTCTTGGTATTGCCTTACGGATCCCACTAATGTATTATTTCATGACATGTTTTTATACAGAACAGAAATTTGACAAATGATTTCAAAATACATAAACATGGCATTTAAAGAAGATAAAGCATGTTTTTTCTGGTCCTTAATATTGAACTATTACATAAATAGATTATCATTTTACATTTTGTTTGATGTAAACTGCAATATTGCATGAATTATAAGTAATAGAAGGGTCCATTAACTTCCTGTTCAAAACTGCATAAGCTCCGCCTCTTCATTGTGAGTTTGAATCCGGCTCTCTACAGTTTGCTGCATGTCATTCCCTAGTCTCATTCCCATTTCACGATGCACTGTTGAATAAAGCCTATGGGCTAGAAAAAGAAAAAGAAAAGAAAAGTGGCTATGTGACATTTTAGGTCCTTATATGTGTCACTAGGTGTCTTCATTTGTCAAATAATAACAAGTACTGGGATGTGGGCGGGGATGGAAGGTACGTTAAAACTGAATTTTCTGAGCACACGAGGATTACAATCTAAACATAAATTAATCAATCAAAAAATTAATTTGAGTGGGCCAATGATGACGAAATACTGTTGTAACAAGATGAATTGCTCATTAAAGTTTATATATTTAGCATAATATGTCTCCTTAAAGTTAGTTAGAAGCTGAGGAACGCTGATGGTTGATTGAATGAATGACTGAACGGTCTGAAATTACAGGCTGACCCTGAGGTTCTGTCTAAACAAACTCTTACTTTCTCTATCCCCGTCCTGAAAACACGAGACCCTGAACACATGTCTCATTAATGTGGAGCACACATCCAGGGCAGCCGGCCCAGCTAATATTACTGACAATTACTCTAATGTAAATTCAAGTTAATTACTGGGTCAAGTCAAATCAAGTTCTACACAAGAAACAGAACAACAACTCAAAAGGCAAATAACATCAGCTAATTTTATTTTGTTGGCGCTTTTATTGGTGCACTTTGAAACTTTTCTGGTGCGGGGTCCACCTGGAATGTTCCACAGTATGACAGTAGGCTTAGTTAACTTTCATTATTTAAGTTTGTTTTTTTGTTCATTTTTACTGTGAGTGGCATCACCTTTCCACAGAGCAGATCTACAACTTGGCCTGAATACGAAAAGCTTTTTAATGGTTTTAATAATTTTAATATCATTCTCATGGAGACAAGGAGATGGTGTTCAGAAAAGTTACATAGTGCACTTTTAACCCCGTTCTATTGTCGAGTCCTTGTCGAATGTCTTGACTAATCTTGCTACAGTAATTTTCCTTTTTAACTTGTAGATATTTAAGGTTTGAAAGAAAGTGGCCATTCAAACAAAGTGTTAAAACTGTAAATACTTATAATTCTCAATTGCATTATCGCCCATTTCAAGTCAGTCTGGGAGCAACTATTCAAAACCTGAAACATTTCAATGCACAAACTACTTTGCTGCCATTCGGGTAATGTGTAAGGTGAAAAGTAGGTCGACAATTTCCCGCCTTTCTTTTCTGTATGAACTTTCACAGTAGTCGTTCTGTTCTTCAATGTCAAGAAACATTCAAAAACGTTCAACTTCCACACAATTATACACACACAAGATATTTAAATGTAAGGCCGTGGCTGGAGAGCCGCGGCGCGGTCAAATGGCCGCGGAGTTTCAGGGACCCTAACCCTAACCCTAACCCTAACCCTAACCCTTATAGCCCGTTATAGCCTCATGGCTAACCCTAACCCTAACCTTAACCCTAACCTTAACCTTAACCCTAACCTTAACCCGGCGCGGTCTAAAACGGCGCTAAAACGCGGTCAAATAGCGCAGCAGTTTCGGCCGGGCGCCACGGCTCTGCAGACACTCCCTAAATGTAAAGCTTTTGACATCATAAGATACTTTTCCTACCGTGTACTTTCTGTAGTTCAAAGGTATATTTACTTGTTTTCATGAAGATGTTATAGCTTTGCCTAGAACGTTTCACTGTTTGGCATTAAACTTATGATGACGGTCAGAAAGCATTTTGTCAAGGTCATTTTGAACAATAAAAACCCAAATTGAAAAAAATGGAAGATATATATGTTTAATGTCATAGAGTGAAACAGTCTAGACAAAGCAATAACATCTCCATGGAGACCAGCAGGTGTCAGGTTACATAGGGCATCTTTAAGCTTTTCCCCCCCTCTCCGTTCACAGACGAAAGTTTCTGCACACTTAACCAAAATACTTATGCTGCCCTGATTTCACTCGTGTAGCGACATTGAGGGAGTGATTTTTGGAGTGATTCTCAAACATGTTTTTCCCCTTGTTTTCTCCTCTGCGCTGCGCCACTTGCCAAATCTCCGAAAAGGTTTCCAAGAGGTGCAAATTAAACCCTGGGGTATTCAAACTACAGCGCTCTACATCTATGAGCTTTCTTTGTAATTGTAAGTGAATCCCCCCCCTTTCTCTCACTCGCGATTACATAACACGTTTCTTTTTTCCTTCTTCTCCACAACATTTTAAAATAAACCAAGTCATCGTCATAGAAACAAAAGAGCCTGTGCAGCGCGCTGTCGAGGTCATGACATAAAAGCGTTCAAATTGACTGTGTTGTGTCAGATTTGTTCGTGATGGAGCTTAAGAAATGCAGTTGTGTTTGAGAAATGTACATAGAGGATTCTATTTGTAGTATTTTGGTTTGGTTTTTTTGCGGTGTTTTCTTCATCGATTGCCTCTCATTTATCATATTTATGTAGCTCCAGGTAACATTCAGGTGGAAATTCGTTGAATATTTTTCCAGTTGTGATTTTTTTGCTGCTGCGCAGTGAGAGGTCAAAGGTTATATCATCTCTGCAACTCGGCATGGAAATTATTTCCCAGTTTCTCACTAGAAATTGCGAGAGAAATTACGGGGTGTTCATGTGGTATTTCCCACTGTTAAAGTGGTATTTACCATAATTCTCATCGCACATGAAGGCAGCATAATTATCAGACAGGTGGGATATGTCTGTAAAATTAATCACAGTGCAGAAAAATCACCTCATACCCTTATTTGAAAGATTACTTTTTAAATTTTAACTATAAACTATATACTTGACATTCAAATTTAGCATATCTTCAAAACAACATGCACAATATAATCTTAATTTAGATTTATTCCCCATCTCGCTAGGCAAGTGTGTTTTTATTCCAGGGTTATTCATGCATAACTTTTTTCCAGAGGCTTGTCTCTATGGAGATGTTATTGATTGCCCTAGAATATTTCACACTATGGCATTAAACAATAAGCTATCTCCATGGGCACAAGCAGGGGGCAACAAATAGGGTCGCTCAATATATTGTAATATATTGAATCAAAAACCAAAATTGACTAGCATCAGGTGAAGTTACAGATGTTTTCCATGTATTTTTCTTCTATTTTCAGCAATACAATATTGCCATTGTGAAATAAACACGTTGTATGTACAGCAACACATCAAATAGTAAATAAAAATGTACATTATGTGGATTTAATCATTGCAACCAGTGACATTTTTAACACCTTGTCATCAACCCAAAGTTCATCACTAGAAGTATTATGGCAGATTATGGAGACCTGTTTTTTGGCTGCTAAATCTATATTAATCCAAACCATGAACAAGATTGGATATTAAATTTCAAATATTAGCCAGCAATTGTGTGTAAAAGTAATAAATATGTTGCGTCTTATTAATAGGCAGCCTGTTCATGTCCAGACACTTTTAATCTCTAAATTCCTCCATAACCTCTCTTGTTGTTGCACTGGTGTAAAACAGCCTGTTATTTCTTTGCTACAAATTAATGACTACAAGTTTTAGTTGGACCATCGTTCATCAGTCTGCCAAGTTGTCATTGCCACAGCCATAAACCACCACAGAACTGCGCTAATGCCTTGTAAAGTGTGCCGTTTCTGTTTGCTTACAGTAAGTATATTACTCAATGACCCGTAAAGGAAAAATCAGTGGTGAGTTCACAACAACAGAGCGGCAACTGAGTTTTTGCCACTTTCCAGGCCATTACCATTTAGATCAAAGCATCAGGGAGCAGATAATGTATGTCAATATTTATGCCTGTTTTTCTGCATATGTGGCCCAACAGATCCTGTGCAGAGAATCGTGGTTATGGAACAGTTTATGATTAGAATTATACGGCCGCTTGTTGTTGTTGCATGATAGAATGCGACAGCTCAATGATCCGGGGATAAAAGTGCTTGGGTTTGTATGTGTGAAGATTTTATGCAGCAGTGGACCCCCGCGGTGTGTAGTGTGCTCATTCAGTACAGATGAGAAGAGGGGACAAGCATGTGGATTAGGCTGAACTTCAACATACTCTACAGGGGGGAGCTAAGAGATTCAATTGCGAGGTGATGATGGAGACTTTCTTTGAAGATCCACTGTTCTTAAAGAGGTTTGAAGCGAGTTTTAAAACACACATGTTATGCAGAATTTACTTTTTTGAGCATTTAACCTCATCAAAAACTACAACAGAGTATAAGGGCCCACCCAAATTAAAAAAATGTGGGAATAGAGTCATAACATTTCAACATTAAAGTCATAATTTCATGAGATTAAAATCAAAGCCAGAAAAAAGTCTTACAATTAAGAGAACAAAGTTGTAGTCAAAATAAAGATGTAATTTCCCAAATATAAAGTTTAGGGGCCGGTGTCAATGTTCGATTCAAAGTGACATGATCAGTTCACTTTCAGCACCACGGCCAGGACGCAAAAGAACGGGCTTGGATGATTAAACAGCTTAGAACTACATAAAAGCCTGCAATAGATTTCTAACTGTTTCCTGGCCTTTAAAACGATGTCCCACGTGTGTGCTGATTACAAGACAAGACATTGCAGTTTAGCAGCACCTTTCCTGTTACGCATCAACCACAAACTGTTGGAGCCATCCTTTACTTTCTCCATGGTGTAGCTGTAGTGGACCAGCCGTGCTCCGTGCCACAGCCGCCCGCAGACAGGAGGAGGAGCTTTGCTGTTATATTCACACATGATCTGCTTCTCTATTGCTTTTTTTCTCGACCTGGGCAGTTTACGCACAATCTTTGTTCTTACGTGCTCATTGTGGATTTTACGACAGCCCATTGTTGATTTTACTACAGGTCCGAGGAGCCGTACGCACAGGGAAGCCTCGGTTTCACACAACAATTCTAACCTTTTTGGCACCCCTTGGACAAATTTGGTAAAACACCAGCCCACACTTGACAGCATAGTGGTGGTTGGTACATATTTTGGGCATGCACTTATTTTCTAAGCGGTAGAAGATGGATGGCACTAATTGTGTTCATGTTTGTTTGCGATGTTTAACACACACGCCATCATCCATACAACCTGTGGTACAGGGTCTGGAGCACTGGCCCCAGGCCCGCGGTACAGGGTCTGGCCCCAGGCCCGCGGTACAGGGTCTGGAGCACTGGCCCCAGGCCCGCGGTACAGGGTCTGGCCCCAGGCCCGCGGTACAGGGTCTGGAGCACTGGCCCCAGGCCCGCGGTACAGGGTCTGGAGCACTGGCCCCAGGCCCGCGGTACAGGGTCTGGAGCACTGGCTGGGCAGTGCGCACGGCTCCACAAGCACCTTTCTAAACAAATTTTAGAAAGGTGAAGAGGCCAAAGTCGAGGGAGCAGATTATTATGAAGTCCAGTCCCTGGCTGTGGTGCTGAAAGTGAAACACGTTTCTGCTTCACTTTGGAAAGAGTTGATGTTGGTCCCTTAATCTTAAAATGTTCTCATATTCTCATAATAGTATAAATCTCGTTGTATTAAGATTTCTCTGACTTCGACTTTCATCTCATAAAATTACGACTGAAATGTCGAAATGTTATGACTTTATTTTTGTAAATGTAGGACTTTTTTCTGGCTTCGACTTTAATCTCATAATATTATGACTTTAATGTCAAAATGTTTGATCAACAATCATAATACCATGGCAACAACATGGGGTCGTGACACTGCTTACGAGAGTGTCTTCTCTGTTTCTTCTCTGAGTCCCAAAAAAACACTGAAATTTCCCAGGTTTGTGATGTCAAAAGGTAGAAATTCTGAGGTCGCCTGTGCAGTTTTTAAATCCACGAATCATCTCCAGACTCGTTCTGAGCCAAATGTGTTAATTACAAATGCGTGATATATGTTTTAGTGTGGTTTTGAGCTTTTAGTGCTTACTTTGCCAGTAACATAAAGTAAGCACTAAAAAAAACCCAGATATCTGCTCTGAACTTCCTGTGCGACATCAGTGGGCAAAAACCGACACTTTTCAGGCAACATTTGTGAACATATTTTGCGTTTATTAAAATGCTCAGTACAAAATTTCTCTGACCAGCTGTAATTTAACTGTTCTTGAGACCTTTGTTGGCGTGAACTGATAAATAGCATAACACAATGTAATGGCACCAACCACAAAAAGAAACAGTGTGAGTGGTTGGAACAAATTTAACAAAAAGACAAAGAAAGCATCTTTAATAAACCAGATGGATGGCTTTTCACACCTGTCAATCACCAAACCTGAAAGAGGATTGGTGCTGACGAGGAGGTGCTTTTTAAAGAATTATTGGATTATTGAAATTGTCATGTAAACAGTCACATCTGATGTATGTAATCAGATTTCTTTCTGATTGTTCACACCTGAAAGAGAAAATGTTTAAGATTAAAATACTAAAAACTAAAAATCCATTGATTAACAGACATATTTCATCAGGAGTTGTTGATTATGCAAAAAAAAAAGGTATCTGATAATAACAGTTGTCTGCCTATGTAAATGCACCATACCTGAATGAACTATATCATGCTAACTTCTATTAACATGATTCAGCAACAGCAGGTGAATATAAAGTCAAGATTAGTAGTAGTAGTAGTAGTAGTAGTAGTAGTAGTAGTAGTAGTAGTAGTAGTAGTAGTAGTAGTAGTAGTAGTAGTAGTAGCAGCAGCAGCAGCAGCAGCAGTAGTAGTAGTAGTAGTAGTAGTAGTAGTAGTAGTAGTAGTAGTAGTAGTAGTAGTAGTAGTAGTAGTAGTAGTAGTAGTAGTAGTAGTAGCAGTAGCAGTAGCAGTAGTAGCAGCTGCTGCCATTGTAGTTTTAGAAATAGAAGTTATAATAGTAGATTTTTCAGTAGTTAATTCCTTAATAGTAGTAATAGCCGTTGCATTTTTAGTAGCAGTATTTTAGTATTAGCATTAATTCATGTTTTATTTAAACTTGCCCATAAAGACCGGGCGATACCCTTATGTCCCTTCACTGCAGATGTATTTACAATTTATGCAAATGGAATGAATCTAATAGCACAATATAGCATAATACCCATACTTATTCTCATATGTCACAGCCACAACGACAGTAATGGAGGCACGCTTACATTTGAGTCAACGTGCCGAGATTTATTAACTGCAGAAAAGATGAGCAGCGATTGAAATTCACTCCATTCAGTCTGTATTACTCATGTCCCGCTGATCATGGCTCATTTCGACTAATAGATCCAGTAACTACCTCTTTGCCTCGCGGTGTAAAATGTATCATTCAAACAGAGGTGACAGTCAAGGACACGGCGACAGACCTCTCCCTCTTTCTTAGGGCTTTGCCGATTTATAATAAAGGCATAATTGCAAGCGTGTATTAGCCCGGTAGTGCAGAGACCTATGTGTGTGAAAACATTGGTGAGTCATAAAGCCTTCTGTCACCATCTGCATTACAACCGGCGCGGACATGCCGGAGTAATCGATTGGCCAGGGGGAAAAAAGACTCAGATAGAGAGAGCGAGAGAAAGAGACGGAGAAAAAAAAAACACCATCAATATATTGCATCGTTCGTGATCATCTTCATCATCAGAGAGCGCTGTTGCTATGGAAACACTCTCCCTGGCCAATCGACTATTGAGAAACGCCAGGGCTTTGGGAAAGTTGCATGAAACGTGAGGTGGACGACGCGTACAGTCAGATTCAAATCAAATCAAGGCTCGGTCTGAATTGCCGTTCGATGTCTTTTTTTTTCTTCTTTTTTTTTCCTCCCATGTGAAATTGAATCCAGTTGCCCTTTTTGAATGCGCTTTGTCAAGGGCGTTTGTAGGTCACGGCCTCTCGGCTGCTCTCTCGCTCCGTACATGTTTGCGTACACGTGTTGTAGTCCTGCACGGGCCTGGAGTGACTGTACTTGACATGTCCACGCGTTCTCCGGGGTTCAGTGGGCTGCCTTCAATGAGTGGGATGCATAGTGTTTCCATGGGGATCTATTAATAGTCGCTGACAAAAAGCGCCAACTGTTAAAATATGCCTTCATGTTTCATTTTACCTAATAAATAATGATAATCTAAAAAAGGTGTTTGTTTTTCATGAAGAGGTGAACTGGTCCACTCAGCTAAACAGCATGACCACACTGCTGCAGTCCCTTTATGCTTAGAATGAGGCTCAACTATTTAGATTTTGAAATGAAAAAATGGTATAAAATAACATTTGATAAGTTGCTCTAAATGATAATTGACTTTCATATGGGAGGAACACCAAATTAGTATTGTTTTATATATATTTTTTGCCTTAAACATGGAAATACTAACTATTTGTGATTCACAGTGCCCTTTAAACCACCCAGGACCTTTCACTTTAAAAGCAACCTTTAATAATAACCTTTATTCATACAGCACTTTTCTAAACATTAGTTACAAATTGCCTCCCAGTGCAAAAATACATACTTCTACAATAAAACAGGAAGAAAAGAACAACCAAGCCAGGTCTAAACTAACCTACTTAACAAGTTTAATTTGTGATTCTGAGTCATTTCAATTCATCTTGCCCTGTTTTCAGTTAACTAGACACTTAGTATCAAATTATAACATAATTATAACATAATCAATCATCATTTTGAATTTTGTTCATTATAAACCACAAAACTGATTTAATGATTGAATGGCTTAATAATAGAAACAAGCCCACTGACTTCCTGTTTAAAAGTGCAGAATTGATAAGTGGCATTTCACTGTGACAAGCAGCATTTACATGTTTTTCAGTGACATTTTAGAACCCTACATTCATCACTCAGAGTCATACATTTTAAAATAATCAGAACTAAGTGCAGGGATGCAGGTGAAAATGGGGGGTAGGTGAAAACTTGAGCCTCAAATGAGTTGATGATGAGTAATAAAGGATAAAAGCTCAATATAGTTGATTTTGCATATGTCCCCTTTAAGTGTTGTCGAGCTGTGTAGACCATCAACAGCCAGTGCAGTCTTCTCATTAATATTTCATCTGCTTGTCTCCACCATGGTGTCCTGGAATATATTTTTGAACTCTTAATGGTATGGCTATAATACCATATGCTTGTCTTCTTCTGCATTGATTGGCCATCAACGATTCACAGTAACTGCAGAGGGATGAGAAATGCCTGCGGTACTTTAGACTTTCTGTGGAATATCAGTTCTAATGAGCTTCTTCTTGTGACGATGACATAGTGTTTGTGATAATGCAGCTGTCTTCTGTCTTCATTACAAACTAATGGGCTCTGCCAAGACTCTGAACTCATCCCCAAGCTTTATAATGTTGTGACTCACCTCTCCAGCTCAAACCTCATTCAGGCCAGTTATTTAGACTCAACAGATTCTCAAACTCTCTGTTTGATTGTAGAAAGTGATGTTGTGTTTTGAAAGTAAAGATTTTTCTGATTGCTTTCAAAAGTTCTTGAAGTCTTATGTTTATTTTCCCTGTAGAGAAATGTGTCCCCTGCATTTGACACCTTACTTCAAGTTTCACACCCTGAAAGGTGGAAGAAGAGATTTAAATCTATTGATTTGACATCATTTCAATATTTTCTAGTAGATGTGGACAGCACACAATGTGATGTTGTCACAAAGTGCTGCATTTCCAATATATTTTCTGAGGGGGGAGAAATGTAAGTAGATACTGTGTAAAACATTTAAGACAGAGTAGGGTCATTGTCATTGCAGATGTTTATGTAATAACTACATTTTTATTTCCTTTCATGAAGCTTGAATTAAGTCCTTATTCATAATAAATAAATGCATTAATACACTCTAAACTCAAACACTGAACCCTTTAATTAAGCAGTTACAGAATTAGTTAATTCTGAATAATCTCTGTTCATGCTTTACTTTGGCTAATTAAGGTTATTATAACGTTGCACAGATATTTTAACTCTTCATTAATATACTACTAATACTGCTACTACTACTGGTTTGTAGGATCTGGCAGTGTTTCTATTTCAGCAAACAAAACATGTTAATTAATCAGTATTACAAGTAAATCGTTAAATGTGGATCTAAATTACATCTTGCACTTTTATAGAACATTAGGGCATAGAGACTAACAAAATATTTAACACCTGTTGATGTTATTGTTGAAATAATTTAAAAGTTTAAAATACTGTGTGTTCCGACCGAGCAGCCCGACTACAGAGGCTCTTGTTATATCAGAACAAATGTTAGCGTGCCTCCCCAGCCTTAGCCTTGTGTACTCTCTTCTCACACACTCTCTCACACTCTAGGCACGTGAATCTGGTCACGACTCAAATCTTTTCTTTTCCTCCTTCTCTTCCTCTCTCTCTCTCTCTCTGTCTCTCTCACTCTCACTACACCAGTGTTTGTGTGCAATATTCCACAATTCCAAATCGAACCGCGGGGATCAATACCAGCACGCTAGGTCCTCCTCACACAGACAATTAAAAGGGAATTGATAATGCAGCTATTTATAGACTGATTTAATTGTAACCAGGGCATTCTCTTACATAGCTGGGATCTGCTCTTTTTCTCTTGCTCTCTCCCTCACTCTCTGTATCCTCCGCTCGCTCATTCATTCTTTATCAAATGAAACCAATTGCGTTAGTCTATTGTTCCCGCCTGCATTAGCCCCAGACATAAAGCAGCTTTATCCCCGCAGTGCAGTCTCCAGTGGATGAACACTATGGTTCCAAAATCTGTCGCAAATAATGTAGTTATTCATATTTTGTTGATAGCAAGACATGAACCACTTGTTTTGTCATTTTTACATTGATCTTTTCCAGTTCACGTTTTAATCCTTGGTCTACATCTTGTTCGGTGTTGGTTTATTTCATTTGCCTTTGCATAATGTATACAAAACGCAAATCCCAAATGTTTTAGCTTAATCCTGATTCAAATATGTTTAAATCACACGTTTCTTCTTGTTTTTGTTTAGCTGTATGATTTTCTTTTGCAAATCACAGTATATAAAATGTCCTAGTCGCAAAAGAGAAAAAAGATTTGTTAAATTAGTATGATGTAGATGTAACTGGAATGATAATAAGCGGCGACGGTAGAAGGAGACTGGCTTTATGAGCTCATGTGAAGCGGCTTGTGTGTGCCGCTGTTATCAGGTGGATCTGGTGCCATTCCTGGGAGACCCGATGACGCACCATTCATGACATAATGCTGTGGTAATGTCTGAGCGAGAGAGAGAGAGGGGGAAAGAGGGGAAAGAGAAGAAACAAGAGCAAGGGCGGGGAAAAGAGAGAGAGAGAAAGATAGAGAAAGTGGACAGAGGGAAGAGAAAGAGGGTTGAGAGAGGTGAGCAGCAACAGAAATGGACCCTTTAATATGCCATGTCATTAGAATGGAGGGAAAAGAGAAATGGACATAACTAATGCAATACATCAACATTTATTGTGAATGTTGTTTTGAAGATATGCAACATTTATATAATACAGTTTGTATATTTGTTTAATGGTTGGGACAGTGGATGTTAATGAACATACATAAAATACATGCTGTAAAACATGGCAGATTGTTGCCATGGGCTAACTCCAAGTGTATCAATTTATACTGAACACTTGAACTGCAGAGAAGTTCACGTACCACCAGAATGTCAAGAGTTTTTAGATTACCTACAAAAATGTGGTTTTGTAAAATATTCTCACTCTGTGAGAATTCTCACTCATAACATCAACAAGGTCTAATAAACACTTTCTGCAAAGAATACATTTGATTTATTCTGAAAACAAAGTGGGATTATTGATCCTAATATAACAGTGACACTTGATAATACTTTTAATAGCCTTAATAAATTATGAAAAATAATGAACAAATTCAGTTTATTAAGAATTATGTTATTATATATGTTTTGTTTGTTTGTCTTATAGGTGTGTGTGTGTGTGTGTGTGTGTGTGTGTCTGTGTGTTTAAATGTTTGATTTCGACTGACTGAGTCTGAACTAAAGTTTGTTTTGTATTGAATGAATTAAGGCTAATTATTATATAGTGTTACCAAACAAAACAATTAAAACCTCATTTGATTCAAGAAGAACTTCCGCTTCTCCACTTCCTCTTTCAAACTCTTAACATTGTCTCTCTATCCTGTGTCTCCCTCAGGCCTCGCGGGCGCATTGCCGGATCTGGACAAGAGAAAAGACATATTTGGGAAAAACCTGATACCTCCAAAGACGCCAAAAACCTTCCTGCAGCTTGTGTGGGAAGCTCTGCAGGACGTGACGCTCATTATTCTGGAGGTCGCGGCTCTCATCTCCCTGGGCCTGTCCTTCTACCACCCGCCGGGACAGACCTCTGGAGTGTGTGAGTTTGCAGCCACACAGACTGTACATACACAAATACACACCAGACGCAAGCAGACACCTTAACAAACACTATAATGTCTTCAAACAAAAGCTGTTGGTTCTACTAAAGCTACTTGAGCAGTTTTAGACTAGTGATTTTTATTTTGCTTTCAATCATAATGCCTACATTTAGGGTGCATTCACACTTAAACCCTAAACTGAGCCCATTTTAGTCCTGATATGGGCTTGGTTTTGTCCCGTTCGAGTCAGTTCAGTTCCATTTTTGATACAATGACCTTTTTGACCTTATTCTATCCAGACCACTTTTCCCTCTTTTCCCACGTGATCGGCACATTCGTTGTAATCACACTTCCGGTCCAGCGAGAGCTCAGTTGGTTCAAATAGAGAACGAGGGAAAAGTCTTGTCCAATGTCCAATGTTTATGTGACCAACAAAACCCTGGCGGCCCGGAAATGGCTTTTTAGTCTGTGTAGAACTTATTGGTCGCCAGCCGTGTGTTAACTAATACAACGGGAAGGAGGATTACGTGGTGTAAGGCAACTCCCAGATGGGCTTCCAGAATGAGGTGAATTGACCTTTATTTAACCAGGAAAATTCCAGCGGGATTTGAATCTCTTCCAGGGCCCCAGAGGGAAGGAGCCTGGTGTATGTGCTATGACAGGCAGTTGTTGTACATGCTGAAAATACAAAAAAAAAAAAAAAGTTGTCGTACAATTTTTCCCCAGTTGCGCATTGACAGAATACATTTGTTTTCTGGTGATCTGACATGATCCATCAACAAAACTGCCAAATCCATTCGTTTACGCATTGCTGACTAGATTTGTGAGTAATTATTTAAGCAAGGATTTGCAACTAAACTAAAAAACCACAACAATCTGTTATTTTGCCATCTATGAACATTTAATTTGTCTTATCCCTTGAAGCAGCAGTGTTAGTATTGCATGCCTCTAAACCAGGTGGTGGCTGGTTGCATGATTTAGGTTGCAAGAATAAGGGCATCAGGCGTAAAAATCTATGAGTCACAATGGCATATGTTCACTTTGGCAGTCCCTGACCAAAAGGGGAACACCTGCAGGGACTGTTGGATTACGCCTCATTCCAGGGTCTGTTCCAGTCGACTGTAAACCTCTACAATGACAGTAAACCCGGCTGATACTGCTCCTGCTCACACCGCTCTTACTCACAGCCCCAAAGTGCAGCGCTGTCTCACTGTTTGCTTGCCCCGGTCTAAATGTCGAGTGACTAAGAATTGTGTGTCCATTTTGTGTGTGTGTGTGTGTGTGTGAGTGTGTGTGTGTGTGTGAGTGTGTGTGTGTGTGTGTGTGTGTGTGAGTGTGTGTGTGTGTGTGTGTGTGTGTGAGTGTGTGTGTGTGTGTGTGTGTGTAAATTTGCGTGTGTGCATGCTTGCCCACTTATTATAAATGTGTCAAGTGTGCTGGAGGTTAACGAAGTGTTGAGTGGAGGAATAACCTTGAGCTCCTAATGCCCGTACATCAGCCCTATGAGCCGTGAAACAGGAAATGAAGACGGAGATCATAATGGGAGGGCTGAGTCAGCAGCATCCGTCATGGCCGCCTCCCTCCCAGCATTAGCGTTTTAATGAAATCTGTTTAGGCCACTAGAGATTCCAGCCGCAGTTAGCACACTTAAACTTACGTACAAAATGTCAGCATACTAGCTCGAAACGGTTTCTGGTGCTACAAAAGAAGTTGTGATTTAAAATAGTCAGTTTAAGGCATAGTTCATTAAAATGTTATTGCTAAGTCGAGGGTTGTCAAAAATGAGATACTTATTTATCTATACTAAAACTAGTATTGAATCTAGATTCTAATTTCAACAAGTATCAATACAAAAAAATAATAATGGACAAATGTGACATTTCCTGACTAGTTTTAGAATAACTTTGAGCTTTTCCAGATCCAGGATAAGACCACATGGTAACACTTGTTTTGTGTATTTGGTCGGGGCAGATCATGTTAATGAACATACATGATGTACATGCTGGACTAATTTCCCCCATAGTCCCTCTCTCACAAACATTCTCAGTCACACACCAGTGTACTTGGTCCCTGGAGGCCAGGTGGGTGAAGTGTCTTGCCCAAGGACACATCGACAGTGTGCACTACTACCCCCGTGTGGCACCTGGGCCCAGCCCTTCTTCGCTTCTGAGATCTGATGAGCTCGGGCTTTGACAAGTTGCTATGGCCACCAGAAGATTGGAAACTGGTGCAGGGAACTTGGGTAAAGATTTGGACCATTTTACAAGCAAAATAAAGTCTCTCCAATTCAATCTATTCATCAAAAAAGTAAACCCTCAATAAAAAGGGGTTTTATTTGAATGTTTATCCCATACTGTTAACTTTTTCCTGAAGCTGGTCACATACTAGAGGCATTTTCCAGGCAATTAAAGTAAGACAGAAAATAAATTTTGATTTCATAGTGTCAATAATTATTGACACCATCTTTGAAATGTGATGTTTCTTCTCACATAATTGTAACACTGAGAGTTGATATTGTGACATCCTTGGTCTTGAGCCTAAATGACAGCAAAATATGGCAAACTTTTCCACATTAGTCCGACTTTGAGTTAAATACTTTCACCGAGCAGTCTTCAGTTAAGTTCTAAATCAGATCTAAAATAATCTAGAGGAAGTTAGCACAAAAAAGAGAGTTTCTCTCATTGGGTTTCCCCTGCTAAAAACAAAACATATCTGTCTTGTAATCCTTTGAACGGCGGTTGTACTGGTCTTGGGTTTGTGCTTTCCCTCCAGGAGGCCGCAGTGGATTCTTACTTAAGTCAGTTTTAGTTCTATTTCATATACATGTAATAGTTTTTCTTATTATGAAATGATTCAGTAAAAACAGTAGTCATTGTTGGTTCATATTTTTAACATTGAAACTGAAAGTAAATGATCTTTTTATTAGGGTAATTCATATTTGATTGCAGCTATAAAACTTGCCAAGAAAATCACTGATCACTGAATACGTCTGAGCAGTCAGGCTGTAAAACACTAAGGTGGAGAGAAAAGCTACACTAGGTAAATGGCATCTGCAGTTGTAGTTTTAGATTAAATATTATACCATTTTAAAAACATTAGCATTTGATTTTCTGTAGAGTTAAACAATACATTTCTGATTGTGATGTTAATTGAGTTTTTTTCACTTGGTTCATAGTGATGAGAATGTTTCAACTTGAGAAAACAAAATGAGAAAACTATTTAATCTGTACAAAACTTGAATCCAGTGAAGTCATATGGCAATAGGTGGCAGAAAAGTTTCAACATGTTTTTTTTGTTGTTTTTTTAAACTTTTTTTCTGCTTTGTTTATAGTTGCATTTGAGAAACTGTAGCACAAAATGGACCCATTCATCACAGGCTTTCACAAATGTCAGGTTTACGATTGTGAATAAAAAAAACCTCAAAAAACCTTGATTCCGTTATAAAAATGTGAAATTGTTACCTCAAACATCAGTTGGCCAAACAAAAGGCAATATTTATCGATTCGTTAGTCTTGCTTTTCATTCAGCACCATGGACAGCTACAACCGAGTTCCACAGGCATTACTTTGTGAATCAGGAGATTATTTTAAACTAATTTGAATAGGCTATTCAATTGCAATAATATATGAGCGTCACACTTTTTTTGTTGATAGTTGGAGCATATCACCAGTTATTATAGTTTCCATGACGTCATAGTAATTAGGGCTGTCTTGAACGTCGCCAAAAATGTTTAATACCAAGTTATTAAAAATACATATGATAAATATATGTTTTAAATGAAATCCTGTGAGCTTATTATCTTGTGAGTGCGGTTTGGGTCAGATATTTGGTCTGATCCAGATACTTAGATACTTCATCGTTTTAAGAGTTTTACCAGATTGATGCCTCGCCCCTTTATGGCGACTAATCAATACACAAGACTTATCTTTAGTCAACTACTAAATTATTTAGTCGACTACAGCCATACTAATAACATGTAAAGCAAACTCTATGCTCACAAATGTTTGAGATAAAAACATGAGTCTAATAAATTCTTTTGGACAACAAAGAAGATAATACATCTTTTCTCAATCTTTTCCTTAATTAATCATTTTAATTGCTTTCTCGTGTTTGTTTTGGATGTTCTGCAAATGTGATGATGCTATTTCAACTGGTTAATTACTATTTATTTAAACACTACAATATTAACACATTTTTGTTTTATTTGATGAATTTTAATCAACAGCTTGTGCTACTGTTGTTATAATAAATGTCATTACAGTTTCAATGCTGATTTGGAAACAGCAAACAACACTTTACTTTGCAGTAATTCTACAGACCCTATCGTGATAACGCTTACTTACATATCAGTAATACTGAATGATAATGATTATAAAATGTTGTGGTATAGTTCATTTTAATTCAGTCTCATCCTGTACACGATAAATAGCTTTATGGATTATACATAGGCGTGAAAAAGCACACCATTGCCCCTGCGAGCTGCACTGTTTTATAGTCCAAGTTAAATTAGTCCTGGGAGAGCCTTTAAAGTCATCCAGCCAAGAGTACAGCTCCAGTTGGCTCCAGGAGAATTCCACAAAGCACCGGGAGGAGTTGGAGTAGAGCGTTTTTTCATTCCCAAACGCATAGTCTGTCAGAGCACACAGGGACCGGAGCTCATTTATCAAAACCAACGCAAATAAATGAAGATGGGAAGAGTCGATGTGAAAGGGTTGTTTTTCACCGTCTATTGAATAAACTGTAGAAGTAAAAGGGGATTTACTAAGGTTTTGTGTGCACTAAAGCAGAATTTAAGTGGATTGATCGCAGTTTAGCTTGTTTCCCCCCCTTTGTTAGACTACTCTTATTATTATTATTGTCGACTAGTCACGATTAGTACTTTATAGGAAACATATTTGGATTTTTGTTACATTTATTTTAGTTTTTGTCAACTGTGTTAGGGAGGGATTTACCTCACTAACCGCCTAGATTATTGCAATGCACTTTATGTTGGTCTCAATCAAATGTCTCTCGCACGACTGCAACTTGTACAGAATGCGGACGCTCGCCTTTTGACTTGTACAAAAAAACAGGTTCATATCTTACCTGTTTTAATGTCTCTGCACTGGCTTCCTGTGTCTCATCGTATTGATTTTAAAATCCTTTCATTTGTTTTTAATTGCCTTCACGGCCTCGTTCCATATTATCTGCCCAACCTGATTCAGCCCTTCGCCCTGGGCGTGTTCTCTCAGGTCAGCAGATCGTGTCTTGTTTTTGGGACCAAAAACAAGGAGGAAGCTTAGAGGAGACCGTTCCCTCTCTGTTGCGGGTCCAAAACTGTGGAATGCGATGCCTGTGATCTTAAAACAGGCCCAATCACTTTCAACGCTAAAATGTTGACTTTTATAGTGTACAATGTGTGTGCATTTCTTTGTCTAATTTTTTATTGCTGTGTTTTTTATTACTGTTGTTCACTGCACTCTGGTCAACTCTGTGGTTTTCATAGTGCAATAGAAATAAAGTTGGATTGGATTAAAAAAGAACAAGCATATATGACGATTAGACATATTTGAATTGCTCAACTAAAATCTGATCAATTGCCCAGCCCCACCATGGACATGTACAATTGAATAAAATGTTATGGAAGCTGTAACATCTCCATAAACACAGGCACGCCCTAAAAAGTTACATAGTGCTCGTTTTAGTGTAACTTTTTTTTAAATTTGTTTGAACACTCAATTTGTTTGACACTTCTGACTTAAATATACTTCTAAACAGCGCACTGCCATACACTGCTAACATGTTTCTCTCGTTTGTATTTCAGCATGTGGCTCCGCTGCGGCGGGAGCAGAGGACGAGGGCGAGGCGGAGGCGGGCTGGATCGAGGGGGCGGCCATCTTGTTGTCTGTGGTCTGTGTGGTGTTGGTCACTGCCTTCAACGACTGGTCCAAGGAGAAGCAGTTCCGGGGGCTGCAGAGTCGCATCGAGCAGGAGCAGAAGTTCCAGGTGGTTCGGGGGGGACAGGTCATCCAGCTGCCCGTGGCCGACATCGTGGTGGGGGACATCGCTCAGATCAAATACGGTGAGGAGAACTGTCTCGGTATTATTATTGATAGATGTTAGTTAAATATAAACTTCATTAATCACGGGGGGATTTCAAAGTGGCCATCTACCTACATACAGGAGACAATCATTCTTAAATAAACTATTCACAAATACAGACACCATGACTAAAGTGAACTCATAATCTACTTTTCTTTTAAATTATCTTTTATTTGTGACCAGTTTGTATGTCAAATCCTCTAAAATATAAAATAAAGTTGATATTTAAGTTGACTTTTTAACTCATTTAAAGATTAAAATAAGCTAAACTATCAAATACAGGTAAAAGTAAAAATATTTCTTAACTTTTGTGATTCATTTTACTGACAATTCACATTTGTCTGATAATTAAACCTCAGAGACATTCTGTTTGATTGACATTATATCGCCCTTCAAGAAGTTATTTCAAAATCTGCGCGAAAATGTCCTGATATTTATCTTAATTTATTTACATTTGTGCTTGTTTTGTCAGTTTAGGCTAAATAAATACTCAATTCAATTTATTTTTGTAAAGTCCAAAATCACAATAGCGACTCGAGGCTTCAGAAAATGGTTGATTTAACCAACAGAAAGAATTAGAAAATCAATAAAACACTGAATAATGTATCTTCAGAAGCAAATGTTTTTCACAATTCTTCCATTCCCCTCCATCGTTCCACACCATTCTTTCAATTCTTCCTGTTATGCAAAACAAATTAAATTATAGTTCATCATCGGAAAGCTCTTTGTGATAAGTTTGGTTACAAAAAGGCATTGATTGGCTTGTGCATGTTCTTCCAAAAGTAATTTTCATGGTTCACCAAGCCAAACTAGGCCTCCTGCTCATTTCCAGAAGGGGATTAAAGTTATTAAGTCCACCTCGAGCAATTAAACATATTAAAGGTACGATATGTTAATGAGCAAACATTTAATTAACTGGAGACAGTCCTATATACCGACCCACTCACACAACTCTCCTGGGGCCTCACTCTGTTGTATATATCTACAGTATACAAGCGAGGTGTGAAGTCTCGCTGGCTAACAAACTTGTTTTGGTTGGCTTAGGGGAGCTTCTTGGACGGCTTGTTTGAAAATATTTACTGTTAATGAAACCTGTTGTGTCTTTTAGGTGACCTGCTTCCCTCTGATGGAATTTTAATTCAGGGCAACGACCTAAAGATTGATGAGTCGTCATTGACCGGAGAGTCGGACCATGTAAAAAAATCAGCCGACAAGGACCCCATGCTCCTGTCTGGTACGTGGCTCGAGTTTCAACAGATTATTAGTTCACCTTTTGAGAGCTTTGAATGGTTGCGGTTATTATTTTGGCAATGTTTGCAAAAAAAACTCAAAAACAACCTTGTCTGTGGGGGCTTAGTTTATTATATTATCAGTTTATTTTTGTAGTTCGAAAACCACATTTGAAAACATGTGCAAAAAGCTCAGAATGCACTTGAGAAACTTGAACAAACAACCACATAGGGCCGCAGCATTAAATTGCCATTTAAATAGGCTTTAGTGGTGCGCAAGTCCATATAAAATATCCATATATCGATACTGGCAGAGGTATCAAAAAGTATCCAAACTCGTGATACTCAAAATATCAATACTTGAAATTCCTTAAAAAAATATTATTTATTTTTTCTTCTATCAAATAGTTGTTAATGTTTGAAATACAGTGTTTTTATTTTAAGTTTTACACACATATATTAACTTTTCACATTAATTCAAGCAGGGATAAATAATGGAGTTATTTCTATATATTTCAATTCAAAATTGTCTCTGCAAACAACAAAACATGTTCTTATTTTGTATAAAACCCAGTAGTAACATCTTCTGAAATGCATACAGTCCTCAATTTGCTAATATTTGTATGTACTTTTTTCTCAAATGTTCTACTTCTGGACATTGGCATTAAAATGCGCTCCGTGAACCGAATCTTGATTTTGAAAGATGAACTGCCAAACTAACTGCAATTAGGTGTAGTTTTCTCGAAAGGTTCAGCTCTGCCTTCTCTCTAACGTGCACGTGTCTCAGTAGAAGCACACACCAGTGGGCTGTGTTTTTGATGCCTCGTCCCCTTTAATACATCACCGTTAACATATGTAAATGAGCAAAGCAGGTTTGTCTGTCAGTCAGAAAGCCTTTTAAAGTCATATTTGAGCTGTACTTTCCTGTGTGGGGAAAGATCCTTTATACACGTGTAAGCTGTGGGTTTACCGCACGGGTGGAAGCTTGTTAATTAAATTGGGATGCAGGAAGCGTTTCAGACGTAATTATGTAATCAAGCTTGATCCTGTATTGGCTTGTTTTCACCGTAGACACTGCTAAATGCTAAAATCTAGTTCTTCTCAATATTTTTTGTTGTAACATCTGTATAGAATTCACACAGAAGTCTGAAGAGAAAGGTTATTTTGATCTATCAGACAACAGAACTACAAAGCTGTGCACGGTAAAAGATACCTCTGAACAATTGTTGGTACTTTTAATTTCATGTTTTTACACCTGACGGAGCTTGAAACAGTGTTACGGACACGTTACATGGCAGCCCTGGCTCAAAATTGTAAAAAATATGAACAAATAAGACTTTATTTCAAGACGCGCGGCACAAAGTAAATGACCAAAAGTAGGACGTAAAAAGCAGGATCTACGTACTTGTGATAACATTCACTTTTACCTCAAACTGAAGTGTCTCCCGTCCTCAGGCACTCATGTCATGGAGGGCTCCGGGCGCATGGTGGTCACTGCGGTGGGAGTGAACTCTCAGACCGGCATCATCTTCACTCTGCTGGGGGCCGGAATCGAGGAGGAGGAGAAAAAGGAGGAGAAGAAAGGTACTGACACAAAACACATTTATATTTCAGCCACATTTAACAAAGTACTACATTATTTCCTGCTGGTTAGTTTTTCACCTTTGCTTTGGAAAGGAGCCGTTAAAAACCGTAAACCTTTGTGAAATAGTGGTGACATTTTTGACAATAGGTTGTGTTCATGTGATTTAACAAAATTCTCCGAGCCTATTGAGCGCTTTCGTTTGATGTTTGTTGCCATGGTTTCTTCCCTGACAGCACAAGTCCAGAAAGCTGAAAGTGGCAAAACAATGTGTGGTATTATTTAAAAGTAAAGACTTGATTGTTGCCACAAAAGGATGTAAAATAGTGAGTTGCACTTTGTAACTTTTCTGGTGTGGTAAATCATTAAATTGGTGTTTTTATTGGTGTTTTTATTGCTGAAAATGAATAAAATGAAATAAATAAATACCACAAACAAACATACGCCTCACCACTAGATCTGATCTGAAACCTTCTTGTCTCTGGATATAGATTTGTTAAATGCTATGTTGGGGAATATAAAGCAATAACATCTTCATTTTCTCAACAATTTTCAAATTGTTTGGATTCTCTGTTTGAATTTCAGATTTTTACATTTCACAAATTGTACATGAACCCAACCTATAAGCTTTAGCCACAATGTCTCTGCTCAGTTCAGTCTGTGGCTGCGTTCACTGTTGTCATGACTGTCATATTGTTCCTAATTCGCCTTTTGAAGGTGGGGCAGTGGAGGACGGACACCAGAACACAGGTACAGTATCACTTTTCTCTGACCCCGGCAGTCCTACCTGAGCTTTGTGACCTTTAACCCCAAAGACCCCTTAAGAACCCACCATTTATAGTCCCTACACTGCAAAAAGAGTATCTGTCTTAATTATAATGAATTCAGTCACAAATATATTTCACTATTTTATTGAAGTATACATTTTAAATATATTAACATCCAAACTAATAATTTAACAATTACAGAGTTTTTGCATTCATAAAATGAATCTAGATGGAAGTAGTTTTGATTACTTTTCTTCTTCTTTTTTTGAAATATAATGCATTTGAAATAAGAAAAATTAACATAATCCACTTGTATTGAACATTTTACTTGAACTTTGCAAAAAATCTAAATGAACGAATGCAATATCTAATAACATAGGACTATTCATTTGAATTGAATTAATTTAAACTAATGCAGATATCACATTTTTGCGGTGTTCTCCACGTTAACGCTCACTTAAAAAGAGAAGCTCGGTCCACGCAGCGCTGCATCTTTTTAAGTGTTAACAGACGACACATTTTTCCTCCTTTTCTCTGCGCGCTCATCAAACTAACAAGCTTTTATAACAAGCATTCAGCATCAGCACGGTTTCCTCCATGTGTAGACTGTCTTTAGAGAGATGAGCTGCCAACTCAGAGCGGTAATAATGAGAACAATGGGATTAGGTTTAGACATTATCTGTTCACATGTACTTTTCTGGGGCATATGGTGATGATGAGGGACTTCTCTATGATGTTTGTGTCCAATAGATTTGTCTCTGCTAAAAGATTGTCCTAATATATCTTCAGAAGGGCTGCAACATGCAAAGGAAACTGACTTGGGCAACGCTTTAGACTTTTAAGTTTAAGCTCTAACAAATAAGTAACATGAATAACATGGTTAAAATATTTACTAAATCACTTTGTGAAATGAACAGGTCCATTCCTGTTGACTGCCCCCGCCTCCTCATGTGTTGTGTGTTTAATGTTACATTTTATGTGCTATGGAAAAATAACTAGTAATAAACCTGCTACTTTATTGTCATCACTTGTCACTGACATAGGAGTGAACTTAGTGTTGACTTGAGCCTAAATCTTGAATGTCTTATAACCATGTTATTTCTGTTCATTGTTTTGTGTGGCGGTGTGCCTGTGTGGCTGTTGTGTTTTTGTTCATTTTGACCCTTATTGTTACCGGCTAGACTGCACCCACCCCCCTCTCCACCCCATCGCCACTATAGCCACGGATGGGGCTGCGGGCATTACTGCTCCCGGCAGTGCCAGCCTCATTAATGGTAGGTTGATAAGCTCTGATCTCTGACTGTTGTGACTTACCTCTCCTTTCTCTGCCGCCCGCCTCAGCTCCTCTGTGTTCTCTCTCTGTCCACGCTTTAACTGTGTCTCTGCACTCACTATGAGCATACACTTCACATAAACACATTTCTTCCATCCAGGGCATTTTAACTTAGGCCAAAGTGTTTGAGTTAGTGCATTTAAATATATATGCATTAAAATATACAAAGTACATGACATAGTAATTGCTCTATCTAAATTACATTTGCTAAAAATACATTGAAAAATATAATTCATGATATCATAATCATCGTAATGCACTTTACAGGTTTATCAAAGTGCTACGCTGTTGTCATTATTCTTTCATCCCATAATCTGTGGTACTGTTGTAGCCACAGCTGCCCTGGAAGCATGCTGCCAATCTGTGCCATCGGCCCCTCTGACTGCCACCACCATTCACGTACACAGCACACATACAAACAGTAAGTGCACTCGTCCACCGACCTGAAGGTAGTACATACTACCTTCAGGTCGGTGGACGAGTGCTCTAACTACTGATCTACTGCCGTTCCAAATATACATTCTTGCCTCCAGAGATCAACCTTGTAACTTGGCCTGCGACTGATGCAGTCATTGTGCTGTACATCATTTCTCTAAATGACAGTATAGGGACCTAACCCACTTAATTTGTTTATTACTGTTGCCCAGAGTACAAGTTCAAGTCCATTCATTTGTATTTATAGTGCAGGAATTAAACTATTGGGTCATCTGCTCTGGTTAGTTAGGTGTGTCTTCTGAGATCATTCTTTTTCCACGCAAACTGGACAAGATACAATGAGATTAAGTCCCCTCATCGCGGATCTGGTTGGGTCTTATCTGCTTCTCCTCAGAGATTGCTTTCTAAAGCGTTTGTTCTCGATGCGGAGGAGGCGTGATTTGCAGCGTAATGTTGCCCTTGTCCTGCGCTGGAACAGAGCCATTTGTCATCTTCAGCTTTATTGTGACTCCAGGGACTCGGGCTAATGCGAAACGTGGAGGTGGAATGAGCCGCATTTCCTGAACATACATGCTAGAGACAGGCCCAGAATCGAGTTTGGACGCCCTGCAGAGACTAGCAACAAAACAAACATGGCATTATTACTGTAATTACAGCGTGGAGTCCTTTAATCACCAATATATACAGACACAAGGAACAGGTATTTTTAGCTGCCTTTGTGGAAGACATCTCCAAACAACCCAAAATAGATAAATGCAGACAAATCTTCCCCTGGACTTAGTTTGGAGTTTCAGCTGGAGTTACATAACTCCACAATGTGGGAGGCTCTTCCTTCAGGCTCTTTCTCTTTCCCTTTTTCTCTTTCCCTCTCTTGCTCTCTCTCCTTCTCTCTCTGTCCTTCTCTCTCTCCGTCGGCTCCAGTCGTGCATGTGCCTCTCCTCTGCATGCTTTCTGCTGTTTGTCTGTGGTGTGTGCGCTCAGTTTGTGTGTAGTGTTTCTGTCTCGATAACTAATTTTCTCCTCTGATGGTACGGTGGCCCTGAAGGGCAAGGGACAGACACAAATAATGACAAAGAGAGGAACTGTTTGCAACTCACAAAAACAAGTTGCAGAAGGAGAAAATAAAACTTGCAAAGCTGTGACCTCTGTCAGACAATGATAATGACATTTTACCCTGACTTAAATAAATACCCACATTGCCCCTGTTTCTTGCAAACAACAAATGAATAAAATGATCTTTTATGATACTTGCCACCTGATATATTGCTACAGACGACTGTGCTTGAAAAACACGGTAGATATAATCAAACTTCTATTAACTTTTGCCATGTATTTAACTCTTTGTGGCTTATTATCAATGTTTTTCAGATTTTGTAATTTACTTTCTTTCACTTTTCAGGGCCACCGTAATGGGTTGACTTAAACGGATTATATGTGTACAATTATTTGTTCAGAAAGCATTAAGTTATAATATATTACTGGCAAGGTTAGTCCTAAGTGACTAATAGACAGACTTGCATACACATTATTCATATTACATGTGTACATTGTTGTCAGCTGTCGTGATCTCGCTGCACATGGCCTTTTCTCTGTGACATGGATAAAAGTCATTCTCCTGTTGCTGTTTCCGTTGTGTCCACGTCTTTGGACTGTTGCTGTGTCGGCCTTGGTTATTTTTGTTGGTTATTGTCTTATATGTCTCCATCATAGGTAAAATGCAAGATGGCAATATGGAGAGCAACCAGATCAAAGGTAACAAACCTCATCTCGATCTCTCCTCTGTGTTTTCCCCTCATTCACACTGTGCACGTTCTGGGTCAAATATTACTATTGCACATGTTTGAATAAAGTCGATACCCTCACGTTGACCTAGTACGTACACGCTGTCTCAGTAGTGTATAAAACCCTCACACTGTCTCTGAAGCTTTCATTGTCTTGTTTCTCGTGTATGTGTCGTCTACTTGTCTACGTAACTCTTGAATTGTATTAAAATGATAATAATTATAGGTTTTTTGAGACACTATCTTTATTTATCTTATTTGTAATAGAATATTCAGTTGTGACTTTATGAAGTTAAAGGTGCACAATGTAACTTTTCTGGTGAATGGTCCGCCACCTACGTGTCTCCAAGATGTTATTGTTGTTCCTTGTTCCACTGTATGACAGCTACACATTTTATTGTTAAAATGACATTCTTACTGTGAAAAGGATCACCTCCAGAGATTAAACTTGTAACTTGTACCTTTATGTTTGCCGCAATATCTTGGCACTTTTTTTATACCATAAATTTACCTTCAAACTATTTGTGGAGGATAATCACATCTTATTGTCTGTATATCAAATTTAACTGATTAAATAGCAACATTGTGTGATTTTGTGATGCCATTGTTTAGGCCACTGTAGTCTCCTCTACCCATGGGTTTCAGTCTCATGACTTATTCATGTCACCGCCATTTTGAAGACATCACCACATGCTGTTGTCTATCTCTGCTGTTAGATAGTCATGAAAAACAGCGCATAAAATTGAAAAAGAAAAGCGTTGATAAGAGTTTGAGAAGACAGAGGTTATGGGCTGTGGTCCTTATCTACAGCGGCGAATCGCTGACACTTAAAAGCAGCTATAACTTGCCACAACAAACTTTTCATCTGAACTTCCTCGTCCACAAGCCCTCTGCACAGGACGAGCCCTCAAAGCTTTCAAGGGCACGGACTTTGTGTCTGATCCTAAAATTAGGCCCATTAAAAGTCTTCAAGTAGGCTTACGTTTATTAGCATAGTCATCCAATAATATGTAAACTAGCATTAGCCAGCTGCTAACTTCCTGAAACAAACAGCTCAGCCTCAGTCTGGAGTGATTTTTGTAAGTCCGCTGGTCCCTCCTGACCACAGTAACACTTCTTTGCAAAAAAGCAGCATCTCCATGGATACAAGGAAGTGGCGGCTCTTTCATCAGAAAAGTTACAGAGTGCACCTTTGATATTCATGACTATCGATATTAGCCATGAACCTTGTTGTGGTTGCGGACCTGCAGAGCATACAATAAAGTTTAATCTTTTTACCTAACATGTTTAGTTTCCTGCAGGGAACCTTTTTTTTGTTTTTGTTTTTTGGCCTGAAGGCTTTATTAGACAGGAAAGGACATGCAGTACATTGTCGAACTGGGGATTCAAACTCACATCATTCTTAAATCATTTTAGTCCAACTTGCATTTTATATTCTTGATTTACGACTTTGCTGCAAAGGTAATTGCGTAGCTACTAATAGTAATAGAAATGCAGTTATAACAAGTGACCTAGTTTGTTTTTTTAAAAGTTTTTATTGCTGGTTTAAAATACTGTAATAATCTGCACTAATTCAGAGAAGTTGTTCTTTTCGTTTACAGGTTACATTTTTACTGTTCTTTCTATGGTGCTTTTTCAAATGCTGGTTGTACATTGATAATATGGTTTTCATTTAGTAGTACAATAAGAGCTGGGACAGAATGGTTATTTTCAGTTTTTACATATTAAGACCAGTTAATTCCCATTATGGCTTCTGCTATTAAGGGGAATAATCATATTTTGATTTTCGTATATGTTATCTGAACTATACAGACTCTAAAATACAACAAAAGACCTTATTTGACCACAAATTAAATTTAAAAAAATTATATATATTTCAGTTTTTTATCAATAATACATTTTCTCTCGAAGCCTTCAGTTCCCATATTCTAACCTTTATATGGTTAAATTTGTACAGTATAAATAATCCTTTTTCGTCAACTAATCAAAAAATAATTGCTGACAACTAAATCAATCGTTAGTTGCAGCCATAATTTCCATTATTTTTTAATTGACTGGTGCAGTGTTTCTTAAACACGGTACAGTATGTGTACCACTGTTACCCTCAGAAGTTTGAGTATATGTTTTATTTAGAGGCAAATCTTTTCATGTTTTTGTCATCCTTTAACTTTTTCTATGGTTTAGTCTCATTATAGACCTGATTCGATGTATTTTTGGGCCATGGTTAGCCCTTATTTACCCAGTTGAATGCGGGATTAGATCTGTTGGTACTCACACAGTTTAGTTGCCACTTGGTGTGGAAAAGTTTGAGAGTGACTGGACTAGTTTAATAATAAATTCTACATGGCACAATTTACTTCTATTATTGACAATGAAAGACAATACTAAACTGACCCATACTGTACTGCTTTAGTTCCAGTGCCCACTTTTGAACATAAAGTATTAGAAGTTGTTGTTTTTTATTGGAAAAACAAAACACATAATAAACAATGCACTTGTGATTTATTTCATGTGTAAGCTGTGCAGGAGCTGTCGATACCTCTGTGTCGACCCTGTCTTGTGTGTGACACCACTGTCCCGTGTGCTGTCTCCACAGTCAAGAAGCAGGACGGTGCGGCTGCCATGGAGATGCAGCCCCTCAAGAGCGCAGAGGGAGGCGAGGAAGAGAAGGAGAGGAAGAAAGTGTCTGCGCCCAAAAAGGAAAAATCTGTGCTGCAGGGGAAGCTCACAAAACTGGCCGTGCAAATCGGAAAAGCAGGTACAGTTCGAACAAGTTCAGAACGACATTATCACTCAAGTCAAGTCAAGCTTTATTAATCTCGAATACACAGTTGAATCAAAACTTATTCCATCAAGGCCAAAAACAAGGAGCATTAGTGACTGAGCTGGTGGTTCAAGTCAAAGAGACGAGGCTTTTGCCCACATTTCTTGATTTAATGTGAAATTGTAAATCTTAAAAACAGAAGGTTAGATAATCAAACAATGAAGCAATCAAAAGCTGATTCCTGTTCACAGGAATTTTGAAAATGGATAACTGTCCCAGAGTGCCCCCTGTCCTTAGACCCTCCTTCTCGGCAAGAAAAAAACTACAGAAACCAAAAAGAAGAAACCTGGAGGTGAACCACAGTGGAGGAAAGATCCTACTCCCACATACGGATGGCTGCAGATGGTCCAGGAGCTTCCATTTGGGGAAAGACTGTGGAGCCACTTAGGAAGAGAGAGGATTGGAGTAGAGAATATAAACTATGATAAAACAAAGGGCATGCATAAAAGGTATCGGTATTCAAATAGAAACAGACGACTTGTCTTGAACATGCTATTGGAGACAAATACATATTATTTAATACCACACGAGAAATAATCTTTTAAATAATGTTCGATAATAAGTAGATGGGTTATAATTGCTTGTAATATAATTATAAATAAACAAAGACAGGTTCAACGACAAATTAGTGCTTATTAATGCATTATAAACCATATTTTTTATTACCAAATGTACTAATAAAATGTATCTTAACCACTGTGTCACTGCAGTATATATTGAATATAACAGGTTTGTATCCATCCATCCACCCATCCATTTTCTTCTGCTTATCCGTGGCCGGGTCGCAGGGGCAGCAGTCTAAGCGGGGACTCCCAGACTTCCTCCTCCCCAGACACTTCTTCTAACGCCCCCGGGGGGATCCTGAGGCGTTCCCAGGCCAGCCGAGAGACATACTCCCTCCGGCGTGCCCACCTACCCGGCGGAGGAAACTCATTTCGACCGCTTGTATCCGCGATCTTGTCCTTTTGGTTATTACCCAAAGCTCATGACCATAGGTGAGGGTAGGAATGTAGACCGACCGGTAAATCGAGAGCTTTGCCTTTCGGCTCAGCTCCCTCTTCACTACAACGGTCCGATGCAGCGACTGCATCACTGCAGCCGCTGCACCGATCCGCCTGTCGATCTCACGCTCCATCCTTCCCTCACTCGTGAACAAGACCCCGAGATACTTGAACTCCTCCACTTGGGGCAAGGACAACCCCACCCACCTGGAGAGGGCAAGCCACCTTTTTCCGGTCGAGAACCATGGCCTCGGATTTGGAGGTGCTGATTCTCATCCCAGCCGCTTCACACTCGGCTGCAAACCGTCCCAGTGCATGTTGCAGGTCCGGGTTTGATGGAGCCATCAGGACAACATCGTCTGCAAACAGCAGAGATGGAATCCTGTGGTCCCCAAACCGGACACCCTCTGACCCCTGACTGCACCTAGAAATTCTGTGCATAAAAACTATGAACAGAACCGGTGACAAAGGGCAGCCCAGGCGGAGTCCAACATGCACTGGGAACAGGTCTGACTTACTGCCGGCAATGCGAACACAGCTCCTGCTCCGGTCATACAGGGACCGGACAGCCCTGAGCAAAGGGCCCCGGACCCCGTACTCCCGGAGCACCCCCCAAAGGACACCCCGAGGGACACGGTCGAAAGCCCTCTCCAGATCCACAAAGCACATGTGGACTGGTTGGGCAAACTCCCATGAACCCTCGGTTTGTATCCATGTATGGTCAAATTTTATATTTGACCACCAATGGGCAATTTAATATTCAGTTGTAGTCGTCTACACACTGTTCTTAGAAAAGCAAAACTTTTAGACTCTCATCCAAGAGTCATTCTCAATCTGCAGATCGAGTCTGGAAACTCAGATATTTATCCTACTCTGTGTAGGCCCTGCCCACTGGGCGGGACCTCTTTACAACTTTCTTCACTGAATTGGATAGAATACACTACATTGCTCTGTTTTTGTTTTTCTATAAAGTGTCCAGATACAATCATCTACAATGGAACACTCCTGGACAAATGTGGGATTAAACAGACTGGAATGGGCATTTAAAGCATTTAATATCAACAAACCACTCATCCATTCTCACACCCGTTCATATAGGACTGCACAAAGACACTGGAGGCAAATAGTGTTGTGCCCAACGACACAGCAGTAATGCACAGACGCCTGTTGCATTTCCATTTTCTTTTATAGAAAAAATGGCAAAACTTTTCTTTCAATACTACTATTAGGTTGTCAAATTATGAAATCTTCAAGCCTGCCCAGCTATTTGCGGGTCTACTCACACTTGTAATCAGACCAAAACAACAGTGTAGAGCTCAATCAGCGCTGCATATTGTGTGTGTTTATTTATTTTACCTGCAATCTCCACATGAGCCTTAGCAAACATTATTTAGTAATTTACCTCTTCTTTCCTCAAATTTGGGCCTATTTACCATTAGTCAATCCACAGACAGGCTTAATCCTTTCTGATTATATATGGTTATATATAAGGTCTACATGGATTATTTAGATCTACCTTCAGGGGGATTTTGTTTTGCAAGATTTATGAACACTCTTTGTATGGCAGATTTCCTACTTGCCTTATTACACTAACGTATGCTGCATAGTGTTGGGCGATATTGAAAAATTAATATCTTCATATTTGTTGACGATAATCAGACGATATTCAGACAATATTCAGACGATATTCAGACAATATTAAGACTATCCATTGGAAATGTGCTCAAAAGTGATTATAGTGTCTTGGTGTCGGGTTCATGTATTCATGTATGTACAAATTGTAAACAAATTAACTACAAACTGTAGATTTTTTTTAATATACATTTTTACCCATTTGTATAAGTTATAAGTTAAGTTAAGTTATTCTGCTCTTTATGCAGCCTTTTAAATCACAAAGTGCTTTACACGGATAAATAGAAATGGATATAAAAATACAAAACTAACAACCTAAAAATGCATGTTTTAACTGCCTCTTAGTTTTAAAACAAGTCTTACACAAGGCTTTTTAAAATATATTTTTTTACAAGCTATTCTCCCTTCACCGACCTCAGTATTCTTGTTACCCTATCAACAGCTAAGCTTTTTTCTAGTAGCAAATGTTCTTCAACAACCATAGTCTGTTGTATAATTTGAATTTCAGGCTGCAGGCCAGAGGTGTATGAATGGGGACAGTGTCATAACAATGTGGCACGAGAGATGGATCAGCAGCAGCAGCAGCTGCAGCAGCAGCAGCAGCAGCAGCAGCAGCAGCAGCAGCTGCAGCAGCAGCAGCAGCAGCAGCAGCAGCAGCAGCAGCAGCAGCAGCAGCTGCAGCAGAAGCAGCAGCAGCAGCAGCAGAAGAAGCAGCAGCAGCAGCAGCTGCAGCAGCAGCAGCAGCAGCTGCAGCAGCAGCAGCAGCAGCAGCAGCAGCAGCAGCAGCAGCAGAAGCAGCAGCAGAAGCAGCAGCAGCAGCAGCAGAAGAAGCAGCAGCAGCAGCAGCTGCAGCAGCAGCAGCAGCAGCTGCAGCAGCAGCAGCAGCAGCAGCAGCAGCAGAAGCAGCAGCAGCAGCAGCAGAAGAAGCAGCAGCAGCAGCAGCTGCAGCAGCAGCAGAAGCAGCAGCAGCAGAAGAAGCAGCAGCAGCAGCAGCAGCAGCAGCAGAAGCAGCAGCAGCAGCAGCTGCAGCAGCAGCAGCAGCAGCAGCTGCAGCAGCTGCAGCAGCAGCAGCAGCAGCTGCAGAAGCAGCAGCAGCAGCAGCAGTAGAAGCAGCAGCAGCAGCAGCAGCAGCAGCAGCAGCAGCTGCAGAAGCAGCAGAAGCAGCAGCAGCTGCAGCAGCAGAAGCAGCAGCAGCTGCAGCAGCAGCAGCAGCAGCAGCTGCAGCAGCTGCAGCAGCAGCAGCAGCAGCTGCAGAAGCAGCAGCAGCAGCAGCAGTAGAAGCTGCAGCAGCAGTAGCAGCAGCAGCAGCTGCAGCAGCAGTAGCAGCAGCTGCTGCAGCAGCAGCAGCTGCTGCTACTGTTGGACTTATGGCATTCTTCAGCCTGCAACGTCACCATAGTCACCTCAAGCCTTATAACTGTACAAACATGACATTCTTATGGATATCTAGGTGTCATAACATTTAAAATAAGTATCTACTTGACACTATATACAAAGCAATCACTAGGGAGGTGTTAGCAGGCAATGCGCTCTCGGAAGCTAAGCACGGCAAGGTCTGGGAGACCGCTGGAACAACAGGTGCCACAGTGGGGCGCTAGAGGAAATGTCCTTGTGTCCTTTGGCAAGACACTTCACCCACATTTCCTAATAGAGCGCCTTGTAGGTGGAAAAGTGCTATATAAATACTCTAATAACTATTAATAATCAATCACGCTAACACCTCCCTAACTTTATCTAAAAAATCCATAATTTAATAAATGCAAGATATAGTTTAATTCTATACTGGGGTTGAAAATGTGTCAAAGGTGGTAATCATTGCACTGTTTTTGAAATTGAGACACTTTTAGGTGCAGATTTTAAGCAGGGAGAAGCGGTGGTTTGAAAGAGGGCATTTCTGTTGAAAAAGAAAGCCAAGTAAGAAATAAAGCCAGTCAAATGCGATGAAAAAGCGGGCAGAGAATAATAGGTCACAATGAGGAGCTGTGAGGCAGAGAACAATGAGGAGGTAAAAGAAAGACAGAGCAGTTTTACGTCATGACTCCTCCCTTAGAACAAGACTAATCCAGTACCTTCGGATTGAAAATTACGTCCGGATGGCGGTCAAAAGGTTGCAATTTCACTGTCCAGATTGAAACATAATTTGCAGGACTTTATTATGTGGTTATGGTGATGCTATAGAAGACACTGAGTCAGTAGGGTGTGAAAAGTCTTGTCTTATTATGAATTCAGCATCTTCTGCACCCATTTTTTCCAATCTTTCTATAAATATTTTTGTTGTCTAATTTCTTTCCAGGTTTGCTTATGTCGGCCATCACCGTCATCATTCTGGTCCTGTTCTTCGCCATCGATAACTTCGTGCTGCAGAAGCGTCCCTGGCTGACCGAGTGCACTCCCATTTACGTTCAGTACTTTGTCAAATTCTTCATCATCGGAGTCACTGTGCTGGTGGTGGCTGTGCCGGAGGGGCTGCCGTTAGCTGTCACTATCTCCCTGGCCTACTCTGTCAAAGTAAGGAACAAAACATTCTCTCATTTATCACCTACTACTACTACTACATTCAGAAATAGGAAACAGCACAGGTACTTTCACATTATATTACTTAAAGTTGTACCAAATGGTTATTCAAGTAAGAGAATATTTGCTGATAATTTTCTTGAAGAACAGAGAAACGCAAAGTTGAAATGCATAATTTTCAGAACAGGTTGTAAACTACTAATAATGATTATAGGTTTCTCTGACAGGAGGCTCTATGTAGATGTCTACATAGAGCCTGGAATGTTCCACAGAATGACGTTGAACTTATCTCTCTTTCATTCATGTATTAGTTTATTCTTTGTTTTAATTGCAAAAATGTACCTAGACAAGCATTTTTAGAGTGAGTGGGATCACCTATCCACTGATCTGGGGTCTCATTTATCTCATAACTTGATCTTGAATTCTGAATAAAAGTGTACGTACAGACAAAAACACAAACTCCCTCAAACTTGCTGACTCTGAGACAAGCAGGTGGTGATCACTTGAGCGGAAAAGTTAAAATTCACACCTTTTGAATATGACGCAGGAAACAAAAATGGCTTTTTTATGATCTAATGATAGCGGATTCCAAAATTACTCCTGAAAGTACCATTGATTCAAAATTTGCCAAAATCCTGGGCTAAAGTCAAATGTGGAGTAATTGTAGCCCATCACTTCTTACACGTGGCTGTGTCTGATGTAAAGTATGTGTTGACCTTGTGTCATCTGATGTCAACAGAAAATGATGAAGGACAACAACCTTGTGCGTCACCTGGATGCATGTGAGACGATGGGGAACGCCACAGCCATTTGCTCCGACAAGACAGGGACTCTAACCACAAACCGCATGACGGTCGTGCAGGTGTACATGGCAGATATGCACTACAAGGAGATCCCAGACCCTGGAGTCCTGCCGCCCAAGTCCCTGGAGCTACTTGTCAATGCCATCTCCCTCAACAGCGCCTACACCACCAAGATACTGGTGAGACTGAGCACTTTGAGTCACATTGTAAACTATTTATATAATGAATTACCATAAATAAACTGCGGCCATTGCTGCCAAAAGCACAAGGCACCAAGTGTGACATTTATCAACAGTTTTATGCAGCGTTGTTTTGCAGAACGCCAAACACAGCTACCGACAACTATCTTAAACCATTTCCCTTTCCCATTACAGGCTTGTGCCCAATCCTAACACGGCACCTTTATATTTACATTTGAACAATTCAATGTATAGTGTGGAGTCATTACCGGTCATCTTTGTTATAGTCAACATTTTAGATCAGTATAGACTATTAACAACTTCTTAATTCATTCTTAATTCATATTATACCCCATTATTGTTATATGCACACAGATCATTGTAAAATGATCATCTTGTTAAAGCACTTGATTTCTACACACTCTTTTTAAGAAGCTTTTCATTATTGACTCATTAACAGTTATTATGTATTTATATGTGTGTGGTAATAATGTCATGCAAACACAAATGCAGTACTAAGTAATCTAATAGGAAGGGACATCAACATCTTTTTTATGTCCCACTCAGCAAGAACCGTTTTGGTTTTGAAAATGGAAGCCAGCCAAGACAATGTGCTTTTCTCTGCAGCCACAGTGAGAGTTATGGAAAGTTGCAGAATGCTCTCAGACTTACATAATTTATAACGCAGTTATAAAGAAAAGTGGTGTAAATTATGATTCAAAGCACAATACATTTACTCTTGGTAGAAAATTGAAAGCTTGATGTGAGACTTGGCCGTTGCATACACATTATAAATTGTTGTTTACTTTGTGGGTGATATGAAAGTCTAATAATGTGATACAATTTAAATGCACACTGCAGTCACAGTACTAACATTTCAAACTCGATACCAATTTTAATACCACAAAAAGAAGAATGTGAATTTGTCAACACCGATAACGCCGAGAGCAGTTAAAACACTGACTGTGGAGGCTCTGCGGATGCTAAACACACTAGTAATTAACTCCCTTTGGAAGCAGAACTTAAACTTCAATCAATCAAACTTTATTTGTATAGTGCTTGACAACAGCAACAGCTGAACCAAAGTACTTTCCATTGTGCATTAAAAGCATTAACAATACAATTACAGTACAATTTACAATTTTGTATTTGTGAACAGATAGGTCTTTATCTTGGCCTTGATACTGATTTCGATACCAAAGACTAACTGGGATCGAATACATTCTTAAACAAAAATAAGGATACTAAAATGATAATAAGTATTAGACAATAGACTGACATTTTTAATACAAACAAATTGTACTTTCTTTATCAAACATTTTGATCTTCTATTTCTTATAAAGCTCAGATACATCCTAAAACTGTTTAAGCAAAGTCACATTTTGTCCTATTTAATGTTTTTGTTGTTTTTCAGTGTTGATACATGCTCAATTAAGTCTCGTTCTCATACTAGTTTTATTCATTAATTAGTATTTGATTTCCGATCTACTCTACTTTGAACACCGCCAAAGTCATGATGGACCGTATTTCCAGGGCGGGGCAAAAGAGTTTTCATATCATGATCTTATTTTCCTCCCCGACTTAATGACTTCAATGTATGTTAAAGCCTCTTAAGCCGAGCTCAGCAAACGCCTGAGATGAGAGTCTCCCACTTCAGACCTTTGCGTCCTTGGCTGCTGCTTTTTATTCATCCAGCGTTCACTCAACTTGTCACCTTCAGAACGCTTGTGTTATTTCGGTCTTATCTGATATGCAGACCGTAGCCGACTGTAATTGAATCCAATCCTTCTGAGTGCTGAAGATGGCCTCCTTGTTTACAGGGAAGAGGCAAGGACCAAATTCTACCAAGCCAATTAGCCCGGGCAACAATCGGTAATAGATAAATAGACTGCACACGGACAGATGGAGTTTTAGCCTTTAATCACCGAACATGCAACCGGCTTAGCTCATATTTCGCTGAATCATTATCATTTTGTCACAATCGAGCAGTTGGTAGAAACCACAACATCTTACATTGACTCTTAATCAGTTTGCGGCACGTTTTGAGCAGTAACTTTCTGCTGATCTGCGACAGCTAATCCTTCCTGTATCACTTATGGCTGACCGAGGCGTTAAGGTCCTTATAGAAACAGCATCAAGAATAAGCCGTCCGGACCAGGAGGATTTCACTTCCTCCCCCTGTGGACATTATTAGTCTGAGGATAGTCGAGGTGTTTATTGAGTCCAAGCGGAAAGGAAAGCATTTTCAGGACCTAAGATAGTGTCGTGCAAGACAGGTGAGGGATATTGACAGAAGTAATATAGAGATTTTAGTGGGGGGTGTATTTTAATTACAATAATCAGAAGATAGTTTTTTTAAATGTGTTAGTTCTACTGACAATAGTGCGAAAAAGTATGGAAATGTCACATGTTGTAAAGATTACAAGATCATTTTTGTTTTTTTATAAACGATGTATTCGATATTCAAATTTGGCATACCTTAAAAACAACATTAACAATAATTTACATAATTCTATACTATATGGCGAAGAGAAACAAGTTGAGTTCAAGCAAACATAGTTATTCATTTTCACTTTTCCCAAGGTCACCCTTTAAAATGAGGTTTTGATCTGAATGGATGTTTTACTTAAATAAAGGTTAATAAAACACAATATTGATTTGATTTAATACAACCAGGCTTTTTTTTATTACCCCCTAAAAATTTTAGTTTTATCTATAGATCAAGTGGGTCGTCATCTACCTCAAGAGGAGAGTGCAGCGTCCCAAAATATAGAACTTCCTTTGCTAGATCAGCCTCTCTACTATGTCAATGAGTCAGTGGAACTCATTCCCAACAGAGATGATCACATGCACTTGTCTAAAAACATTTGTGCACCAGACCTAAAAATGAGTGCGAGTGAACTAGTTATGTAATGATATGCAAATCTCACACTACGATATTTATTGCGATATTGCGGGAGGGCCCACGGTATCATCGACAAGGCCATGATATTAAGGTTTTGCTTACAATAATAAGCATATTTGCCATATTATCTATTCTTATTCATTGTTCGGTGATTCGTTTTCTAAAGTAAAAAATGTACCTGGTTTTAAGAACATGTTCTGTGGATAGCCTGGTGGACCTTGTTATAAAGTATAATTTATAGAAATAAGTATAATTTTTATTGTATTGTAATTTTATAGCTACCACTTTGTTATTCTGTAAAGTACTTTGACTTAAGCCCTACATTGTTTTGTGCTCTACAAACACATATAATACATAAACATATAAAGATTAAATAAAACGGCAGTCAAATTTACATTATAAAACACGTGGATCTCTGTGTATTCTGCAGCTCTGGACCTTGTGCTGTTGCTATGACAATATGACTCTCAGAAAAGTTCCAGTCTGGGCTTTAAACCTCTTTAAGGGCTTTAAGTATTTGTTAGATCCATGAGTACCACACTGTACTTCAGCACTACTGTTGGTCGTCTCCTTTAGCGCTTGTTGTCTTGGCACAAAGTATCATGGGATATGTAGTCATCTTTGATTTTGTATCTATATATACATCTATATCTATTATATTTTATTTATGTTATATTTATATTGAAATGTAGCATCAGACCCTGCAACGAGTTGGCCACTGTCCAGGGTGTACCCCGCCTAAGGCCCGAAGTCACTGGGATAGGCTCCAGTCACCCGCGACCCCGAAAGGGAACAAGCGGTAGAAAATGGATGGATGGAAATGTAGCATCTCTTGCTACAACCCTACAATGCATCTTTCCTTTTGATAAAGACCATAAAGACCATACCATCTATGAAAACGCATATTGTTGCCTTTTATCTAAGTGTAAGTGTGACCGTAGCTGATTGTTGTAAAGCCACACAATATTATCTTTGCAGAATGCTGTGCCACCTCATATGCATTTGTTGTACATTTGTTGAAGCTTTATGCTGAGGGAATTAGGCCCCAGCAGTGGGTCTTTGTACATAATACAATGCAAGTCAGTTTAATCCCTCCATTCATCAAACAGGTTATTTCAAGTACCAAGTGCATGTGGAGTGCAGGTGTATAAACCATAAAGGTTCTGTTCACATTCGTCCTGGTTTAAATTTAGTCCAGATTCAGACTTGATTTGGTCCAAGTATTATCTTTATTTAGTTCCAGGTCCACATTTTTTGGTTGCTCCACAAAATATATAAAAAACATATATAAGTCACATTTTTGGGGAAAGAACAGACGTTTAATCTTGGAATGCAATTTAAATGAACACCGTCAGCTACATGACGCACAGACAAAGAACTGTGGTAAGTGTCTGGTATGTTAACGTAACATATGAACAGTTATTCAGATAACTATAGCATAAAGAACACACTAACAAGTTTACCAAAGCATCAATATTACCCCAAATCACTAAATCCATTGAATTCTTCTTCTCTGAGTCACTCCTAAACAACTCCACAAAACGTAAGTCCAGTACATTTGCTTGAGAGTACCTTACCCATGATCCCTTAGTTTTTAAATAAGCATGAATGGAAAGTTTTACGACGCACGGCACACATACAGTATGATATGCAGGAAACTACGTATGCTTCGGGCTGATTGGCTGTGCACTATGCTTTAATTCTCTTGAAGACGACACCCGTGGCATGACGCTGATGGCCTGTCGCTGTGTTTTTGATGTGAAGACACGCAGCACTTTCAGAATATTTGCATCCATTTCTGAGCTCATCACGCCACACAGCTCAGTCCATGGACACGTATAGGACGCTGTAGTGTGTCCACTGGTGCGTGTCCTAAATGTGAGAGTGAAGCCCCTGCACTGTAAAGCATGAATGCACTGACACCAGACCGGAGCTATAGTAGTGGGCCATTATAAACCCAGAGGCGCCGGGCTGATACGGCTATCAAAGGCTGCCTCTTTGCTTTTGTGTCTTTGTGCTGCGGCCATCAAAGCTTCTATAGCCTTTCTGCATCCCACTGGATTGGCCTCTTATATAAGAACACAGCAGCAGCTCGGGAGTGGCACTGGGCGAGTGGAGGCGAGATTCATCCCATTTGTGTTTGTTTTGCACCATCTGAGCTCAAGTTATTCTATGTTTACGTCTGTTCTGTGTGGAAGATCTGCCACCAGCTCCAATAAGAGGTCTTAACAATGTTTGTCAATCTGCTGTTACATTTATACAAGCTTCATACATGTGTAATTAGGCCTGTCACGATAACACATTTTGAAGTGCAGTATATTACAGAAGCAAATGTAAACGACAATATTGAAAAGTACTTCATGCCACTGACACAATAACCGGATAATCTCGGTAAACGTTTTGTTAAATGTACAATCACTAAAGAAGCTGCAATGGATAAATAGCAGAATGACCCCCTTGTTTGTATCTATAATGAGCAATTGAGTTTAGTTATTCAACCCTCTACCGCTCAAAGTACAAAGAGAATAGACTTATATAAATACAAGTATAATCTATCATCAATTACATTATTTCCCATTGGGCATGAATAAAAGTAATTCTGATTCTGATTATATATTGAAAAATATAACAGTAGTGTGTGGGGACTTTTATGGATGGGCAAGCAGACCTGGGGTGTGCGTCAATATTGAGAGGATAACGTTCAGGCAAAAGTGAAGGAAAAAAGCATACATGTAAAGGTCAGTCTCAAACCCCCCTCTCCCGCGTCAAGGCAACTTCCTATCCAACTGAGCTAAACTATCATGTCTGTTTAAACTGCTGAATGGAATAGTCTCACTTCGCTGATCAATTTATTACACACATTAGCGCTCTATGTTATTAAAATACTGCCCGTATTTCTAACTAACTTCTAATCATTAGACACATGAACAAAGCCATAGCTACAAACAAAATTATAGTTTTTAAGTCCCTTGTTGTAACTTGGAGCTGCTGTTGCTTCTCTTCTCCTCTGCACATGCTCAGTTAGGGCAAAACATCCTTGATTCCCACACATGTTTCTTCAGCGTGGTTTGAGCACAGATCCATGGGTTTGAGGCTGTGTGCTCCTCAGAGCATGTGCAGAGCTCTAAAAGAAGCTGCTCTCCGCTCTGGTTCTTAAAGCTCATATTAGAGAGCGGAGCATGAACGAGCCTCTGAACACGGCCACAGACTGAACAGCTGTGGGAGAAGAAGAATCAAGCTTCCTGCAGTACAGCTCAGCGGCCTGTAGTGGCGGTGATATAAAGGGTATTTACTAGAAGCTTTATTTATATGATTTATTCATATGGCTTTGCGTACTGTCACTATACTTTGTATTTTAGAGTCATTATAGTCCAGAAAATGATTACGATGATCAAAATGCAATTCCAATTATTTTTCATTGTTGACTAGTCACGATTAGTAAATTAATTGTTGCAGCCCTTAGATGACATGCAGTCCTAACGCCCTCTGCTGGCGTTTTGTGTGGACACATTTCATGCCATCTGTTCATTAATTAGAGATTTTTCTGGTTGTGTGATTTTCCGTAGAGCTGTCGATCTGAACAGCAAATATATCATATACAATCTAAAAAGCTGTTTTCAAGCAGCCACAGAGACAATGCATGGTTGACTTGTTAGTGCGCATCGACATTAAACATTTTACACAAATCAAACTACTTAACCTAATGTTTTTTATGCAAGACTTTTCACCAGTTCCCATTGAAATAAATGGTATTCCCGCTTAACAAAAAATGCTAATTGCAACGGGTAAGTCAAAGTCAGAAAGAAAGGTCATCCCCTACAGTGTCCAAATGTAGTTTAGAAATACTTAACATTGCATTGGAATCGTAAACTATATACAAAAACATATCTAAAATCAGATAATATTGCGAATCAATTTAAAGCTCATGGCACAGAGTTTAATCTGTTTGGTGGTAATTATAGTTGGAGATATTTCTGAGCGGACTATTGTTGTGGCCTATATTTGGCTCAGGCTTACAGTGCTTTTGTCATCTGGAAGCTGCATGCTCGTGTGCACAGTGTGAAGAAGAGAGAGGAGATGTCTTCCAGGCCCACTGCCCGGCATCAGAAAAGAGTTCTAATCCAGAAAAAAAAGGCACAGTGTCTTTAGTTCAGGCATGTAGATTTTTAAATGAGGTGGAAATTGAAGTGATTCATTGTATTAAAATAACACAGCTTTGATGTTTCAGTAGCACAAGATAATGAGTTCTTCAATTTCCCTCACGCGCGACACAAAGGATGTGATGTCTTTACTAAAATTGTTTCATGTGGATTTTGAATGACCAGGCCAATTTACATCCACGGTCCATAAAAACACGACGAGGTTCTTTAGATTGCACAATAACGCCAAATAATGGGCGTGATAGGATTTTGTACAAGTCGCAGTTGAATAATAGAGAGGAAATGTGATTTTCAAAGAGGTTGCATCAGGCGGAAGACAAATGAGCGCTATATGTGCAATGAAATGCTTATTAAAGAACAAAGTCATTTTTCAGGCGGGCGATTCAATTACAGAATTAAAATGTGAAGGTCGTCTATTGAAGTTTATGCATAATACAGCTTCAGCTTTCAGGAAAGACATTACCTTAAGAGCCAAGCAAACCACTTAAAGAGAACTTATTGTGGGATCTGGCCTTGATTCAAACCGGAGACTGGAATGAAAAATAATACCAACGTGCCAGATTTGATAAAGCTTTCCAAGAACCACTCAAAGTACCTATACAAACGAAGCAATTACAAGTCACACATACATTGCAAAGAAAACTGGCATTTTTCAACGTTGGCTTTGTGAAGGGAAGAGATTCAACTTGTTTTGTTTATATTGTCACTGCTAAAACTTGGAGGCATCGTCAACATATTCAAATAATGTGTTTTATAATAGCTTTCAATTGTGTTTAGTTATTGTAGGGAAACCAGTGATTGCAGTGAAGTAACGTTTAATGTTTCGGCATTTTGATTGGATCTTTTGAATGTTTGGACCAAATTAGTCAAGTGGTCTGAATTTTAACAATGTTTTGAGAGAGGTTTTTGACAACAACACAACAACAACTACTTATTGCCTGCTGCAATAGTTTCGAAAGTAATAAAGCAGAGCTCTACTTTCCACAGCAATGTTTAATGCTTTTGTGTCCGTGGGCAAGACTGTGAATGAGACGCAGCATGTGAGTGTAGAAAAGGGCTTTGAAATTCATCACATTTTAATCACGATAGAGATTTCAAATTGTCGGTCAACGGTCAACTTGTGTCTTTTTAATTGAGAGGTTCAAATCCTGACAGTAAAAGCAGAAATGTTTGGAGCAGAGATCAGACTTTGGAGGAAGACATTTGAGTGTTTTTTGTCTTACATGGCAATAATTCAAAGTCTGTCTTTGTTTTACGATTCATTAAAGTACTGTATTGAAACTTTCAAAGTGTTTTCACATGTTTTTAATAAGACAAGCTAAATTGAGTGGAAAAAAGTAATTCAAGGGGGCAAAAGGGGGATAGTTTATTTTTGCCCATCATTAGTGTGAAGTGAAAGGTGTGCTGTGTTTTGAGTGGTCAGTCGACTGTATAATGGGGCTCTAGTAATGCACGATTCACATGTCCATCGATACGATATTTCACAAAATGTCCTGATACTGTTGACAAGGACAATTTATTGACTTTGGCATTTCACAAAATGAAAACCATAATTGTTAATAAACTCTGAGTCATAAAATAAGACACATGAAAGTAAAAGTATGAAAGTAGTGAAAGTATTGACACTGAATGACTCTCAGTAAAAGTATTGAATGAATGAGTATTGATACTGTATCCCGTTTCCAAAATGAATAAAGCACTTGTCACTTCTAATAAATACAATGGTTTTAAGTGGTCATTTATACTTTGACAGAATGGGTGCTTAGAGGCTCAGTGCTGCCCTTTGCGGTCCGGCCAGTATTGACATGGAAATCAACTGAAATCAGGCAACAATAAAACCTCATTAATATGCATGACATCATCAGAATATCAAATACTGTGTACTGGTATACCAGTAGCAACTCTGAGTATCATGATATTTAGGTGAACTGATGTCCCCCCCACATCTAGGCCCTTAAGTATATTGATTTATGTAAAATATCCAATATTCATATGAACAACAAGTCAACAATGCACCGATTCCCTGGGCGGACCAAAAAAACTGCTTTTTAGTCTGTGAGGGAGGAACTTATTTTCTCTTGAGGTCGGCAGCCCTGTGTTAACTAATAACCAGAGGGAAGATAAGTTGGAATGCCGGCGCCTAGACGTGCTTCCAGAATAAGGTGAATAAAGCAACTATTTACAATTAGAGCTGGGTTGAAATAATCGATTTTCCGTTTTTTAATCGATTCGCAAATTAATGACGATTATCGATTCGTACGTCCAAAGATCGATTTAAAAAAAAAAAAAAAAAATTTAGATTAAAATTATTTTCTACATTTCCCTCAGTGAACTTCAATCTACCTTAATTCAGGACTCCTGGATTATCTTTCTTGAAGGTAGATTGACCCTTCCCCTTTTCATCAGTCTTCCATCAGTAACTACCAATACTTGTAAGATTTGCTGTTTAATATTGATATAATACTAGTTTTAATATGTTGCTTCTCTACACAGTCATGAAGTGAAGGAAACGGTTCAAATACATTTTTCATTTTTAATAACAGTAACCCCCGGATCGAATCGAAATCGGATCGAATCGGAAATCAGATCAAAATCGGAGCGAATCGGATGGGATCTGAGAAATCGGAAAAAATCTATTTTGAAACGTAAAAATCGGAATCGAATCGATTCTTGAAATTTGAATCGAAACCCAGCTCTATTTACAATGATGCACAAGGTTTCAGGAAGATCAAAGATACTGACAAAAGAGGATGTTAAAAAAGTGAAAAGTTCAAATTTCCAAGCTAAACTTCGAACTCTCATTATACTCGGCTGTTTTGTGCTAATCAATCTCCGACTCTCTCTAAACTCTTGCAGCTGATTAACAATCTGCCTGTCACACTTCAAAGCACGCCCCAGTTCCAATCGTCCCTGCCATATTTGGACTGCTGCGTGTCTGTGATGAAACAATTTGCAATTCTTCTTCTTCAAAAAAAAAGAAAGATAAACGCGAGGCCTGAAAAGCAGCAGGGAGCTGATGGTGAAAATAGCAACACAAAGAACCATTTGCTACTTAATTGCTCATTTATTTCCTGTTTTTGGTACAGAGACTTGAGCGATAGTATTAAAAAATATGATGAATTACTGCATTACATTAGGATTTTTGTTGCTTATTTCCAAAAGTTGAGATGGCAGGGATTGTACAGTGACTAATGTTTGTTGTCTACTGCCATAACAAAACCAATCTGAATTCTTAGTCTTTACTGTATATGTAATTGATTATACGTTGATAGGTCGATGGACGATATTGACAAAAACAGATGATTTCTATGACAATATTCAGATGATATTATGGCAATGTATAAAATGTGCCTGTAAATGTCTTAGTTGAGGTTGGATGAGCATTGATGGACTGTAAAATGAACCACAAAATATTGCATAGTACTATTATTTAGAAGATTCCAATGCAGCAAAAATTGTGATATAATATATTTTTCTATGAATTTCACACCTCGTACAACATAAAATACATTATAATGCTTTCTAAGCAGGTTTCGACACGTCAACACAAGTCATCAATTCATAGTAATATCAAAGTCCTTTTAATCTATTCATAATTACCAAAAATGTGTCATGATCTACATATTTGCAATTGTTGCCAAGCTTTTAAACAAAGCGAGAATATTCACTAATACAAAACTGTCCTATTCAAAAGACAGGAGGCCCATTTGGTGATGTCTTGATCACCGGAGGAGTGTTTCTGTGCCTCAGATCCAGCTCCAGGCCTTGGCCCAGTTGGCTTCTGCATTGCCCACTGAACAATTACATGAGGAACGTGGTATGGGAGGAGCTGGCATGAAATCGAGAGAAACAAGGAGTGTGTTGGACTTTAAACAAGTTATGGGATTCAGTACGTATTATTAGACTAATGTATGAATTATTTATTGTGTTTTACTGGCCTTACACACATTAAACAAATCATTATTGAATTGTGGAAACTAATATGTGCAGGAAAATGTATTAAAATTACTATAAAAGCTTGAAAAATAAAGAAACAAAAAAATAGAAGAAAATGGAATAAGTATTATATTGTGAAGTACAGCCTGTCCATAATGAGGGATTAGGGAGTGCCGCAGGTGGAGCAGGAAGTGTGGGTGCCAGTGCTCCCTGTGGCATATGTCGTCGCCTGCAGGAGCACCCAAGGGCCCAGGGAGAGGGCAGCTGCTCCCTCTAACACGCCAGGACACGGGCACGGGCCAAGTCATGAACCGAGATCCCTCCTTTGCATTGTTATCATTGTCATTATAGCCATTGGTTTCAACATCCTGTTATATGTAACATTTTGAGGTCTTTTTCCCATTCAAAAGATTTTATAATTTTTTTATTTGCTATTGTAGACAAAGGATTCTTTACTACTAATAATAAGAATTTGAAATTAGTGCCTTGTGCTCAATGGCTGCGCATTATTATTTAGTTATTTGTTTAGACGGCAATAAAGTTTTTTTTTTTTTTTTCAATCAAGGAGATGTTTCCTGGAATAACATGCCTAAGTCTATTTTGTAAACAATGCCACTTTGTGTAATATTTTTCCAGTTTATAAAACTGGTTTTAACTAGGGTTGCAAGAATAATTATAATCAAGGCTGCAAACACATTATCCTGCCTCATTCTGTATAAAAACAGCGAGCCCTGTAGTAAGCAATAAGTCAGCCAAATTGCAATTAGATCATTTCCTCAAATCGTGCAGCCCTGTTGTTAACAATGAATCAATAATTGTTTGTTAATTATTTGATTGCATAACCAGCCTGAGGTCCTTGTGCGTTTATAATTCCCTGCGCACATCTGTTGTTTGTTTCTCTCCTGACTCTTCAGGTTGAAGGGTCTGTCACGGCGCACTCTGGTTCTCCACACATGAGCCCATTAGTCCAGCCCCTCGTTAGCAACGACAACCAGTGCCTTCCTGTAATCACTAATCTAATCATCGGTCATTAGCCAGCAGCATTCATTCTGTTACAACTATAATCCAAATATGTCTGTTTGAGTCAAAACAGATGGAACAGACTCACAGTATGTCCAATTTGTACATTTTATGCAGATTTGAACTGTTTTTTGGTTCAGAATTAGGCAAATTGTAGATACTGGTATCTGTTTTATTGGTCTTTTTTGTTGAACTGGTTTATTGGAAACACAAAGCTCTACATTGTTTCAATTTGTGTATTAATGACAGATTTTGCTTACCTTGCTGGTTGCTGCTAAGCTTTGGTACAATTGTGAAATTATTTCCTTTCGCCTGATATGGCGTTCCCAAAACTTTAATCCCAAAATAGATTTTTCAAAAATATCTATAAACACGGGCTTAAAATTATACTATTAAACCTTGTGCATTGATTTAACTATTTTCCAGAGGGAAGCTATACAAATTTTAGTTACCATAATTCCAATATATTGATAATGCAGTGTATCATGATGTGCAGTTTCAATGTGCTGTTTTTTCTCACACTCCTGTTTTATGACCTTATTATTTGGATGATTTGTTTTACTTGTATGTTTAAATAAAGTAAACATGAAATATTGGGATGGGAGGGACATTGAAAGATATTGAAGGCAGGTGGAGATGAGCTTGCTTTCACATTTGTCTCTCTCACCTCTCTCAGAAAAACAATTTGGCTCGGTTTATTAGCATTCTCTATCAAATCCTTGTTAGCGACCGGACACGGACAACCATTATCCTGAGAAACCAATTCAAACGTGCTATTAATGTGATTTACCACTCCGCCGATACACAATCTGCCACTCTGTACCGGCTACGGAACAAAATGAGAATTTATGTGTGCGAGACGCCCGCTATCTTTTTGAAAGGTCCCACATTATCCATTCTAGCTACTTTTTCACACCTTAGCAGTGACCTTTAACTGAGTAAAAAAGAAATAAAAACCCCAAAGTCTTGGTTTTCCCTGCAAATACCCTAGTATTGTGTTGCCAGTATTACAAGTTTGTGGAAAAGTTAACCCAGATACAAGACGATGCTCAAATTAGTAGGGATAGGCATTAAATCAGTCCCAGCATTGGTTTTGGCCAATATTGACCTTTTGAAAATGTATTTATTTATCAATTTCAAACCGAGATCTGTGTCGACCGATATAGAAAAATCTGCAGATATTTTGTCATTCCCAGTTTATCCTCAGTGCATCAGATTTGTCTTTTTGAACAAACTAATGAGTAAAAATAGAAATAGAGGCTCCATTAGGCTCCACAATCATGCAACACATTATTTTATATCCCTGATTAATACATGTTATTATTTTTACAAAAGTGAAAAGTTATTTGTTATCTTTACTTCAACTCAAGATAGTGACGCGAACCTTGCTATGGATTTTTAAATCTAAATATTGGTGTCGGCAAATATCAGTTATTGTCAGCAAGCCACATATCAGATATCGTAATCAGCGCAAAATAAATCCATATCAAACCATTCCTAATAAATGGAACTAAAATTAGACACTAAATTGGACAAGTGTCTATTCTGAAAGAAATACAAATCACATAAACTTGGCTTTGTATTGTAGTCCAGTTGAATTAGTTAATGATTTCTAATAATCTAATAAGTCATGATTGATTGATCACTGCTGGTTTCTGATTTTTGCTCAGCTGCATGACTCCGTGGAGATAAACAAGTTAAAGCCAAACCCTGGAATATTCTTGGAGCGCATCAGTTTAATGCCGTACTGTTTCCGTACCAAGTCTGTCAGGTCATGTTTTTCAAGATGTTCTTAGTGTAATAAAAACCTCTGTAATGAAATAAATGCTTTTCTTTTAGTCTATTTTCTGTCTGCAATGGTACGCGGTGTAATATTGTTTGGAGTGTTAATCCGTTGCCTGCAACGAGTCTATTTTGGGGCAAACGGCGCAGACTGGCGTTGTGCGAGTGGAAGCGTTATGTTGGGTGCACTTCTGACATGCTGGAGCAGAAAGGAGGGAGGCGTGTACCTGACAAGCTGTTCTTTAGCTCTGAGTGTAGGTGTCAAGTGCACTGCAGGCACTAGCAAGGACCCATGGGGAAGCTACAGTCACCGCTGCCAGCTAATATGGACACAGATGAAACAAATGTACAAGGTTTTAAAGAGGGTGTAGGAGTGTAATACAGGGATAAACCATAATGCTGCAATTTGAAGGGATAATTGATGTGAAACATGCTTTTAAAGTTGAAAAGAAGCAATATAGCAGTACATTTCTTATTTCTTTTCTGTACAATGGATTTGTCTGGCCATTATATAAGGCTTAACATGTATAAGCAGGCTATTTTATAAAGCTACTTTGAGTGCCTTGAAGGTGGAAAAGCACTGTCTAAATAGTGACCATTTACCATTTATTTAATCAAGAATCACAATAATTCAGGTCACAATTTAATCATGAAGTAAATAATTATTATTTTGATGATTTTAAAGCTAATATTGTGTAATTTGACTTCAATATACACTTCAAAAGTAGCAAACCTACATGTTTTTTAATTTTTTATTTTTTTAATCTGGCTGTTGATGTAATTTCATGAGGAATAGTCGTCATGACCTGTAACTTGGTCTGGTAGTGTCATCCACATTAAGCATTAACATCTCAAGAGGCAAGAAAGCAGATGTTCAAATAATGAGGATTTAAAAAGTTTAGATAATGACAAGACTGATAATCTTCATGTGGATTTATCATTACAGTTTACATGGAAATGGGAAACGTACTTGAAATGCATGGATTTCTCGGTCTCCTAAACACATCTGATCGCTGACATGATCTGAGGTTGCCATGGAGACTATTGAATTGCAGACCCTTTCACCGTGGGTTCAAACCACAATGTATCCGTATTAGTAATAACCATGTCAACACTTAAAGAACATAATCGGGTTAATATACAGTCTTAAAAAAGAACGTCAATATTTTTGTGTGATAAATGGAAGGTGCTGAAAGACTGGACTGAATTAGCTCTGGCTTTGTACTCCACATTGAAAGAACGACTTGTACAATTGCATTATCTAATGGCATCATTTTAAAGTGCCATCTAGCTACAGTACATTACACTCTAAAAAGATACAGATCATTCTTTAAAAACCCAACATTTAAACCATGATGTATGACGCAATAAGAGTAGTAACTTTCAAGTCAAACGATCTTCACAAATAATGCAATCATATGTTTGGGCTATGAACCACTGTAAATGTCTAAATATAAACCAAAATATATAAGTCCGTCTAAGGAAAAGCAAAAGGCTGAATCAGTGTTTAAATGTTTTTGTTTCACACTTAGAGAGCCCCTCTGACTCAGTGGTTCTACCCCAGGAAATGTTGAATAAAACCTGTTTCCAAAAAGTGTAAACAAATGAGAACAAATCTCCTTATAAACAGGACTGCAAGAGCCACTTGTACATGAGTCTGTGTAGTCAGATACACAGTAGGAGAACTACTAATGCTGCTTTAGGTTGCATATAAAGAGAGAAAGCGTAAACAAAGAGGGACAAATCTGTACTGCAGTATATTCACTCAGCAGGAAATGGACTATAAACATACTCCAGGCAACTTCTGTTGTGATTTCGGCCATTAGAAAAATACATTGAATTGACTTGAATTGAAGCATAGCCTGATTGTGCAGTTCCTCTGCAACTTTATCATAGTACGTAGTAGTAGACTAATGTAATAGTCTAGTCCCTAGACTATTACATTAGTCTACTACTAGGCCCCTAGGGCCACAAATGCCCAGGTCTGGCCTAGTGTAATCTGTTGCCACACTGAGTGAACACAGTCCCGCTTGTCCACGCCAGGAACTGTTTTAGCTTCAGTTCAGCCCAGGTGAACATCTGATCACACGGTGTGTCTCGGGACAAAATATCTCCAGCAGGTTTCTCATAATTTTAGTTTCTATCTGGCTGTAGCATTTGAAAACCTTTTAACACTTGAGAAAGAGACAAGTTTTTTTCAAATTGAGTAAGATTCACTCTATGGCTGGTTTGTATCCAAGCGAGTGTAGAGGGAGAGCGACTTAACTGAACACAAAGAGCTCAGATGGTACGCCAGCCAACAGCCAACCGACCCATCGGGAAATCTGCCGACTCTGCGGATTAGCCTGGTTTACAAGAGTTTCACCTTTTCAACTATTGATTTTCATGATTTATTTTCACTTGTATAGCTGGGGCTCATTTTACTATCAGTTCACCTGAGCTCTTTAACAAAGTCTATAAAATCCCTACAGGCAATGGCTACGCAATCCCTGGAATTTATTTAGCAACATTAATTTATACTTTGGTGGTGTTGACATCTGGATACAGAGCTGGTCAGTGAAGCGTACAAGACCACAGCTCTAGTGTGCAATTACAGCAGCACTGGGCCGAGTCGAGCCCAGAATAAAAGCAGCAGAGTTTGATTGCATCTCTCTCATTTGCCACCCCCCTACAGAGACCCAGCCTTTCACCTGAGAGACGCTTAATTATCACTATCAGCTATTTCAGGCCATTCTTCTGGCCACGCGGCGCCGCACAAGAAAATATCATTCAGTATAGACAGATAAAAAGCTGCCAAACTGATTATGTAGGTGAGGTCTGCTGAACGGAACTGATAAGACTTTGTGGAGCTTATTATGGAAAGTGGGAACCTTTAGTGCGCTTTACATTTAGAGTTAAAAGATCTGCTAAATACAAGAAAGCAATGCACCTTAAAATGTGTCAATATTGGGGCTAGATTAACCCCAACAGAAAATTGTAAGGGATGTACAGTGTTGGGAAGAATACTTTTGAAAATAGTTACACAACATATTCTGTTACATGGTGCAGTCAAGAGCACTGTGTTCTGAATACTCAGAATATTTTCACTGCACATTATATTGTATAAACGTGACATAGGATTAAAACAACTTTACTTTCACTGTTTGTTTTGCTTTTACTTATCACTTATTGGCGACAGAAACACCTCACACATACTCACCACAAGTTCTGTGTTTATTTTCTCACTTATGCTATGCAGTTTGGAGCCTAAACTACATGAGCAAATCCTTTAATGTTCTCTAATGATTTTGGAAAAGTATTGTAATACAGTTAATCTAAAATAGTATTCTGTACATTTTTGGTACATATATCTAGTTGCTCTCTAACACTGGGGAAGTATAAGGGCTTAACATTATAGGTCCCATAATTGCTCCTGATATTACTGAGTGTCCACACCCTTCTTGTCTCTACGCAGAGATCTTATTGCTTTTCCTGGAATACTGAACAGAAATGCTCCCAACTCCCTATATGTATATATATATATATATATATATATATATATATATATATATATATATATTGACTGCAGAACAGATCAAGGCTGTCTACATGTGGACTTTAAGGGTTAATAAAACAGAACTACAGAAACTTGTATAATTTAACATTTTGTTGACGCCCTTTGAATATTTGTATCAAAAGTTTCAGTTGAGTTATGTTGAGTATATTGAGTTTGTTGTTGACTTAATCAAAGTTTACGAATTGGTTTGATTTGACATTTTGAATACAATAAAAAAAATAAGGGAGAGTTATTGCGACCTGCGGGCTCGGCACAGGACATAAAACCTAAATCAGGTAGTGGTGCTTTAAATTTCCAGTGGCGTTATAAAAGGAACAAATCAAATTGAAGTACTCTCATTTAGACATTTATATTTCGAGTGTATTGTAGCCGTATTGTAAGCAGTCAAACACACAATTGAATTACAGTTGTTTAAAATGCTTCTATCTTCTCTCCAGCCTGCAGATAAGGATGGAGGTCTGCCCAAACAAGTGGGGAACAAGACGGAGTGCGGCCTGCTGGGACTGGTGCTGGACCTGAAGAGGGACTACCAGCCCATGCGAAACCAGATCCCAGAGGAGAAACTCTACAAAGTCTACACCTTCAACTCGGTCCGCAAGTCCATGAGCACCGTCATCAAGCTGCCTGACGGGAACTTCCGCATGTACAGCAAAGGCGCCTCTGAAATCGTCCTCAAAAAGTGAGTCGCATTATATATTAGGGCTGCAACCACTAATCCACTAATAGTTACTAGTCGACTATAAACAATAATCAGAAGAAAATACGAAAAGACAGTGAAATACACTTTTTTTTCAATTATACATTTTATTTGTAAATCCTCATCTCGAACCTTTATTTTGTTAAAAAATATAAATTTAAAAGCCTTAATTTATGATAGAAATAATCATCTGACTAGTCACCAAATAGAAAAAAATAATCTTTGACTAGTTGACAACTAAAATAACCGTTAGTGACAGCCGTATTATATTTAACGGTTTATTGTTTATTTACATTGGATTTATTTCTAGGTTTATCACAGAAATGGATTTATTGAGTGATGCTGCTGTCTTTGTTATAAATGTTTGGCATGTGTTTTAGAGTGTAAAGTCCAAATTATGATTCATTTATTATACACCTAGTCACAATTGATCAGAATAATTGTTGCAGCCCTATTCTTAAGACACACTCTTTAAGTAGTTACAAAAGCAACTTGCTCACAAGGACGCTGCCAAATATGTATTCACACACAAAATAAGTAGTCTACTCTTTAATAACTTTGAAACCAGTGAGCATTTGTTTTTTATTTTATTGTATTTATTTTACCAGGTGAGAACCCAACGAGCAACCAAAGCTAATGTGTGCAGCTTCTCAGATATTGGATGTTTCTTACTAGACGTCTTGTCCTTCAGATGTAACCATATTCTGAACGAGGTCGGCGAGTCCCGGGTCTTTCGTCCGCGGGACAAAGACGAGATGGTGAAGAAGGTGATCGAGCCGATGGCGTCTGAAGGACTCCGGACTATTTGCGTGGCGTACCGTGACTTCCCCGGCTCGCCCGAACCCAGCTGGGACGACGAGAACAACATCCTGAACGACCTGGTCGCCATCTGTGTGGTGGGCATCGAAGACCCCGTCAGGCCAGAGGTGAATAACACGATTTACGGTTGTACAGCAGCTATAAGAACAGGCAAACTTAGTCGGTTTTATTACTTGAATATACTGTACATAGAAGAGTGACAAATACTCAAAAAGTAAAAGTAGTACATTAAGAAATCGACTTAAGTACACATTTTTTACTATATTTGACTTATGCGTTAAATTAAGTGATTTCGATCAAGAATTGTGCTGAATTTTGGAGCAATTTTAATCCATCCTTCTATCCATTTTCTACCGCTTGTTCCCTTTCGGGGTCACGGGTGACTGGTGCCTATCCCAGTGACTTTGGGCCTTAGGCGGGTTGCCACCGTGCACCCCCAATTTTAATTAATCAATTTCTTAATTTTCTACTTAATTCCTTGTGTATATTTTTGTTTGCTCTAAGTTAATGCTTGAACTCAAAACCTTTACGCAGGCTCTCACCTAAAAATAACACCTAAAGCTATATGGAAAGTACTTTTTAAAAATGTAGTGGAGTAGAAAGTACAGATACCTGCTCTCAAATGTAGTGAAGTCAAAGTAAAAAGTTTGTTTCCTCTGTCAAAATTATTTAAACAAAGTACAGACACCTAAAAATATGGTATTTTTACTATCAATCACTGAGAACAAGATGTTGCATTTCTAATCTGTACTATTTTTGAATAAATTGGCTCTCATCTGCTCCTTCAACTATAATTTCTGTTTCTACCACACAGTTTTTAGTTCTAACAATCCCAAATATGACAGAAAAGTGTGTTACAGGGCAAATGTCAGTGTTTTAGTGGATTTTCAGTGTACTCTGTGTGTCTGTGGGTGTCGTATGTCACCGTGACAAGAACACTTAGAAAAAAATAAGAAACGGCGCAGACTAAGAAGTAAATGGAGAGAATATATTTGAAATTAAACTTCAAATAGCATTAGAAATAGAGGAAAAGCTATTCATCAAACAATTTAGCATTATAGTTTATCATTTGTTATCAAGCTTTTTATGTTTTCCTTCATTATGGGACTTTTCTGGTTGCGGGACATTTTTGCTTTGCCTGGAATGTTCAATTAGTAGCAATAAACATATTTATCTCCATGGAGACTAGCAAGTGGAAGCACCATAAGAATGTTAGTTGTTTGTAAGATTATGAGCAAAAAAGCTTGTGTCCTTCAATAGTTTTGCGCCATGCTGCGTAACATTCCAGTCAAAGCAAAAACAAGCAGGTGGCGGACCTTCCATCAGAAGGTGATATTTTACATCAGACATTCTATAAACATGCATATTCTAGAAAACAATTTTGTAATTTTATGTTCTTTAATCTCTTAGATCAGGGGTGGGCAAACTACGGCCGCGGGCCACATCTGACCCGTTTGTCTTTATAATCCGGCCCGCCAAACATGCCAAGTGATATTTAAAACATTTTTTTCTTTTTTTTTTCTTTTTTGCCCTCAGGCATCTCTCTGCACTTGTATCCTTAATAAATATGGCGTGAAATGAATTAAATAATAGATTCAATAGCCTATATTCGACAGATTTGTTTTATTTTTCACACCAATGATCGCGGCCCTCCGCTACTTGCATGGATTCGATTCATGAGTTTCATTTTGCAACATTCTGATGACTTTTCCCCATTGAAAAGCTATATTTTGTTTTGAATCATCAATCACTATGGCAACTATGTCCTAATTCTTCATCATCCTGAAATCCATAGATACAGCACTTGTTATTTGATTGTACTTATGTTCTCCATTAAGCTCATCGAAATGCATTTATTATTCATTACCACTCAAAAATTCAACCGTATATTTTTCGTTTCTCTTTTGGCTTAAAAGGACTGTCTTGGATAGTGTTTTCCTTCTTCTTATGGAGTTGTAACAGTATCAGTTGGTGGCCAGAGCAGCATTAACAGCTCTTTACTGTCTAGTGATGTATGCGGATGGTTTGGCATTGCCCTGAATTGGTCTCGATCCATATACAGTAAACGTATCAGTTAAGCCGTCGTTCCAATGCTCTTCCAACGCCCGCCAAGATATTTTAATGAATACTGGATTCGTGAGAAGTGTGGAATAAAATGTGGCTGTCATATTGTTATGCAGGAGTGGAATAAGCAGTTTTGTCAGCTCCTGTCCAGGTAGAGCCGGGCTGTAAGTGACTGCTGCATAATTTAGCTCTTCTTTCATTCGCACCATCCCCCTCCTCACTCTCAAACGGTCCTCGTCTCCTCCTATCTGCGCTGATGTTTCCTCCCGCATCTCCTCCATACATGTTCCGGCCGTGTCAGGCCCCTCCCGGGGAAAAGGTGTTATGTAATCCACTCGAGTGATCAAGCAATTACGCAAATGTGAGCCGCAATTACCTTGGATTCTGATAGACCTTGACTCAAAGTGCTTATCGTCTATCATTTGGCAGCAAAGTGTACAATGCTTTATACTCCGGTGACCTGTTTTGTACTTCATAGTAGGTGTTGTTGGAATATCAGTAGGAGTATGAGTTGTAGCAGTAATTAGAGCTGTGAAATTAATTTAGTTTTAATCAAATGCAGTTCCAATGTTTTAAACTCGTCAATGATCAGCCTGGGGCTTTTTAATCGAGGGGCCTTCAATCCTTTGTCAGGAGCTAAATGTGTTTATAGATGTTAGATGCTAATACGGCTGTTAATTACAGCAATATCAACATAATTGCGATATTTGACACATTTCATGTTTTTGACGCAGTCCTTTCAGATGTATTGAAACTAAAATGTGTATTGTACTCTGTCAATATATAAGCAAAAAACATAATAATAATAATAATAATAACTTTTATTTATATAGCGCTTTTCAGTGACCCAAAGACGCTGAACATGCTGAAATATATAAAAAAAGGGGGGGGGGTATTTACAGACAGGGGGGGACAACACGTACAATACACATTAATATACAGATAAAATGAACAAGACAGAAGAAGTAGAGAGAAAAAGATGGGGATGTAACAGGGGGTAGAAGTGTAGGCAATGGGGTAGAGGAGGCTAGGGGTAGGGGAGGTCATAGGCTTGGGTGAAGAGGTATGTTTTGAGGCGGGATTTGAATGTTGTGAGTGAGGGAGAGTGGCGGACAGGTTGGGGGAGGGAGTTCCAGAGTCGGGGTGCTGTTCGGGAGAATGCTCTGTCGCCAAAAGTTTTGAGTCGGGATGTTGGTGCAGTCAGGGTGAGAGAGGAGGAGGATCGGAGAGCTCGGGTGGGGCGGTGGGGGATGAGGAGGTCAGACAGGTAGGGGTAAAAAACATTTTTCATTTAAAACACACATTTACATGAAAAAACTGTAAACTTCGGACAGATGGAGAATGTTGGTCACTCTTATACTGAGTTTCTTGCAATTTCATATTTTTACTTGACTATCGTTACACAGATCTGACTTGTAACTTAGTGGTTTGGGTGCGTCTCCTGTCCATGTCATTTTGTGGAACATTTCTGTCAAAGCAATATCATGTTTATGGAGAAGTGCAGGCAGACCCTCCACCAGGACAGTCCCTCCACCAGGACAAACCCTCCACCAGGACAGACCCTCCACCAGGACAGTCCCTCCACCAGGACAGTCCCTCCACCAGGACAGTCCCTCCACCAGGACAGTCCCTCCACCAGGACAGACCCTCCACCAGGACAGTCCCTCCACCAGGACAAACCCTCCACCAGGACAGACCCTCCACCAGGACAGTCCCTCCACCAGGACAGTCCCTCCACCAGGACAGTCCCTCCACCAGGACAGACGCTCCACCAGGACAAACCCTCCACCAGGACAGACCCTCCACCAGGACAGTCCCTCCACCAGGACAGACCCTCCACCAGGACAGTCCCTCCACCAGGACAGTCCCTCCACCAGGACAGACCCTCCACCAGGACAGTCCCTCCACCAGGACAGTCCCTCCACCAGGACAGTCCCTCCACCAGGACAGTCCCTCCACCAGGACAGACGCTCCACCAGGACAAACCCTCCACCAGGACAGACCCTCCACCAGGACAGTCCCTCCACCAGGACAGACCCTCCACCAGGACAGTCCCTCCACCAGGACAGTCCCTCCACCAGGACAGACGCTCCACCAGGACAAACCCTCCACCAGGACAGACCCTCCACCAGGACAGTCCCTCCACCAGGACAGTCCCTCCACCAGGACAGACCCTCCACCAGGACAGACCCTCCACCAGGACAGTCCCTCCACCAGGACAAACCCTCCACCAGGACAGACCCTCCACCAGGACAGTCCCTCCACCAGGACAGTCCCTCCACCAGGACAGACCCTCCACCAGGACAGTCCCTCCACCAGGACAGACCCTCCACCAGGACAGACCCTCCACCAGGACAGTCCCTCCACCAGGACAGACCCTCCACCAGGACAGTCCCTCCACCAGGACAGACCCTCCACCAGGACAGTCCCTCCACCAGGACAGTCCCTCCACCAGGACAGACCCTCCACCAGGACAGTCCCTCCACCAGGACAGACCCTCCACCAGGACAGTCCCTCCACCAGGACAGTCCCTCCACCAGGACAGACCCTCCACCAGGACAGTCCCTCCACCAGGACAGACCCTCCACCAGGACAGTCCCTCCACCAGGACAGACCCTCCACCAGGACAGACCCTCCACCAGGACAGGACAGACCCTCCACCAGACCCTCCACCAGGACAGTCCCCCCACCAGGACAGACCTGGTAGTCCCTCCACCAGGACAGACCCTCCACCAGGACAGACCCTCCACCAGGACAGGACAGACCCTCCACCAGACCCTCCACCAGGACAGTCCCCCCACCAGGACAGACCCTCCACCAGGACAGTCCCTCCACCAGGACAGTCCCTCCACCAGGACAGACCCTCCACCAGGACAGACCCTTCACCAGGACAGTCCCTCCACCAGGACAGACCCTCCACCAGGACAGACCCTCCACCAGACCCTCCACCAGGACAGTCCCCCCACCAGAACAGTCCCTCCACCAGGAGAGGACAGACCCTCCACCAGGACAGTCCCTCCACCAGGACAGACCCTCCACCAGGACAGACCCTCCACCAGGACAGACCCTCCACCAGGACAGTCCCTCCACCAGGACAGTCCCCCTACCAGGACAGTCCCTCCACCAGGACAAACCCTCCACCAGGACAGTCCCTCCAACAGGACAGGACAGACCCTCCACCAGGACAGTCCCTCTACCAGGACAGACCCTCCACCAAGACAGACCCTCCACCAGGACAGTCCCTCCACCAGGACAGTCCCTCTACCAGGACAGACCCTCCACCAAGACAGACCCTCCACCAGGACAGACCCTCCACCAGGACAGACCCTCCACCAGGACAGTCCTTCCACCAGGACAGTCCCTCCACCAGGACAGTCCCTCCACCAGGAGAGGACAGACCCTCCACCAGGACAGTCCCTCCACCAGGACAGACCCTCCACCAGGACAGACCCTCCACCAGGACAGTTCCTCCACCAGGACAGACCCTCCACCAGGACAGTCCCTCCACCAGGACAGTCCCCCTACCAGGACAGTCCCTCCACCAGGACAAACCCTCCACCAGGACAGTCCCTCCAACAGGTCAGGACAGACCCTCCACCAGGACAGTCCCTCCACCAGGACAGTCCCTCCACCAGGACAGTCCCTCTACCAGGACAGACCCTCCACCAAGACAGACCCTCCACCAGGACAGTCCCTCCACCAGGACAGTCCCTCTACCAGGACAGACCCTCCACCAAGACAGACCCTCCACCAGGACAGACCCTCCACCAGGACAGACCCTCCACCAGGACAGTCCTTCCACCAGGACAGTCCCTCCACCAGGACAGTCCCTCCACCAGGACAGTTACGCACCTTTAACTTGATGTCCTTTTTCAAAGAGATTCTCTTCCTTAAGTGCATTTGACAGGTTTCATGTTTTTCTAAGGCTCTGATATCACTCATGTCATCAATAAGCATAATTTTATCATCAATAAGCATAATTTTAACAAAACTACTGGGACAATTTACACACAACCAACAAAATGTTTTCTGTTTAAACGTTCATTTAACAAAATACAGGTGTTTAACAGCTATTATTATTTGTCAAATCATAACTATTGTGTCATTTATATAGATTTTGGCCCTTGTTTACAGCACGGTTGTTAGGTAACAGTTGTGGGGTCCCCTCTACATGCTCATGTCCAACCAGGAAGTAACATTAGAAACTTGACCAAAACTGTCAAACGGGGGAAAATAGTCAATATAATCACGTTTGCTACGTTTAATGAAATGTGTCATACGCGCTTGAATTACTTTTTACCACTTGAAAACTAATTCATTATCTAATCTAAATATACCGAGCACCATTAGAAAGTAAACTTGTCAAGTCAGAGATGGCATTAAGAGCCGTTTGTGAAAACCAGAAGACTTTGCCTCCAGCTAGAAGGCCACCGGCGGAGGTAAACATGTTTTTGGTCTGTTTATTAGTGTCTAATTTCATCCACTGCTACATGACACTGTCTTAATAAGTGGCTGTTCCGGAGAGACACAGCCCAGGAAGAAGAGGAGCAGCAGCAGCAGCAGGGAGAGGAGAAAAACGAGAGTGTAACTGTATCCATGTTTGACACACAAGAGTTCTCACCTATTGCCTTCTACCCTCTTCCTCCGACCTATCCATTGTATTTTTAATAGGCCCTGGCTCCTCTCTGTACTTGGATGACCGGTCAACCCGAGCGATCAGACTCCAGAAGGTGAAACGGACAGAGGCGAGCACAGATAGGCGGCGGGCAACGTGATATCTTCCCGAGAAAAGGAACACAAAAAAAAAACTAGCTTTCCAGGAATATTCGTTTCAATGGGGCTGTTGTGCGACTGTGGGGCAAGTGCTGACAGGCTAAAGCTGAGAAACGATACCGGGGAATAGCGACAGCAGAACTACACCATGTTTCAATGTTCAAATCAACTGCACTGTGTAGAAGGAGACAGCACATACAGGATAATGTGTAGAAAGAGGGAAACATATTGGAAAACTGTCTATCATAGAGAGAGTGAAAAAGTAGAATCACCAAGTGTATCACCTGTAATTTAAATTATTAAAATAACTGCTAATAGAGCTGATTAAAAATACATTTCTTGTTTGAATGAGTGTAAGGGTTTAAAGTGATAATTATGTTCTTTTCTTTTACCTTTATATTTTATGTTCTATTTTGTGCGATACATAAACCTCGACCAAGACATTTAAAGGCACATTTTTGCTCATTCCTGAATATTGTTTTCGAGATATACATTTTTGTCAATATCACCCCCATGTGTAATGTCAGTGAAAGCATTTTTAAAGATGACACATATATTAAGATATCTATTAAATGCCACAAAATGCAATTTCATTATATTACTCTTCAGATTAGTCAACTGCTCATTGAGAGTTTTATGATACAGTTTTAACTCAAAAGAATGTGGACATTTGGTGACTGAAGTCTTCTAGACAGAGAATACTTACAAATAAAGTGTATTATTTATTAAAATATAGAAATATTGTATTCTAATTTACAATTTTGACTTAATAAATGTATTTTTCTACGTGTTTTAGAGGGTGTATAGTCCTAGTAACGAGTTTAATTCTTAAAATACGATTACAACTACAACATTGCTGCAGCCCTAAATTACATCTGTAAATTTTGTGAAGAATTGCTTAGTAGTAGTCGTAGTAATAGTAATATATTTCATTTTTTATTGTGCTATAAAAGCCTTTGACCCTTTCCATCTCTCATTACCAGCAAAGCCATAAAGCACAGCCCATAAGCAAAGTAGAAAGGTGTTAAAAATGTTGAATCGTTAGTTCAAAGTGTAATAGCAAGAAAAACAGTGCGAGGAAAATGGGGAAAATACACATTTACAACTCTGCTATGTAATGAAGACAAATATTCATGTACAACTTTTGATTGCTTTTCTAGCTTTTATTCATTAAGAACTTTTGCACCCACATTATTGATTCATTTCTCACTTGAAAAGTCACTAAACCATTACTTAACTCACTGCTCAGCATCGCGGCTCATTAAAATGTACAGTAAACATGCGATGGCGGGTTAGCGTGCGCTTTCATCCCGCTGTATGTATATGCCTGAGTTCAAACGGCCTCCTCCTGTGTGTGTGTGTGTGTGTGTGTGTGTGTGTGTGTGTGTGCGTGCGTGCGTGCGTGAGTGTGTGTGAGTGTGTGTGTGTGTGTGTGTGTGCGTTTGTGTGTGGGTGAAGGATACGCGCCCTCCCACCTTCATATGTTGTTTTGTTGCGAGGGAAACTTCATCCATCGCGGCCGTACTCGCTTGTTTACATGTGGGCTGGAGAGCACAGTTCGCCCACATCGACCTCTGACTCCAAGAATGTATGGGATTTGAATTAATACTCCTCTTTACATGCTACTGTATTTATAACCACAGATATGCACGGCTCATGTTTAAAATGCATGATTATTTTTCTTATTTACAGACTGAAAAAGGCTTTTTATAAATGTATGAAATGACACGAATAAATAGGTTGTAGTAGAAATAGTAATATGTGATTTTAGTACTTATGTAAGTGGGTCGTAGTAACAGGAGTAGTTTTTGGTTGTGGTTTTAAAAAAAAACTTCCTTTGTAATATCTCAAAAGATTTAGGCTAAATGAATATAGGCTCAGTAATGATTATGGTGGTAGATACTAGTCTACAAATATTTTTTCATTTAGTTGACTAGTCAAACTATTATTTCTATTCATCCATTTAAAATATTTTTTTAACCAAATTAGGTTGAAATATGGTCGCTGAATGCTTCAAGATAGATAATTTTTATGAATTATGTGTTTTATTGATGAAATTGATAAATAGATTACTCTTTTCGGACATTTGGACTTCATAATGCAGCTGTCTTTGTTATAAAAAGGTGTTTTGGAGTTTAGTCCAGATAACGAGGATCAAAATACAACTAGAGTTATTTTTATAGTCGTGATTAAACGTTGCCTTTTATTTTACACAGTTTTTATTCAACATTTATCCTATTTTATGGTTTATTTACTGTGTTGACTTTATTTCACTATTTGCAGCGCTTTGTTTGTAAAATAAGCTATAGAAACAAAGTGGCAGTGAATATGACTAAATGTCTCCGACGTGTTTGAATGTTCAGGTCCCAGACGCCATCCAGAAGTGTCAGCGTGCGGGCATCACAGTGAGAATGGTGACAGGAGACAACATCAACACGGCCCGAGCTATCGCTATAAAGTGTGGCATTATCCACCCGGGAGAGGACTTCCTGTGCATAGACGGGAAAGAGTTCAACAGGAGGATTCGCAACGAGAAAGGAGAGGTACGGCCATATTTAATAAGATGCCCGTTATGTCTTGTTCCATAGATATTCCATACAGTTTCAATTAGACCTTGCTGCTACATGCTCTACTAGAATATAGTTTACGCAGCTAAAAGTATTTAACGAATGAGAGCAATAGAGTTCCATCAGATCTAAAACCAGGTCTATAACAGGTTTAAACTAGGTCCACGGTTCAAAGTGGGACTGCACTTTTACTACAGCGGATTTACACTAAACTCACTCAAAGGAGGACAAACTGTGGACAAAACTGACTTCACAATTTTGGCCGTACAATTGTGAAAAGAATCTGTTGTCGTAGCTCAAAAAATTGGGTTGTATAGAACTATCTACTACAACTACTATGACCAATTACAACTGATTTATTGCGTCGTCCAAATGTATCCTTGGCACTGGGATTGTCATGTCAGTGAAACTCAGATCAATCAAGTGGGACTGTGAACTGATTTCTACCTAACCAATCCATGTCCCACCCTTTCATTTTATGCAATATTTCCATATATTTCAAACTTGAGGTAGAACAAAGTAAAACCATACTCGGGAAATTCAACTTGACAAGGACTAGACTTCTTTTTTAAAACAGGAAACAGCTGAGGCAGGCCAAGCAACAGACAACTCTGTGCTTTTAAAAATAGCTGGTTATAAAAATACCCGTGTATCCAAGCCCTGGGAAAGACTATTTTACAAGACGTTTTATGTATGAATACTTTTCTGTTTCCAGGTTGAACAGGAGAGAATGGACAAAGTTTGGCCCAAACTGAGAGTCCTGGCTCGGTCCTCCCCGACTGACAAACACACTCTGGTGAAAGGTAATGCATTCAGCTCAGACGCACTGAAATATCATAATATTACACTGGTTTTAGTGTGTTTCAGGGTAACTCGAAGATGCATTTATATACATTAAGAAGACCACAAGAAACATCATTATTCATGATCTTTACACTTTCCTTCACATTGGCTAATACAACATTCCTCTAGTATGGGACCGTCTTTATGAAATCAAACTGTCTAAATGATAATATTAATATGACATAAACAACCAAGGGAAAAATAATTTTATATTTGGATTTCCCTTTTTTATTTACTTAATTTTGCTTCTAAAATTGTCACGATTGTTTTTTTTGTCCTTAAAATCACATTGTGACCATAATAATCATGATCATCAATGAACTGAATAATCCTGTCATTCCTACTTGTAGTGAAATATTACAAACAAGACAAACAAGAAACAAGTTCTACACTAAACCTGTGGCTATATTTATTTCAAACTCAACTAAGACCTTTTTACAGATCTTTGATCATTGCAAAAATATGATCTGATTTTGTTGAGATGTATTTAGCCAATATTTCCACCATGTACAGTACATTGACATACAGACCCTTGAAACATTTGCAAACAAAAGCTTTCTAAATTCTAAAATGGAGGCAAAAGTGAAGTAGAACGCAATGTGATGTCAATGTAGAAACTGTGATTAACCTCTGAATATCACAGTATATGACAAATCAAGGTGGTTATGGCAAATGAAAACCACTCAGAGACATGAGTGATATCAGAGCCTGGTGAAAAGACATGTATTATTAGTTTATTTAAAAAGCTGTTATTATAGATAGACATTTAGCGTTTTTAGTGAAAGAAAGGTTGAACAGCTTTTCATGTATTTACAGATTTATTACACACAAATGACACTGTTTGTAAAGGTCAAACTGATATTCCTACCCTGGAAATTCAAAATCACTGCTCATTTTTTGGGTTAAAACAAATCAACATTTAGATCTGACGTGAGTCGATGAAATCAATGAAAATGTTTTATTATCTAATTCATTTTGCCCCCAGTCGCCTCCATTTGGGGCCTTCTGAACATTCTGATGACATAGCATTTTCAAAGGTCTATGCTGCTGTCTAATATCATTTGATTTGCTGCAGGGATCATTGACAGCACCGCGGTGGAGCAGAGGCAGGTGGTGGCCGTGACAGGAGACGGTACCAACGACGGCCCCGCGCTGAAGAAAGCCGACGTTGGGTTTGCCATGGTGAGTAATGTGTGCTGAGATCCATCTGAGCCCACATCTGCAGAAAGCTTCATCACCTCCGCAGTATTTATAGGTCGTTCATAGGCCACCTTCACCTGTGGGTCTGTGGGGAGAGAGCTCCTTCTTGTGGGTGACGCAGGGAGCGCACACGGGAGTTCCACCAGTGAAACACATGAAAAGGGATTTGTGCATGTGTTTTTATTTTATAGCCTGTTCGTTATGTAGCTTTAAAGTGTAGTAACGTTAAGAATACATTTTATTCATTATGTGCCTTTCAAAAATGGATGGAAATGTGCCAGAGTAGCAATGATTGATCTGAATCATTTTGACTAGTCGACCATTAAAATCATTGTTATTGTAGTTTAATCATTGTAAAATAATCACTTACTTGTTGACTATGTTAAAATTTCCTCTACACAAAATACATGCTTGCTTCATGGTAAATAAGGGTGAGAATGTAATGTAGCTTTGCAAAAAATGAACTGGGGAAACAAGAAACAACCTATTTAAACGTGTATTTGTGATATCATGTGCAATTTCAGTCATACTTAGTAAATATACCGAAGAGACCAAAAATGTTCAGAAATCGTGCTTGTGGGATCAACTTTCACATCTTTCAAAAATGGATATTGTGTGAAAATATTCAGAAGCTAAGCCAAAAATAAGCCAAACATGCTGAAAAACAGACGGGCCCAAGGAGCTCAAAAGGGCGCATTGCCACTTCATTTAGTCATGTTTGCAGCTTCATTGGAGGCAGATTAAATGACACTTAATGGAAGAGTCTTTGCACCTCTTTTGAACCCTGAGAGCCCCCTTAGTCAGTCTAGCCCCGCCCTTTTTAATGCAGAGTCGTCGGACTGCACAGGAAACTACTCATCTCAAGTAAAAGTACAGACACAGGAGCAAAAAAGAATGTAAAAGTAGCACAGAATCCAATCTACTTAACCGAAAGTTTTGACCTACCTGTTTGAAAATATAGTATATAATAAAGTACTTCACACACAACTGTTAACGTGATGATTTTGGGAAAGAATTGAGCTGTATTTTACTCAATCAATGTTCTATGTTTTCGAGTGAATTTCATGTATATATTTTTGTAGCTGGGACTGGACTAAAACCTTTAGGCAGGATCTCACCATGAATGTGCTACAAATAACTCCTCAAGATGTATGAAAAGTACTTCAAATGCACAAGCAGATGATATGAATACTTTCTCTCAAATGTGGTGAAGTAAAAGTAAAAAAATACACTGTAAAAATGACTAAAGTAAAGTACAGATGCCTAAACATTGACAGTACTTTTACTTTTGTTACTTTTTTGTTAAGACAGTGACACTTTCAGCTACACCCCTGTTTTCTTGCTAAATATTTTAGTAACCCGTCTAACTTGATCCTAAAGCCGTTGCATTTTTGTTCGATAAACCAAACAGAGTTGTGGCTTTTCTCTTGCCAGACTGGGACGGACATATGGAAACTAAAAAGCTTTGTGTCATCTTCAGAGCCGTTTGTTACAGATGTTCCACCATGTGCGCGGTTCTGATCGCGTCCCACTGTGGCAGCTTCTGGACAACTATGAACAAACCTGCTGCACGGCCCGTACATTTAGCACGTTTAGTATCAAATGTCTTTCATAAACTCTCTGGACTTCATTATACACACCGAAACTTTTGGCAGTGAAGACCGGAGAACATTTTTGGCTCCTGATTTTGGCTTTAGCTTTAAACTGTTTATTACAAAGCAATTGGACACCTGCTTGTTTCTGACAGAATATTTACTTCTCTCTTTCTCTTCCCCGCTCTCCCTCTCTCTGTAAACTGTCTTTCTTTATCTCCTCTCTCCCTCTATTTCACCCTCCCTCTGTTTTTCTCCTTTAATCTCTCTTTCTCTTTACCACCTTTCTCTCTCTGCCTTCCTCATTCTCTCTCTCCCTCTCAATTTCACTCTCCATCTCCTCGCTCTCTCTTTCTCTCCCCCCTCTCTCTTTTGTGTATTTTTTCATCCTTTCTCTTTCTATGTATCGTCTCCTCTCTCCTTCACCCTCCTCCCTCCTTCTCTCCCTCCATCTCTCTCACTCTTTTTCTCTCTGACTTTCTCTCTCTTTCTCTCCAAACCGTCTTCTCTCCCCATTTTACTCTCTCTCTCTCCACATCTTCCTTTTTTCCCTCTAACTCCCTCCGTCTCTATTCCATCCAAACCCCGTCCTCTCCCGCTGTGTCTTCTGCTCCTCTCTTTCTCTCTCTTTCTCACTCTCATCTCTTTCTCCCTCCCTCTTTCTCTCATTCTCTTCCTTTTCTCTCTCCCTCTCTCTCTCCTCCTCTCTTCCCTTCTCCCTCTCAGGGCATCGCTGGGACTGACGTGGCCAAAGAGGCATCCGACATCATCCTGACGGACGATAACTTCAGCAGCATCGTGAAGGCCGTGATGTGGGGCCGAAACGTCTACGACTCCATCTCCAAGTTCCTCCAGTTCCAGCTCACGGTGAACGTGGTGGCCGTGATCGTGGCCTTCACCGGGGCCTGCATCACTCAGGTCAGAGGGAAACGGGGAAACGGGTGATGAAGCTGTGCGTTTACAAGGCCATAATATATGTACGGAATAAAAACGTGATGTAGTATTCACATTTTGTTCATATCGACGTGATAAGATGAGAAAGGAAAAATAAGCTCTGTGTTGAAGTTCTTACACATTTGATGACACAATAACCTTGTTTCTTTGGTTCTCGTCTTGGAATGAATGGTATGAAAAACGATTAAGTTCTCGCTTCGCACCAAATATAAAACAGTAACGATGTATCTAGAGTTGAAGGCTTGATTGGAGGAGAGATAATATACAATTTTATCTGCTTATAAAATGGTGGTATGACCATTTTACTACAAACATTACAAAAGTATAAGTCATTTTTTCTATGACAAAAAAACACACCACGTTTTCCCCTCATATTGATCGATCATGATTTTGATTCAATTTGGTTTTAAACTAGTCAAAGTCAAAGTCTGAACTCCTGCAGACCTCACTGTAAAAAAATAAAAACTGATCTGATTACCGTATTTACCGGACTATAAGTCGCACTGGAGTTTAAGTCGCACCAGCCAAAAAATGCATAATAGAGAAGAAAAAAACATATATAAGTCGCACTGGAGTATAAGTCGCACCAGCCAAAAAATGCATAATAGAGAAGAAAAAAAACATATATAAGTCGCTCCAGAGTATACGTATTTAAATATAGATATAAGTATAAGTCGCACCCCGGCCAAAACTATGAAAAAAGGTGCAACTTATAGTCCGGAAAATACGGTATTGACTATTAGAAATAAAGGAATCTCGATCTGTAAAATTGGCTGAATCACACAGCCGAAGCCGTGACCTGTCCTGACGTGTTCTCCTCACACGTTCTCCTCTGACCTGCAGGACTCTCCTCTGAAGGCCGTGCAGATGTTGTGGGTGAACCTCATCATGGACACGTTTGCGTCTCTGGCTCTGGCCACTGAGCCTCCCACCGAGTCTCTGCTCAAGAGGAAACCGTACGGACGCAACAAGCCGCTCATCTCCTCCACCATGACCAAGAACATCCTGGGACACGGCGTCTACCAGCTCGTCATCATCTTCTCCCTGCTCTTCATCGGTACGGACGGCTCTGCCACTGTTCCTTTAGCTGGCTTCAAATGAGACCTACAGTATTTTTTGCGATACGGCTGTTAAGTGCTGCGATATCGATCTTATTGATATTTCTTTAGCTTTATTCAAACCAAAATGCACGGTATGTCCCTTCATTTATTCAAATATAAAAATAAAAACAAGAGTGACAAAACCAAGGACAATTTAGACTGAGTAAATACATTTTCTGTCAAATGGAGGACCATGTTATTGCGATATATTTGATTTTATTGCAAAATGTTGATATGATTCTGTCCTGCTTTTTATCCTATTTTCTACTCCTAGTTTAGCATTGCGTTGGCTTGATTCCATCTTCACATATATTTAAATTATTCTGGTTTAGTTCTGGTTCTTCTGGTTTAGTTCTGGTTCTTCTGGTCACCTGGTAATCTACCTTTACTTTATCCTGATTAAATTGAGCCTTTGTTTGATTTCTATACTATTTAATAAAGGAAGACAAACTGTTTGAACCATTGGAACCACATTAATATATATTTTCTGGAAACCGTTGCACATAATGACGCCTTTTCCTCACGTGGCCAACAGGGGAGAGGATCTTCGACATCGACAGCGGCCGTAACGCTCCTCTCCACGCTCCGCCGTCCGAACACTACACCATCATTTTCAACACTTTCGTCATGATGCAACTTTTCAACGAGATCAACGCCAGAAAGATCCACGGAGAGAGAAACGTTTTCGACGGCATCTTCCGGAACCCGATCTTCTGCTCCATCGTTTTTGGAACCTTCGGCGTGCAGGTGCGGGCCGTCGTCGAGTGTCCAATGACGGAACGTGACTGTTTCAGAGGGCTTGGGTTATTAAAAAACTCCACTCAATTTGCAAATATTGATGCCAATTGAGACGCAGAAAGCTAACTGATTAACCAGGAAACCACCAATCAGGAAGTTGCATAAAATGAAGATGGTAATGAGGCCGTTTAATCACACACAGTCATTGTAATTGTCGTTGCACATTCTGTTTAATTATGATAGGAACCGTTTCACTGAATTTATGCGATCCAGAAGAGCATTAAAGGTGCAAAGTTTAATGTTTCTGGAGGAGGAAAAGCTGCCTTCTTGTCTCCAGGTGAATGTTTTTGCTTTGGATTCAATGTTTTACTGTATGACATTAAACCGATCTATGGAGACAAGCAGGTAAAGTTACTCAGAGCTCCTTTTACTACTGCGTCATTGAGCAGAGCGTCTGACTACACTGCACACTTTTATTCTTCTTAAAACATATGGTCTGGAAACACACTTCCTGTCGCTGCCATTTCCCACGGCAGTGATTGACAAGTGGATTAAAGTCCGTTTGTGTCACAAAAGAAAGCGATGCGAGTGTTCTGACCACTGAGACACTGAGACGCTGGCACAATTGTTCTGTTCTGTTGTTTATCCACATCTTCTCTCTCTGTCTCTCTCTCTCCTCTCTCTGTCTCTCTCTCTCTGTCTCTCTGTGTCCCTCTCTGTCTCTCTCTCTCCTCTCTCTGTCTCTCTCTGTCTCTCTGTGTCCCTCTCTGTCTCTCTCTCTCTGTCTCTCTGTCTCTCTGTGTCCCTCTCTGTCTCTCTCTCTCCTCTCTCTGTCTCTCTCTCTGTCTCTCTCTGTCTCTCTGTGTCCCTCTCTGTCTCTCTCTCTCCTCTCTCTCTCTGTCTCTCTCTGTCTCTCTGTGTCCCTCTCTGTCTCTCTCTCTCCTCTCTCTCTCTGTCTCTCTCTGTCTCTCTGTGTCCCTCTCTGTCTCTCTCTCTCCTCTCTCTCTCTGTCTCTCTCTGTCTCTCTGTGTCCCTCTCTGTCTCTCTCTCTCCTCTCTCTCTCTGTCTCTCTCTGTCTCTCTGTGTCCCTCTCTGTCTCTCTCTCTCCTCTCTCTGTCTCTCTCTATCTCTCTGTGTCCCTCTCTGTCTCTCTCTCTCCTCTCTCTGTCTCTCTCTCTGTCTCTCTCTGTGTCCCTCTCTGTCTCTCTCTCTCTCTCTCTCTCTCTCTCTCTGTGTCTCTCTGTGTCCCTCTCTGTCTCTCTCTCCTCTCTCTGTCTCTCTCTCCTATCTATGTCTCTCTCTGTCTCTCTCTTTGTCTCTCTCTGTCTCTCTCTGCCTCTCTGTCTCTCTCCGTCTCTCTCTGTCTCTTTCTCTCTGTCTCTCTCTCTCTGTCTCTCTCTCTCCTCTCTCTGTCTCTCTCTTTGTCTCTCTCTGTCTCTCTCTTTATCTCTCTCTGTCGCTCTCTGTCTCTCGCTGTCTCTCTCTTTGTCTCTCTCTGCCTCTCTCTGCCTCTTCGTCTCTCTCTGTCTCTCTCTTTGTCTCTCTCTGTCTCTCTGTCTCTGTCTCTCTTTTTCTCTCTTTTTCTCTCTGACTCTCTCCTCTCTCTTTCTCTGGTTGTCGTTCTGCAGATTGTGATTGTGCAGTTCGGGGGGAAGCCGTTCAGCTGTCAGCCTCTGGACCTGGAGAAGTGGATGTGGTGTGTGTTCCTGGGCCTCGGGGAGCTCGTCTGGGGACAGGTATTAATTATAAATCTCTGGTACTGCATAACGTTATTTTGTAGTGGAACGGTGCCAAAGTAGACACAACTACATAAGCAAGTAAATCATGTACCTTTTTGCACACTAGACGCTACGCTAGGATTGCCCCTCAAGGTTTAAATAAAGAACCATCTATCTAATGTGATTATAATAGCATGACATAAATGTGGATAATGTTACAGCCCTGGGTCCCTGTTTTAGTTCCAGTGCTTTGACCCAGTTCTCTGTGTGCTCCTGTGTGTCAGGTGATAGCCACGATCCCCAACAGTAAGCTGCGGTTCTTGCGGAGGGCGGGCGCTTTGACGCGGAAAGACGAGATGCCGGAGGAGGACGTGAACGAGGACAACGAGGAGATCGACCACGCGGAGAGAGAGCTGAGGAGGGGCCAGATCCTGTGGTTCAGAGGCCTCAACCGCATCCAGACCCAGGTAATGAGAGAGCGGGAATACGCCTCATTTTGTGGAGCCGAGGGGAAAAGTAACCTGTGAAATACAGTTGAAGTCGTCACTGTTCTGATTAGTCAAATTGCACTATGTCACTTTTTGGCGGAGGGATATGAATGGGGATTTTCCTCAGTATGGCATTAAACTTATTTCTCTCCATGGTGATGAGCAAGTTACACAACTGGCCAAGTTACAGGTCGGATCTGTGAAGAGGTGACAATGTTCACAGTGATTTTCATGGTATTTTGAGTTATAAAAACTATAATTATAATAGCAATCAATTGATATGTTTAATGCCATACTATGGAAGACTCCAGTCAAAGCAATAACATCTCCATGGATCTCTATGAAAAGTGTGTTGCCTGGGATCCAGAATACACACTTCTTCAATTTATTTATTTACACACTTTTATTTATTTATGTTTATTTCTTTGACAGAAGCTCATTGGCCGTCTGTCTTTTAGAACCAAATCAAACTTCTCTCGCCTCCGATTAACAGCGTTTTGAGTTCTAACTAAATCCACAATGGTTTTTAGTCCCCTGTGATATTTTATCTTTCTTTTCCCTCGTAATCGCCGTAACCATGCGTGTCCCTGATTGCCTAATCCATCTGTCAATCACGCCCACCTGAACTCAAGGAGATGAACGTGACAAGATTGATATCGATCTGTACAAAAATACAGAGAGATATAATTCTGGAATTTCCAGGCAAACGTGTAGATGTTGGATCCCCACCAGTAAAGTTACATAGTGCACCTTTAAATAAAACCTTGCCCATAAGTAATGTATTTGTTTTAAATAGTGAGATTAGTTTAGGTTATCTTCATTTTTTCTGTGTGATGTTCTGTGTTATCTGTATCAGACCACAAAGCACCCAGGGTTTCCCAAAACTAATAATCTAAAATGTTTTGTATTATTTTATTATTTTTTGTGCATTTGAATATGCTTTTATGTTAACAAGAGATTAGTAGAAACTTTAAGGTTTTATTGATCCAACAACGTTTTCTCCTCAAGAATTTGCACACTGCCTCAAATTCAACCCGTCTCCTGGTGTCAGTCACGTCTCAGTCTGTGTGTGGATGTTGTTCACTGAGGTTTGTTTCAAGGTGTTTGAAGGCTCTGCAGACGTGAGGGACATCGCTCTGACCGACACCACTGTGACCTTAAAGACCAACTTGAATGTAACGCTCGCAGTCCAATGTGGAGCAGTGAAAATTGAAAATTAGACTTTGAATTTATGATTAGATAGCTTATAAATTCAAGTTTACTTTGACATTTACACTTCTACAGGCAGCACAAGTGACCAATGAGGTTCAGAGTTACAGACCAGAGTTTGAAAAGTCAAACTTGATTTCGATAATAATTTTGTTAAACCGTAGTATGTCATTTTGTATTTTCTATAATATTTCCATGTTGTACTACAGTTTTCAATATTTGTAATTTAAAACTTTTAAGATTTGCATGTTGTTCGATTTGCTTTTGTTGTAAGTTATATACAGTACATATACTGTCATGTCATCTCTCATTTCAACGTGTGCTATGAAGCGAAGTTGCTGTAGGAGGTAATTGTAAAAGCCTTTTTACAGATACTGTGGAGCTGTTGTTCAGGTAAGTACAGACTCCATTTACTAAAACCCCCTCCACCGCTGTGTCGACCGTCTACATGTGTCTCAGAGCCATTGTCCTCTGTCCGTCTTTACAGATCGATGTAGTCAACACCTTCAAGAGCGGCACGTCCTTTCAGGGCGCGGGGGCTCTGAGGCGCCAGTCGTCCACCACCAGCCAGACCCAGGATGTAACCAATGTTTCTAGTCCTAGTCACGTGTCCTTGTCCAATGCCCTTTCCTCTCCTACAAGCACTACTGCTGCTACTGCTCCCCCTACTGGCCGTGAGTCAGCCTCTGTCACTCTGCTCTTAGCTCTGTCTCCTCAGGGATGCCAGCCGCACAGAAACACCTCCGTCTCCAGGTCCTTCCTCCAGAGGATTGCTCTATATCTACTAGAGAAATGTACACAGTCTCCTCCTAATGACGATTCCTCTGAACGAAGGATCAGGAAGATAGATTTACATGTTGTTGTTTTCAAGATAGTAAAGAGGACCTATTATGCTTACTAGACGGATTGGAGCTTTTACGCTAATAACAGATAATAACAGAAACAATCCTTATAAAATACATTTTGTTAGAGACATAACCCTAGTCTTAGCCCACTTTCAGAATAGTTTTGTAAATGTATATAATATTACTCTACTTGCAGTTATTTTACTCTTAATTTTATTCAACATATATTTCAATATTCTAAATTAATGGTTACATTTTAAACAGTTATTTATCTTACTTTTTGAATTGCATATTTTTATACGTCTGCTGTTCTTATACTTGCACTAAAATGCCCCTATTGTGGAACAAATTGACATGATCTTATTAATACTAAGAGTGTAGATAAAACCTTTTCAGTCATACGTGCATGTGTATTTACAACCACTAAATATCCTGTCTTAACCTGTATAAAACCTGCCAAACCTCTAGTTTGGACCTCTATACCCATGTTCTGAAATGCATGGGATTCTTGTTGGACTAGTGTATTATTAGTTTATACTTCCATCTTCTCTAAAATGTTAAAGCTGCTGGATGTGTTTAAGACATGCACTCAGAAAAGGATCTTACTGTTCAAACAGAGATCACACATCTAATCATAATGGCGGGGCTTCAAGTTAAAGGCTTGGCGGTGCACCAGGCAGAGCCCTTCTATCAAACAAAAAGCCTAATCTCACAGTATAATAGGTCTCCTTTAAAGCTAGGCTGGCGTCCCTGACTGTGGTCTCTATGGCTGCTCGTGCTTCTCTCCTCTGTCCTCTGCCTTTTTCTGATTCAGATTCATCTTAAATCTGGCCCATGCTTAGGTGTATGTCGTCTCATCGCTGAATGTTTTGTTTCCTCAGAGTGCTAGGAGCGCAGGGAGGGTGATTCCCACGGCGTGACATTTCAGGTTGTGAGTTTGTCTCCCTCTGATCACCATCACCTCCTGTGTTTGTCACAACGGACCTCAGTGTCGACTAATCCGATCAACTTACCCAGAGCCCGGACAAACTTTCAAGTATAAGCCCCGAGGACTCACAATCATTAAAGCAAGTCGAAATATTTAGACAGAAAACTCAAAATAATCACGTGTGTTGAACTCTTTTTTTGGATCTTTGCTCAAGGTTCATTCTGTCTTCTATTATAGTACGAAACAACAGAGAGAAAACAAGTGCTTAAATAACATTTTTATTTTAGATGCTGACTTGAATAAAGTCACATAGAGGGGCCAGTACAACAGCTCCACAAACGTGTTCATACATATAACATTCATAGCCAGAGCTGACGACATCTAAGGTCAACTTTAAAGGACACGCACAGTATTAGCAAGAAATCATTTAATCACGTTATAACATTGTTTGATCATGAAAAACGTTTACCGTTTATCTAGCTTCATTCACGCTAGTTCCATCAATCTTGTTTACAACCTCCTCTCCCTCCGATTACTGCTGTGTTATTCTATTAGCACATCAGAGCACGTTGAGTAAGAGCTAGCTTTTGTTTGTTTTTCTCATGGCGATTCCCACTGCTGCCAGTCGAAGGCGTGCTCACACCAGATCCAGATGAGAGAACCTCTGACATTATTTTAAGTTCAAAAACATGTTTAGAGCCCATTAACAATGCAACGCAAACAGACTGCAGCCTCTGTTCTTCGGATGCTGTTGTAGTTCACGTCGCCATAGCAACAGACACCTTTTATTCAGCCATCACTTTTAGCTCCAACACTCCCGGGACTCCCAGTGTTGCGATTGTTTCGGTAATAATGATCACGCATCACACAGACGTTTTGAAATGCTCCCCACAATGTGTAGAAGGTTATTCTTATTGATCAGAAAAAGACTTAAATATTTGTGTCATAAGGGGCTCAAAGGCAATTATTTTTTATTTTGCAGTGAAAGAACAGTGTGTTTGTCCACATCAAAGCATATTTGTTAACTAGTTTCTGTGAAGCGTTGAGTTAAATGAATCTCATCATCATTCAGACGTTTCACGGAGCTTATACTTGAGCGTTTTCCGAGCTGTGCATGAAGTTGACCTTTTGACCTCAGATACGTGTGTACTTCCTGTCACACATGTTTTAGTGTTGCAGTGTGTGCGCTCACGTCTGTGTCTTGTTGCATGTTCATTTGTGTTACCTCTGTGTTCGCCACATCTTAACCCGATGTGTTTTTCATCATTTATTTTGTTTTTATCCTTTTCCATTGCGATGCCTGTGTGACCACCTCATCCCACTGAACCCAGCCTCACCCACACTGTTTATTTGTTGTTGTTTTTGAGTGTGTCATTCCAAGTCTGTGTGGAACGCCCGGACAGATGCTCCAAACGCCCGATATACTTGGGTCTCTGAGCTCTAACCCTCTTCTCCTCACTGACCCTCTCCACCAGATATCTACTGCATGTGATATTTTATCCTTATTTACTTTGTTTCTGTGAGCATTTCCATTTATTATTAACGTGGCTTGTTTCTAGGTATACCGCACATTGGACAAAAAAAGCGTATACTTACAACGAGCGTTTTGTGTTGCTTTTTGAGCTGTGAAAAGATTTTTTTGGTCGATGTTTTTATTTACAACTGTGTTTCTTCACGGTTGTCCTTAGTGCACGCCAAGTTCTTGAGTGACTTGTGAACTGTAGTCATCTTGTGAAAGCCGAAACACTGACTGCAGACTTCTTTTTCACGTTTTCAACTCGAAATAATGCGACTTTTCTCTGTCTGTTTCGTCTCTTATCTTTCGAGGGTCCCTCAAAACCCTTTCGATCCGTTTTAACTTCATCACTTATCATTGTGTATGCTCTCTCTCTCTCTTCTTCCCTTTCAGATCCGTGTGGTGAATGCTTTCCGTAGCTCCCTGTACGAAGGCCTGGAAAAACCCGATTCCCGCTCATCCATCCACAACTTCATGACCCATCCCGAGTTTAGGATCGACGCCTCCACACCCAACATCCCGCTAATCGACGATGCGGACGACGACTCGGCGAGGCGGAGGAGAAAGTTTTCCAATCAGCCGCCTTCGCCCAACAAAAACAACAACGCCATAGACAGTGGCATCAACCTCACCATCGACACCAGTAAATCGGCCTCTTCTTCTAGCCCCGCCTCGCCCCTGCACAGCCTGGAGACCAGCCTCTAACCTCCGAAAACATAAAATTTGATGTTTTACCCAAAAATTTCAAGTCTGGGGTCTCTCCTTGACCTCCAGCGTAACCTCGTCGCCCGCAAAAAACCTCCAATTTACGCCACGCTTGGTACACGTGGGGCCGGTCCTACGTGCGAATGCAAACTCTCCCCTTTAAACGCGACTTCACGTTTAACAGCAAGGTGAAAAGAGCGTACAATCAAAAAGAAACCTACAAACCGGGGGCCATCTTGTTTGTGGTTGCTCGCGGCGACAGGAGGACGTGTACTGCAGTGCCACATTTGCACACGAATAAAACTGTGTCGGTGGCATTCGGAGGAAACTACGGGACAGACTTTGAAAAACCTCCTCCACAATAACGTTGTCAATACTTATGATAGTTTAAATTAAATTGAAAATGTTGCTATTATTCTTATTCTGATTATTATTATTATTATTAATGTTGCTCCTGCATGAATGTACATTACCCAGGTTTTATTTAATACAAATGGGGTTAAGGGCCTGGCTACACACGCAAAGATATTTCACCACACATTTTTGTTTTATTTATTTAAAAGATGTATAAACTTTTTAAATCTACGGATGCGGTAGAGACGGACTAAACTTTTGGTATCCACTCGCGAGATTGTAAATACGGGAAAGCGGCGGCATCCAACGCAGCCATGAAGCGGTTGTACTTACTGTATATGTTAGCTTAGCAATAATCGCACGAAATACACGCCATCTACATCCTTCAGTCATTTGAAACCATCACAAACACGGCGACGTTTTTGTGATGATTCCAAGAGTTTTTGTGTCTCAATAACGTTTCGTGAGCTGGCGTGTTGTTGGCGCCACGTGGACAGGAATCTTTTGAAAATGTGTTTTGAAAATGTCTTTGTACGTGTAGCCAGGCGTTTATTTTTAATATATTTTGGGTTGGAACGAGCTGGGCCTGGCTGATTTTTATAGACAGCAGCTTCTTCTAAAGAGCCTTGCGAGTTTCTGTGTGTTTGGCATGAACTTGTATCTGACCAATGTACAAATGAATTGATCCTTTAAAAGGCGTGGATGAGGCGCTAGGGCTCAACTTGCACTGTAGTTTTGTCAGAATAGAGGAAATTAACTTATGACCACAACAGCATTTATGCGATATATTCTATTACTCTAAATACAAATATATAGAGAGAGTTATTATTGTTTGTCGGCATGTTGCCTTGTTCCTGCTTCAATTATTTGTCTTAAAGAGAATGTAATTGTTTACAACCTGGTAGAAATTTCGACGTCCTTTTATTTTCCTTTTTTCCTAGAGTGCAGAGGAGGAACGCTGTGTGACAACTGAAAAAGAAAAAAATAATATTTGCTGGAAATTGCCTGCTATCTTGTCAAATATTGTAGATATTTAGAGGAATTAACAAAAAGAACCAAAATATAACGGGAATTATAGTACATGTGAAATCGTAATATTACTTATATGATTGTTGGGATCAAGTTGGAGTGGCTTGCCTTGGTTTTCTCGACATTTCTTCAAACTGGGAGATATTTAACTTGTTTTATTTGTCATTTTTTTATTCTTATAATTAGATTTTTTGTTTGCTATGGCCTGGGCTCGAGATGGCGGCTCACATCTGGACCTTTACAACAAACTGCTTGTTCAAAAGACTCCTCTAACTAAACAACTTCAACACCATCACCACCGCAAAAGGCTGCAACGTTCTAAAAATCTGCAAAAGTTTTGGGAAAAGAAAGTTTTTTTTCCTTTCAAACGCTACACCGACAAACAGCCTACACAAAATGAAAACGTTTGGCATTTTTACCATCTTTAAAAAAAACTACAACAACGACAAAAAAACACGGAGGACACGCTGAACAAAACAACTAAAAACAGAATGTTACTTTGACTCTTTTTCTATATATTAAAAAAAGATAATTTTTCTGCACTATCTGGATATGAATGACAACTTCTGTGGCGTACAAAACTCGATGTGCTTCGTGTGTTTTAAACCAAGCTTGTCTTCCTGCCGCTCCACCCCAAATGACAGTACTCCTCCTAGCATCGAATCTGTACTCACTAGTCGTAAACTATTTATTATCATTGTGCTTTCAAAATCGGACGTTACTATTATTAGCGATGAGATGTTACCTTCAGAAATGCACCATATTGAAAGGAAAAACCACTAAAACTAGCCTACTACTACTACTACTACTACAATGTATTATTTCTTCTACTACTAACTTCATCGGCGAGCATGAAATCGGCCATTATGCAACGAATTGACGATTTTTCTACTTAAATCTCTATGTATACAATCATGTATTCAAGCACTTCTAAATATGGTACTTTTCTTTCTTTTCCTCGGCCCATTCTTTGTTCACGCGGAGATTGTTTAAGCTTTACAACGGTTAGCTCAGGCAAAGTGACGACAAATTATGATTTTGTTTTAAAAGTTCACAATGACGTAGTCTGTCGGGTTCTCTGTTGTCTGTCGGCGCGTTTATCGGCGACATAACAGCAGAAGACAGCGTTTTCGACCATTAACAAAAACGATAAAAAGGAAAAAGACGACAGCATTCTAAGCTTCACGAGGATGCAGAGTTTGTAAATAGTGCGGTGTCGCGAAAGCTTTTCTCGCTGGTCATTTTATCAGATAAACTTGTTACACTGCTATCGATTGCAACTTATATTTTATTTATACGTTAATGTGTTGTCGGCTTTTCCGGACACTCAGGATGCGTTCACACTTGCACACTAAACACAAATCAATCAAAATCCAGGACTAAACCAGGACTAGACCAGGACCAGACCCAAGTCCACTTCTGAGTCGCAATGTGAGCTACAGTGGCACGATAACGCAAAAAAGACACAACGATACTGCATAAATCCCAGCGCTGTAAGGTATTTTAACATTCAGAGGCAGGAAATAGCCGACTCAAGTATGTTTACGATTGCTAATAATGAATGAATTGACTGTAGATCATTTCTTTTAAAGGCGATCGAACTTTTTAGTTGCAAGTTTGACCTAATAAAGTGGCCAGCGCGTCTACATCACGATGACTGTTCACTGCCTGTCTCTCAATCGTCCTGGAAACATTCAATTAACAATAATAATAATAATAATAATTTTAATAACACAAAATCAATATTAACGGCAATGCTGATGATGAACTTGCAATATAACTGTCACCTGCCTCAATGTACTGTATTTAGACGCATGCAGTTTGTGGAAAAACCAAGAAAAAGACAAATAATAAATGCCAAAAGATTAAAAACTTTGGCATATTATTATTATGAACTTAGCCATTCATGGGTAAGTGATTAAGTGTTCATCTTGTTTTTATGATATTTTTTTATCTATAACAATAATTGTAAATAATAAAGAACTCAATGTCTTTGTTCATTTAATACTATGCAAAAACGTCATGCTTTTTTCCGATTTGTCACCCTTGAAAAATCCTAGAGTGTGTTGCTGGAATGTTTGTGATCTCCCAAAAAGTCAAAGTAACATGTGATGTAAATTATTTTCTAGCCTGGAACAAGTTAAATTATATTATGAGTATGATATGGGGAATCTATGGACTGGTTGGAAGTTGTTGAAGTCAACGAACTCTTGCTTGCTTCTTGACTGTCCCAAACACTCTTTTTGACAGGGGAGCGCAAGTGGAGACAAAAAATATGCTGTACAAGAGAATGAAAAAGAACAAAAAAATGCAAAAATCACTAAATAAATGTTGCGGAGCAGCATGACCCAGCATGGAGTGTCCTGGCCCTGGTCATATGACTTCTTACTGTGTGTCTGTCACCTGTTCATGTACCTGTCATTCAGTAAAATGTCTGTGTTTCATTTTGAATGTCCAGACAACTTCTGACTTATGCTTATTTTGATTAGCCGGGTTAAGAACAAGGTTGGGCTCACTTTCAGAGTAGATTCTTTCAGGCTGTATTCACTTTATTCCAGAAGATCCACGGGTGCTGCCATTAACTGTACCCTTTTTTCCGGTTGTAATCATTCTTGCAAAAGGGCTGCGGATTGAGAGCAAATTAGTTCTATTCAAACTACAATGCCATTTTCAAGGCGCCCAGAGAAAGTGTGCATCATTGACTTTTTTCGATTTCCCCATTGAAATGAAAAGGATTCCTGTTAACCAGAAATACAAACCACAATGGAAATGTGGTTCAGTCAGAGGTAAAAGTGAGTGGAATAAGGTGAATATTGGCAGCAGATAAACATTTGTATTTGTTCAAACCTGGTCCAGATGATTACCTTTTTCTATGGATCATCCCTGGACGAATGAGCCATGGACCATTTGTTTAGTTTTACTTATAATTTCCACCAAATTATTACAATCATTATTTAACAAAAAGAGAAATAGACATACATATTTCTAATTCTTATTTAGAATAGTTCTGTCACACACACACATGCACGCGCCTGCTTCCTTTTGATACATTTCTATGTCAAAATACTTTCTAATATTGGATAAGGTTGTACGTTACACAAACTATTGCCCAGGGGCCAACAGTGGCCCTTAGACTTACTGATGAATTGCCAAAACACCATGAACAGTATTTTTACTGCACATTTGATAATCCTCTATTAAACTCAGTTTCAGACTTATTGATTTAACCAACAGAAGGTTAAAGAATCAAACAATGAAATAATCATAAGCTGAAACAATATTCACAGGTATTTTGCAAATGTCCCTGACCCTTCTTCTCAGCAAGGAAAAACTACACAAAACCCTACGTGGTAAAAGTAGAGACCTGGAGGAGAACCACAGTGAAGGAGAGATCTCACTCCCACAGACGGACAGGCTGCTGATGGTCCAGGACTGACACATCCATTTCCAGATAGAGACTGTGGAGCCAGAACTACTTTGAAAGAGAGGATCATGTAGTGTAGGGAGAGTTCCTCCAGGCAGTTGAGGAGCGTCCTGGTCTCCAGGTCAGGGCCATGAGATGGGGCCTCAGAGGTGCAGTCACCCCTGGAGCATCAGCAGCGTGTGAAACAGCAACACTCCCCGAGGGGAAGAAGGATGTCAATGAATTAACAGGCTACTCAGTATCCTGCTAAATGCAATCGTCCACGTTGATCCCCAGACTGTGCCTTCCACTTCACATTATCTTTCAATATTTGAAAAATAAAATATAATAATAATATTGGAAAAAAAGAAGAAAAGGTTTGGCAAGCCCTTGTGTAGTTATTTAACTGTCCCACTAGATAGAGCCTGTTCTATTTATTGTATATGTTTTGGGTCAAAAAGCTTAATCATGAATCATCACGATGTAACAATATGACACACCACCTTCTTCTATTCATCAGCTTTTTATAGAAACAGAGCCTATGACCTGCCTTACAGGGACACTTATATCATGTAGTTACACAAATGATACAATTGTAGTTTAATCTATTATCCTGCTAAGCCCCAGCACTGCAGGAATGAAAAACCAACAATTGTCCACCAGAGGGCAGCATTTCACCAGACTTCAAAACAATCCCTTGAAACACCTTATTTATTAAATGTGTTTTACTGAATGAGAGTGGCCAAAAACATATTAACAACATGATATCTCCATCCAGCCTATATTAATGTAGCCCATAGTCATAATCATCATAATAAATAGTTTGCCACTTTCATGTAGAGCCTCCATTTGATAAAGTTAAAATGAATAAACTTTACAATTGGCATAAACGCAATTTTCTTTAATTTGAATAATGCCTTCATATCAAATTATTGCTTTGTGAATGGGAAAAGCTTCAACTTCTGCTGACAGAAATGCCTAAAACAGTCATCCAACCCTATTGTTATAATATGCCTGAAAGTGGCCCCTGACTGGTAGTATCAGCCCCTGAGCCCAGTAGTATGTGGTGTGTACCTGACATCATTATTCATGGCGGCTCTTCCCGGGGGCCCTGGTCGTGAATACCGAGCGCGCTCCCACAAACGCACCGCTCCAGCGCAGTCCGGGGTGCATTCAAGTCCAGGAGCCAGGCACCATTTCCTGGAAGAAAAGCGCCTTCCCGGGCCCCAACTTTGAATCCCACTGCTTCCCTTTGCCCGATAGAAAGGTCCCGTAACTGACAAGCCTTTCAAACACGCCAAAACCGCGCCGCTGCGGAAGATTGTGGGCTCCACTTACTCCTTTCTCTGCAAAAAAGGAGGAGAGTCTGCGTCTGGGCATTGGTGGAACTCAGGAGAAACAAATTGCACGCTCAGATTACTGTTGTTAAGTGTGTTTTGAAGTAATTAGGCCATAAATCTGCGTGAGTTTCTGTGATAATGCCCTAAACAAAAGGGATGGAATGTATGAAAAGTCTTGGCAGTTAATTAGTGCTTTTTGTGGGTTAAAGGCAAAGGTAAAATTATACATAACACGCACATGAATTGCATTGATTTATATTATTTATAGTAATATATTATATTTTTTAGTGGTGGATGAAGTACTCAGAAAGTTGTTACTAATTTTGCAAAAAAATACATAATCTTTAATAAAATTCCTGAAGAACCCGTTTGAAAATGTACTTTCAGAGTTAGAAGTACAATGCTTTCCCCACAGATTTTTGACACGTATTCAGAGTCAAATGTAGTGATCTTGATAAAGAATTCTGCTGAATTTCAGTCAGCAGAGGCGAACGACCAAATAACTTCATTTTATTGTTTTAGGATTGTTTAAAAATTGTATTATTATTATTATTATTATTATTATCATTATTATTATTATTATTATTTGGGCTTGAAAAAAAAAAACTCATCTTGTCATCATGAAGGTGCTCAAAAACACAAGGAAAATAGTTTGACAATGTAGTGGAGTAGAAAGTACATATACCTACTCTCAAATGTAGCAAGAGTAAAAAATATCCAATGCCAAATGTACTAAAGTAACTTACAGCTGCTTATAGTACTTTTACTTTTGCACCTCGTCACTTTCCACCATTGCCATTGTTGGGATCAAGTTGGAGTGGCTTGTTTGGTTTTCTCAACATTTCTTCAAACAGGGGGATATTTAACTTATTTTATTTTGTATTCTTATAATGTTTGTTTTTTCTTTCTTATGACCTGTGCTCAAGATGGCGGCTCACGTCTGGACCTTTACCACAAACTGCTTGTTCAAAAGACTCAACACCATCACCACCACCGCAGCGCTGCAACACGTAACTTTCCTTTTCCTCTCACGTGCAGTACCAGTCTACAGACACCAGAGGGCGTCAGTGCTGCAGTAAAAGCACAGAAGAGGCGCTGAGGTGAGTCACAACATCTGCAGAAAAAACACACAACACGAGTGACAAGCACGCGATGTCAGATTGGCTGTGATGATGTGATGATTGACAGTCATGGTCCCAAACTCAGGTCCATCAATGCGGTGACCCACATCGGACAGCTCTGATGTCACATCTCCTGTCCTTCTCTCTCTATTGTTCTCATCCGTCGCTTTTCCCTCGTCTCTCTTCTCTGTCTGCACCTCTTACCACCACCACTCCTCCCCAGACTCTCTTTCCTCTCTCTCTCTCTCCCTCATCTTATCTCCCCCTCCTTCTCTCCCCGACCTGCTTATCTTTCCTTTCTCTCCATCTCCCTCTTCCTTCATTCTTCCCCTCATCTCTCTATCTCCCCAAGTCTCTCCCTAATCTCAATCTCTTCTTCCGCTCTATATCCCCCTCACTCTCCCTTCTTACCTTCCCCCCCTCTCTCACCCGCCTCTCACTACATGGATTCTCTCTTTCCCTCCTCTCAATCTCTCCCTCTTCTCTCTATTCTCCCATCTCGCCCCTCTCACCTGTCCCCCTTTCCTTCTACTCTTACTATATTGATTCTCTCTCACTCTCTCTCTCACACACACATACACACACACACACACGCACACAGGTTTTGCAGGTGTCAGATGGAGGTAAATTGATTCAAAGTCGTGGGTGTCGTCTCATCTCTGTCCTGATCACATTGTCCCTGAGGTAATAAAAGCAGATAGAAGAAACATGTTTGTGTTTGTGTATTTTACTTGTTGTTTAAGAAGACCATAGGAATGACTCAGGAATAGTAAGTAGCTTCACAAAAGTAAATCCTCCATCACTATAAACATCCACCTGTAATTGTTTGTCATTGTCGAGAAGCCTCCAGTTTGTGTGTCCAATTTAATAAACCTTCAGCGAAGATATGAAGTAAACATATTCAAAGTTTGGTTTCAATCATAATAATAGTTGTTAGATTATGATTTATAAACATTAAATATTGTCCAATCATAAAGTGAGAGTGCATATGTTTCAGCCTGTAAGACAGCACCTTTAAAGACGCACTATGTGACTTTTTGTCTGTAGGGTGGAGTGTTCTGCTGTCTACTCTACAGTGCAGTTATATTATATATATATATATATATATATATATATATATATATATATATATATATATATATAATGTGTTAATGGCTGAGTCCCCACATATTTAATTTACTTAATTTAATCATTTTTTGAGCACAAGATCACCCTTTGCCTTGTCTCTGAACACCCTGATGTGTGAAGTTCAGGGTTTTTGGACCGAACTGCTCATTTATTATATAAAGTTGTATTTTTATAGAACCTAAGCTTTGTGTACGTAACATTTTTGTACTTAAGCCTCATGAATGAGATGCCTGGCTTGTCACTCTGTTTGGTGGCCTGTTTGTCTCTACAGAGGTAGATCAGTTTAATGTCATACTGTGGAACATTCAGGAGACAAGCCGATGGCGAAACCTCCACCAGAAAAGTGCATAGCTTTGTTTGCAACCAAATCCTAAATGATCTTGTTTCAGTCATGAAATGACAAGAGCAAATAGGAAACGGGTGAATGGTTCAGAGCAGTGTGAAGGTGCATATTAGCCGTGCTCTGGTCCCCTCTGCTGTCTGCTGTGGCATAAATACAGAGTTGACTTGTTTGAATGGTGCACTGAGGTAGTGCCAGTCTCTTTGGGTGGCCACACTTCTCATGCGGGACACTTCCTCCTCTCTCCCACTGACGGGTGACCCCGGAGTAAAGGCACGGGGGCAGGGGCATTCACAGCGAAGGGAGTTCCTAATGCCACTGCTACATCCCGCCTGGATACCACCAACATACACCCAAAAACCTTCACAGATATTTGTAAATAGTGGTTTGAAAATCAGCATGGGTGGTTATGACGTCCCATCGTTCATCATTTGAGGGTGACAGGTGTAATGCAGTGAGTGTGAATGGGGCATGCTTTTGTGGTGATGACGGAGTGACTTCTGCTCCAAACAAAGACCCAGAGTTTGTATTCACTGATGTCGTCCCGGGCTGCAATAATAAGTCGCTCCAAGTCACGGCTTTTTACCAACTTCCCACCAATAACAGACAACAAGGAAGTACAGGGCTGTATTTGACTTTGGCCCTCAAATGAATGAGTGTTGAATCTGAGGAATTTTAAATAAACTGTGTTTTAGATAATTTAATGACTTCCAGGAATTAAATAAAATGTTCCTCTAAACTAAACTTCAGCGCAACCCTCTGGTTAGCCTCTGCCCTGCTCTTAAGGTTGAGATACACTTTATTATTATTTCCTCTGCATTTGAGCCGTCCTTCAGTGCTGCTGGGACAACCTGCAGGAGCCACATCTCCAAGGACCTGAGTGGATTTGACCTATTGTGAAAGATGTATTATCTTATCTTATTTATCTTAATTACTGTTAAAATATACAGCAAAATGTACATTGCAGATTCTGTTGTATTACCTTTACAGGCTTGAATTTATTTTGATATATTTTTTACTTTACTTAACTTTAGTTTGGGAAGACTTCAAATAAGCTACTTCTATTTGATGCAATTATTACCCAAATAAATCCAGAGGCAAATTACAAATAAACTATTTAGTTAATTGAATTTTGTACAAAGGTTTTTGTTTTTTTCCAAGCATGCTTTTTACTGTTAATTGAAGTCCCAGTATACAGACTAAATTATTAACATGTTCTTTGTTTGACCCTTTTTTCAAAATCGCTGAAAAACAGTAGCCAACAAGTTTGGTAGCAGTACTTGCACTTGCAATTTTTAGCCATGCAGCAGTACTTTTACTTCAGTACAAATGTGCATTACTTTCCAGAAGTACAAATACAAACAAACTCCCACTAAAACCACCTCGCCACAGTGTTCAGCGCCATCTAGTGGACCCTCGATGCAACTACAGCGCGCACAACAGGCTGCTCTTTTACAGATTACGTGCTTTAATCTGTTCATCATCTTGTAAAGGTGCTTTCAGCCACACTGAATGAGGGAATTAGTCAGGTTTTGGTTTGTTTCCTGGCACTTTTACGCGCCAAAGGAGGCTTTACGCGTGCGTTCCTTTAACAGGCTGCATTTCTTGTTATAATAGCCCAACAAGGCAAAGCCAAGAATATAAAAAATGTTCAATCCAGAAAAGTTGTACTCTTCTAACTCTGTGCGTCCCTTGGTGTCCGTGCGCGGTGCAGTCAGTGCGCATTGGTCAGCACATGGCGCGTGTCCAACTCCAGGCGCTTGAGAGGTGCGCGCTCGCGGAGTTGGAGCGCAGTCGTGTTCTCCATCGGCTCACACAGGACCTCATCCCTCCGGCGCGACAGGATCCTCCATTTGAAGAAACTACAAAAGCAGACAAAACGTCAACACCATCACGCACAGAGGTTTTCGTTGGTCGTGTGTTGGACCCTCGTCTCGTTGGACCTCCCGCTGAGGCTGAACTGTCCCGTGAGCTGGAAAAACATTGTTGGTGGGAGTCAAAGGATCTGTCTCTGGGACGAGGACACTGGTGAGTACAGAGCAGGACTAGAAGAGTAGACTGAAGCTCTGTTCAAGTACCAATTCTACTTCCCACTTTTATCAATGTTTTTTATAAGTAATTTTGACTTAACATTGTATTCATCTTAGTTTTCATGCAGGTTTTGAAAAAAAAAAGGATCAATCTTATTGGTTTGATTGTTTGACAAGGACTGCAGCTCACTGGATTCTGTAATTAGTTTGAGATGGGTTACTTCTTGTCTCACTTACACACTCAATGAATGTTTACAATAGTTACTGTTATATCATATAGTTTTATGAATACGATCCACAATCAAGACACTTTCTACATTTTGTTGGGCAATTTTTCAACTCTTTTCTTTCTTGTACTCACATTAATACATCATCTTATATTCCTTAGCGCCCATGTGCATACACGAGCGGCAGTAGGTCACACCATTACTCACAAAGTCAGCAGGTCTACAGGTATCTCATTCTGATGTAGCCTTGGACAAAACGCATCTCACTTAATGCACTCTGTACATCACAGCCACATCTCTGTCAGTCAGTCTCGGGGCAGCCGTGAAAAATAAAAGACCACATCTCTGGGTCAGTCCCTTATTGCATGTGTGTGTTTTCGTGCCTCTTTAGCATGAGTGGAAGTCATGACGGCTGAGAAGAGTGGTCCAGTGATAAACGGTAAACCTGAGGACTCTAAAGACGAGGACAGTTCTTGCGCCAGCTCTCGGCATGGGGACTACAACGAGAGAGGCCATTGGAACAACAAGATCGAGTTCATCCTGTCTGTGGCCGGAGAGATCATCGGTCTGGGCAACGTGTGGAGGTTCCCCTACCTCTGCTACAAGAATGGAGGAGGTAAGAAGTTAAGTAAAGAGAAAACCTTAACTGAAGAAGACAATCCGTTTCAATTATTTTGAAACAAGAGCGAGGATTGTGGTTAGTTTGTCATGTAATCAAAGCAGTTGTGATGACGATGCAAAAACATGGATTCAATCAATTGTCTTTACTTTACTTCAGCATTTCAAAGATACTAACACCAGCAACAAGGGGTCAGTTTTAGATGCTGCTGTACGATAAAAATGTGTACTTATGTGACTTTCCACTTTATGTTTGTGATCTATAAAAAGACAGCATTGCATAGAAATGAGCCGTCTGGTCCAAAAACTCTGGACTTTGTTTGTTCAGTCGAGAGAGTTTGTGTTTTGTTTATTACGTTCACTTTTTGTAAGAATTTGATGTAAAGTTTTATAAATGAGAGCCGGTGTCAGGAGTGTCTGGAAGTACTTGAGTTTATTTCCTCTGTAAGCCTTTAGTTTTTGAGTTGTTTAGTCAATCAACATCTTGATCAGTCGATTCATTATTTGATTGAGATTACAGTAGAAAGGACAAGGCTTGGAGTTGGGTTTTTATGTTGAGTTTTGGGGGTAAATCGTAAGTTTAATCTAGTTTTTTATTATGAAGACACTGTTTAATAGTACTTCTCATTTTGCTTATTTTTATTGTGTCTTGTACATGCAGTGCAGAATGGGTCGAGGTGTTTGGTTGGATCAGAATTTTGAGAGATGGTTCCATGTCCCCTTTAGTCTAATCGATGCACAACGCATGTAACCTAGCATAAATCAACCAAGAATTGTTTTAGTTGAACGACCTAGTCTCTTTTTACAAGCATTTTCCATGACTTACAGCTGTGTGTCCACAGTGTATGCAAATGCATACAAACTGTTAAACAGTTATTACGGTGCTCATCTCAACATTGTTTCTTTGTTTTGTTTGGTTAAATCTGTTGACTCTCTGAATTCTGTATAGCTCAGCCCTGGTTCTGTTGGTTACTTCATCCATGGCTGCTTTTGACACCCCAGGATCCCATGATCATGGGATCCTCTTACAGAGATCGTAGATCATGGGATCCTCTTACAGAGACTAGAGGACTGGGTGGGCATCACTGGCACTGCCCTAAACTGGTTAAGGTCCTATCTGGAAGACAGGAAGTACTTTGTTGAAATTGGTAACTGTGTCTCAGACCACATGACCTTGACCTGTGGGGTGCCCCAAGGGTCAGTCCTGGGACCCCTTCTGTTCAACCTCTACATGCTGCCGTTAGGTCAGCTGATACGCAGTGAAAATGTGTCCTATCACTATTATGCAGACGAGTCAGATCTATGTTTCACTGTCGGCAGGTGACTATGGACCAGTAGATTCACTCTGTCACTGCATCCAACAGATCAGTTTGTGGATGCAAAACAACTTTCTCCAGCTGAACTCAGACAAGACTGAAATCATCGTTTTTGGCCAGAGAAACAAAGAGAAAGTGTTAGCGGTCACCTCCAGAGTCTCGCTCTAAAACCTACAAACCAAATTAGAAATCTGAGGGTAATAATGGACTCATAGAATAATAGATGGATAATGGAATAATATACTTGAGTCCAGCAGCTTTTTACCATCTAAAAAACATTGCAAAAATCAAAACTAAAGTGTCTAAACCCGATTTGTAGAGACTTATCCATGCGTTTGTCTCCAGTAGATTAGACTACTGTAACGGCCTGCTCACTGGTCTCTCCAAACGAGCTGTAAAACAGCTGCAGTACATCCAGAACGCTGCTGCTCGGGTCCTGACTAGAACCAGGAAGTATGAGCACATTAGTCCTGTTCTCAGGTCTCTGCACTGGCTCCTGTGGCTCAGAGAATAGACTTTAAAGCAGCTCTGCTTGTGTACAAGTCTCTCCATGGCCTAGCACCAAAGTACATCTTGGATATGTTAGTGCCATATGAACCATCTCAGACTCTGAGGACCTCAGCGACCGGCCTCCTGCTGGTGCCAGAGTCAGGACTAAACATGGACCGGCCTCCTGCTGGTGCCAGAGTCAGGACTAAACATGGACCGGCCTCCTGCTGGTGCCAGAGTCAGGACTAAACATGGACCGACCTCATGCTGGTGCCAGAGTCAGGACTAAACATGGACTGGCCTCCTGCTGGTGCCAGAGTCAGGACTAAACATGGACCGACCTCATGCTGGTGCCAGAGTCAGGACTAAACATGGACTGGCCTCCTGCTGGTGCCAGAGTCAGAACTAAACATGGACCAGCCTCCTGCTGGTGCCAGAGTCAGGACTAAACATGGACCGGCCTCCTGCTGGTGCCAGAGTCAGGATTAAACATGGACCGGCCTCCTGCTGGTGCCAGAGTCAGGACTAAACATGGACCGACCGCATGCTGGTGCCAGAGTCAGGACTAAACATGGACCGGCCTCCTGCTGGTGCCAGAGTCAGGACTAAACATGGACCGACCTCCTGCTGGTGCCAGAGTCAGGATTAAACATGGACCGACCTCATGCTGGTGCCAGAGTCAGGACTAAACATGGACCGGCCTCCTGCTGGTGCCAGAGTCAGGACTAAACATGGACCGGTCTCCTGCTGGTGCCAGAGTCAGGACTAAACATGGACCGGCCTCCTGCTGGTGCCAGAGTCAGGACTAAACATGGACCGGTCTCCTGCTGGTGCCAGAGTCAGGACTAAACATGGACCGGCCTCCTGCTGGTGCCAGAGTCAGGACTAAACATGGACCGACCTCCTGCTGGTGCCAGAGTCAGGACTAAACATGGACCGACCTCATGCTGGTGCCAGAGTCAGGACTAAACATGGACCGGCCTCCTGCTGGTGCCAGAGTCAGGACTAAACATGGACCGACCTCCTGCTGGTGCCAGAGTCAGGACTAAACATGGACCGACCTCCTGCTGGTGCCAGAGTCAGGACTAAACATGGACCGACCTCATGCTGGTGCCAGAGTCAGGACTAAACATGGACCGGCCTCCTGCTGGTGCCAGAGTCAGGACTAAACATGGACCGGCCTCATGCTGGTGCCAGAGTCAGGACTAAACATGGACCGGCCTCCTGCTGGTGCCAGAGTCAGGACTAAACATGGACCGGCCTCCTGCTGGTGCCAGAGTCAGGACTAAACATGGACCGGCCTCATGCTGGTGCCAGAGTCAGGACTAAACATGGACCGGCCTCCTGCTGGTGCCAGAGTCAGGACTAAACATGGACCGGCCTCCTGCTGGTGCCAGAGTCAGGACTAAACATGGACCGGCCTCCTGCTGGTGCCAGAGTCAGGACTAAACATGGACCGGCCTCATGCTGGTGCCAGAGTCAGGACTAAACATGGACCGGCCTCCTGCTGGTGCCAGAGTCAGGACTAAACATGGAACAGTCTTCCTGAAGATGTGAGACAGGCTTCTACTCTGACAATGTTCAAATCTAAGCTAAAAACAGTTTTGTTTAGCTGTACATTTGGCTGAAATGACCTCATTTGCACTCTTCTCTTTTATGTCTTGAACTGTTCTGTGATTTCTGTATTTTAATCCGCATTTTCTCCGGTTGGTTTGAATTTCCTTTAGTACAAATTGGGGTCCACAAATGAAGTTGCCTTGCCTTTGTTACTATTTTGCTTCAACATACTAGTTCATTTGTATAGAAAACAAGTGATTCTGGCTGTACATGCTGTCGTGATGGAAACAGTTTGATTAAAAAAAAGCATATTTGCCAATTTGCTGTATTATTTTTTTGCTTTGTGCATTTTTGTGGAGAAGAACCTCATAGGCCCAGGTCTGATCTTCCTTTGAGCCCATCCAGAAAAGAGGAATACTTTCTTAGAACCAATCAGAAGTAGAGTACAGACTGTTGTTTGTATAGATATCCTTTTTTATGATTGTATAATGCAGATCCTTCCTATTTGAAGTAAGTCAATGAGGCCGGTGTCTCTGTAAGGTGCAATTACAGCTCACCGTGGGGTCCGCACTAAAGGTCAGGCGTTATCCCTGACCTATTTAGGAAAATTACCCAGAACCGTGTGGCCTTTTCAAACAGGCACAGTCGCCTTTTCAAACAGGCACAGTCGCCTTTTCAAACAGGCACAGTCGCCTTTTCAAACAGGCACAGTCGCCTTTTCAAACAGGCACAGTCGACTCATCCTGACCACGATCCTGCCTCAAGATTTGAAGGTTCCCCAGACACTTTAGGTGTTATACGCACACGTGTTATTAGTGCTTTGTCCAGTTCAGTTTTAGTGGATTACATGCATTTTCATATCAAGGAATGCAAATGAGCGAAAATATTTATTATATGATAGGAAAAAAATGCAGAAGAATCCAAGATGTTGAGGTCAGAATGAATAATACAGAACTTTGAAGGTTTAGACTCAGGATCAAATTAGGCAAGGCAAGTTTATTTGTAGAGCACAATTCATACACAAGGCAATTCAACGTGCTTCAAACGACAAACGAAAATGCATTAAAGTTTTGAATATTGTCAGAGTAGAGGCCAATCTCACATCTTCAGGGAAATTGTTCTAGATTTTAGCTGCATAAAACTGAAATGTTGAAACCAGGATCAAACCAGTATCAAACCAGGATCAAACCAGGATCAAACTAGGGTCAAACCAGGGTCAAACTTGGATCAAACCAGGATCAAACCAGCATCAAACCAGTATCAAACCAGGATCAAACCAGGATCAAACCAGGATCAAACCAGGATCAAACCAGGATCAAACCAGCATCAAACCAGTATCAAACCAGGATCAAACCAGGATCAAACCAGCATCAAACCAGCATCAAACCAGGATCAAACCAGGATCAAACCAGCATCAAACCAGGATCAAACCAGGATCAAACCAGCATCAAACCAGTATCAAACCAGCATCAAACCAGGATCAAACCAGGATCAAACCAGGATCAAACCAGCATCAAACCAGGATCAAACCAGGATCAAACCAGGATCAAACCAGCATCAAACCAGGATCAAACCAGGATCAAAACAGCATCAAACCAGGATCAAACCAGCATCAAACCAGGATCAAACCAGGATCAAACTAGGGTCAAACCAGGGTCAAACTTGGATCAAACCAGGATCAAACCAGCATCAAACCAGTATCAAACCAGGATCAAACCAGGATCAAACCAGGATCAAACCAGGATCAAACCAGGATCAAACCAGCATCAAACCAGTATCAAACCAGGATCAAACCAGGATCAAACCAGCATCAAACCAGCATCAAACCAGGATCAAACCAGGATCAAACCAGCATCAAACCAGGATCAAACCAGGATCAAACCAGCATCAAACCAGTATCAAACCAGCATCAAACCAGGATCAAACCAGGATCAAACCAGGATCAAACCAGCATCAAACCAGGATCAAACCAGGATCAAACCAGGATCAAACCAGCATCAAACCAGGATCAAACCAGGATCAAACCAGCATCAAACCAGGATCAAACCAGCATCAAACCAGGATCAAACCAGGATCAAACCAGCATCAAACCAGTATCAAACCAGCATCAAACCAGGATCAAACCAGGATCAAACCAGCATCAAACCAGGATCAAACCAGGATCAAACCAGGATCAAACCAGCATCAAACCAGGATCAAACCAGGATCAAACCAGCATCAAACCAGGATCAAACCAGGATCAAACCAGCATCAAACCAGGCTCAAACCAGGATCAAACCAGGATCAAACCAGGATCAAACCAGGATCAAACCAGCATCAAACCAGGATCAAACCAGGATCAAACCAGCATCAAACCAGGATCAAACCAGGATCAAACCAGGATCAAACCAGCATCAAACCAGGATCAAACCAGCATCAAACCAGGATCAAACCAGGATCAAACCAGCATCAAACCAGTATCAAACCAGCATCAAACCAGGATCAAACCAGGATCAAACCAGGATCAAACCAGCATCAAACCAGGATCAAACCAGGATCAAACCAGGATCAAACCAGCATCAAACCAGGATCAAACCAGGATCAAACCAGCATCAAACCAGGATCAAACCAGCATCAAACCAGGATCAAACCAGGATCAAACCAGCATCAAACCAGTATCAAACCAGCATCAAACCAGGATCAAACCAGGATCAAACCAGCATCAAACCAGGATCAAACCAGGATCAAACCAGGATCAAACCAGCATCAAACCAGGATCAAACCAGGATCAAACCAGCATCAAACCAGGATCAAACCAGGATCAAACCAGCATCAAACCAGGCTCAAACCAGGATCAAACCAGGATCAAACCAGGATCAAACCAGGATCAAACCAGCATCAAACCAGGATCAAACCAGGATCAAACCAGCATCAAACCAGGATCAAACCAGCATCAAACCAGGATCAAACCAGGATCAAACCAGGCTCAAACCAGCATCAAACCAGCATCAAACCAGAATCAAACCAGAATCAAACCAGCATCAAACCAGCATCAAACCAGCATCAAACCAGGATCAAACCAGGATCAAACCAGCATCAAACCAGGATCAAACCAGGATCAAACTCAATCCGAGATCAAACCAGGACAAGTGTGAACTTACCAAGACACTTTGAGAATTAGAGAATTAAACGTCCACTTGAAACTGTACAAATGCCAGTACTATACTATATTATTTTTCGTGTGTACCTAACTCTTTGTGTCTGTGCCAGGTGCGTTCTTTGTTCCGTACGTGATCTTCTTCATCTGCTGTGGTATCCCTGTGTTCTTCCTGGAGACTGCTTTGGGACAGTTCACCAGCGAGGGAGGCATCACCTGCTGGATGAAAATCTGCCCTCTGTTTGAAGGTGAGAACTAGAGTCAGAACATTATCACAAACAGAGAAAAGAAGAAGAAGATAACTATTTTCAACCAATTGTATTTGTTTCAGGTATTGGCTATGCGACGCAGGTGATCGAGGCGTATCTAAACGTGTATTACATTGTGATTCTGGCGTGGGCCATTTTCTACCTCTTCCAGTGTTTCACCACCGAGCTGCCCTGGGCCGGCTGTGGTCACTACTGGAACACAGGTTTGTAGAAATGATCTGACACTAGTATAGGCCATATTATGCCGCTGCTGAATATTGTCTTCTAACTGCACTTCATTTTCTCTCAGGTATTTTTGTAGGTATATTCTTTAGCCATATTGCCCTGCCCTATCTGAAAACGAGTTAGAATACTCTGTTGCAATGTTTGCTTCGTCGTCAGTCGAGTGTTAACAATGTTGATCTGTTAACGTTCAAACCGTCTTTGCAAATGGTGGCAGTTAAAGCTGCACCTGGCAACAAGTCCGAATATTTGACTTACACTTATTATTATTATTATACTCCAGTTTTGGTAGTGCCAGTGTTAGCCTACCTTAAAGCTTAATCAATATGAAACATTACAAAACAGGACAAAATATATCAAGAATAATATCAATGTTGTTCTTTTCCTCAGAATACTGTGTCGATTATTACGGAGAAAACGCCACCAATATCACCAACCCCAACGTCAGCTCACCTGTCATCGAGTTCTGGGAGTGAGTCACTTTTTCTACTGTTGTGCCTGATTTGAAACATTTCATCATGATACAGAGCTGAGTGATACCGAAACATACCCAGAAGAAAGTGTGTGCAGTGTTGCAAAGTGTTACTGAGAAGAGTTTGTATTGCTTAACTTCAGGTCACTTGTGTCGATGTCTGGTTTTGCGGATGGATTATTAGTAAAGCAGATGATGGATACAGTATATTCATGTGCAATTGTCAAAGTCTTATCTCTCTTTTTGAATACTGCCCTGTGCTCTGGTGTCGCTGGAATAGATATAATAATATTTGTCATGCTCAAAGTATTGGTTTGTGTGCACTCATAGTTTCTTAGTGCGTGTGAAATGTTGTTATGTTAAAAGTGTGGGCAGCCTCAGAGTCTTGCCCTGACATCTTCATTATGGACACTCAGCTCTTTCAGAGGAGAGTGTACGGGCCGGGAGGACAGCTGTCGCCCAGTGAGGAGCACGAGCACTTCCTCTTGAGTCACAACACTGGCTCATGTGCCATCTATGGCCTCACTACCTCCAGAGAGATTCGAGTTCACCATAGACACCAACACCGCTTTATTTAGGTTCTTGGCCCATAGTTTTAGTACAGCTTTGCCAAATCATGTTTTGGCAGTGAACAGTACGGTAAAACATGCACTGCTGATTTGGCAATGACACTGTAATGTGATTTATCTAATCCCACGTATAAGAATATGCTGTGTGCTATTTACTGTGGATTAAATGTGCTTAACAAAGCTAAATATGTCTTATCTTTGCTCATAATTTCCCTATTATCATCCCTATTTGTGGATGAACTTAAACTAGATAATGATTGGCTCTCTGGGTGCACATAAAGCTGATACATTGAGTTGGACATTGGATAAAGTTGAATGAGTCAAAATAACCTGTGCCGCCAAACACAAAAACTGTGTCTTGTGGCCCCTGTCCAGTGTGTGCCCCGCCTAAGGCCCAAAGTCACTGGGACAGGCTCCAGTCACCCATGACCCCGAACGGGAACAAGCAGTAAAAAAATGAATGAATGAATGATGAGTGTATGTAATTGTAATAAAACCTTAATGTAAGAATAGAGGGGCCGCACCAAGAACATTTTGCTGTGATCCATGTCCCTGAGCTTGGTGTGAGAGCGGCGCTGGCAGTAGATCTTGAGCTTTGTGGTTTGATCTGAAGGAAAACACTTTCTACTATTGTTTCACCGGCGCCACACAGCGATACCTCAAAGTAATATCAAAGCAGAGGAGGAAATCCGTTTTTTTGCAACATGCACCTGTGAGAAATTGGTTAAGGTCCTGTGAGAAAATGTTTTTTCAATTTAAACAAATTCAGACATTTTTTAAAACAGAATTTCAGTATATACAACTATTAAACATTATCTAACAAAACTTTTGTCTGTTTAGTCCCAGCGTTTATAGTGCAGCTATTTAGTTTACCACCATCAGCATCAGGTGTAGGGAGACACAATATTGTTTATTCAATGTTCCGAATGGAAGGGCACAAATCTGTAATGCAAGACTAAGTCTAAGTCTAAGTGTATTGTACGTGTTGTCCCCCCCTGTCTGTAAATACCCCCCCTTTTTTATATATGTTCAGCGTCTTTGGGTCACTGAAAAGCGCTATATAAATAAAAGTTATTATTATTATTATTATTATTAAGTCTAAGTCTAAGTCTAAGTCTAAGTCTAAGTCTAAGTCTAAGTCTAAGTCTAAGTCTAAGTCTAAGTCTAAGTCTAAGTCTAAGTCTAAGTCTAAGTCTAAGTCTAAGTCTAAGTCTAAGTCTAAGTCTAACTCTAACTCTAACTCTAACTCTAACTCTAGCTCTGTGTATTGTGCTGTAGGCGGCGAGTGTTGAAGATCTCAGATGGCATCGAGCACATGGGCGGTGTGCGCTGGGAGCTGGCCGCGTGTCTGGCTCTGGCCTGGTTCATCTGTTACTTCTGTATCTGGAAAGGCCCCAAGTCGACTGGCAAGGTACGGCCCATGGGTTTGTCTGATGTGTAGCTGTATCATGCACCCCTTTTTAACGCTTTAACACTCCCCACTGGTATACATCAACTGGTTCTCTGTCTTTTAAAGTCCACAATTTGTCCAGATTTGTTATATATATGTTGTTATATATATATATATATATATATATATATATATAGATAGATATCAGTTCAATGCTTCTCTGCACAGATCAGCAACTTTGTTATCTGCTATTAGTTATTTACCATATAAAAGACTTCCTCCTTAGTGAGTCGATAGATGCAGTCCCTTTGTTTTCTACTTACTCAAACATCATGGCAGTTGAGGCCTGGAGGTACAATATTTTCAATATCAATATCTTGATTTCAGTTATATTACAGCAATTAACCAGGAATCCAAACTAAGCTTTTGGTTTGGTTCGACTGGTTTCATTTTCAAAGAGGGATTTCTCCGGCCCATACAGAAATAAATCATACATTCTGTGCCATTTAAAGTCCCTGATGTATTTTTTAAATACACACCATTAAATAACCAATATTTCTATTACTTTGGTCTAAGTTTGGTCACATTCTGAAGCCTTGATTGCCTCAGTGGCCCTTAGTAGTTAAAAATACTGGATAAAACATAACATTTATTCATTTCTGTTTGTTGTTTAGAGAGTACTTTTGTCCTCACTCTCAAACCCATGGCTAGGACCTACAATACACTACACTATCCTAAACCTTTTTCTCTTGTGAGACCATATCAGGTCTGCAGCTACTTTCCCTCCATTACACTTCTAGCTCGGCCCACTGTCAGTTTTGTCTAGCAGCCTCTCAGAGCACCTTCACAAACTCTACAAACTCCACTCTTTTGCAATACACAATGAGCCAGAGAAAGAGAGGGCACAACGAGGAGAGAGGGAGAGACTAAATTAATGGCCCGACATTGTACATGACAGTGACAAAACAACTGATGCCTATATTTCTTTGAAGTGTCTTTGTGAAGGAGTTAAAGTAAAATGGTGGGAGAAAGCTCCTTCGTCTTCGGCTCTGATTTAAGATTGATTCGTGCATTCAGCAAAGCAAAGACGCGCGATCATGAGGCGCATGCAGAGTATCTCCTCTCTCTCTCTCTCTCTCTCCCTCTCGCTCGCTCGCTCGCTCACTCACCCTCTCTCTCTCACCCTCCCTCTCTCGCTCTTGTGTCTTTGAGAATGAAGCCAGAGAAGCCCATTCAGTTGCACTAAGCTGTTTGCTCGGTTGGCCCCTGTTTTGCAGCCTTTCTCACATTGAGGCTCTCTTGGGTGAAATTTACGGCGGGGCTGCGTTTGACCAGTAAATTTGTGCCGGCTTAAATGTTTGCCCGCGGTGAGCTGGAAGTGAGCACACAAGTTCATGGAGGGAATGAATATTGGGCTCTGTATCTTCTCAATGGGGAGCAGGATTTTGGAGATGTAATCATTTGGTGGACAAATTATGGTGGGCTATGACTATTATCACTGGCTCTGGCGATAATTCAGAAATATTTAATGTTAAATCCTGCATAACATTCTGAGCTATATGTATAAATTGCAACTGACAAATGATGAGGGAGACAGTTGATTACAATAAAAGTCTTCAAAACTAAATACTAGAATGGAGAACAACTAAAGTACACAGTGGACAATGTGCACAAAATTAATCTAAGAATAAAACTGTAACCATACAAAGTCACATTAACATTCAGTGCATTATTCATTCACTTGGTGATGGTCAGCAGCTACTGAGGCCCCAGCTGCCCTGGGGCAGACTGACTTAGCCCCTCCAACCACCACCAGTCACTCACACACTACATTCATGGACTTGTGCCACTATAGTGATACACTAAACATTCAATGCTGTATATAATCTCCCACCACTATGCATTGTATAGTGTGTGTAACATGGACTACAATGTGCGTAGTATGTGCTAGGTTTGTGTTGTGAATGAACTGGTGTGTGGGCTTCTGCACATTTTCCCACAGTGCCACCTCTTTCCTCTGGGACGTCCTGTTTAAGACACACTGCTCCACTCTTTTCTCCTCTCACTCCTGTGCTGGCTCTGCTCCGCTCTTTCTGTCCTCAATTGGACTTTGACTCTGTGCCAGTGAGCAAGGGATGTATGTTACCGCCTCTGCCTTCCAAGGGGCTCAGGGCTTTGTTCGGGATGTTTTCTAAGAGTCTTGAGATGTTGTATACAGCTCCACAAACTTCATTGTCCCAAAAAAGAAAGTTGGGGTTGGTCACTGCTGGTAACTGCAGAGACTGACTGCGGCAACAACTTAGTACTTTATACTTTCAGAAGACTGAAGTTAGAGCTACCAGCAGTGGACGACAGTTCTACTTCATCCTTACTGACCTCCAGAGACGGTCGAGCACTGGATGATCATCCTTGTTCACTGGATGATCATCCTTGTTCACTGGATGATCATCCTTGTTCACTGGATGATCATCCTTGTTCACTGGATGATCATCCTTGTTCACTGGATGATCATCCTTGTTCACTGGATGATCATCCTTGTTCACTGGATGATCATCTTTTTTCACTGGATGATCATCCTTGTTCACTGGATGATCATCTTTTTTCACTGGATGATCATCCTTGTTCACTGGATTATCATCTTTGTTCACTGGATGATCATCCTTGTTCACTGGAAGATCATCTTTGTTCACTGGATTATCATCTTTGTTCACTGGATGATCATCTTTGTTCACTGGATGATCATCCTTGTTCACTGGATGATCATCCTTGTTCACTGGAAGATCATCTTTGTTCACTGGATTATCATCTTTGTTCACTGGATGATCATCCTTGTTCACTGGAAGATCATCTTTGTTCACTGGATTATCATCTTTGTTCACTGGATGATCATCTTTGTTCACTGGATGATCATCCTTGTTCACTGGATGATCATATTTGTTCACTGGATGATCATCCTTGTTCACTGGATGATCATCTTTGTTCACAATCATTCAGTGCTTGAAGCACGGCCTCTGGCAGTCATCCAGGATTCATAGATCTGCAGTTGGAGTTGGAACTTGTTTGATACAATGCCAATTAAAAGTGCACTCTTTAACTTTTTTGGTTAATACCCCAAAAATATGTTCTTACTGTGAGCTGGGTCAACTCTTTACAAATCTGACGTTTAAAGAAGTTTAAAGCCATACTTTGCACCACACTAGGCAAAGCCCTTCACCAGAAAAGTTACGCAGTGCACCTTTATTTTAAGGTTAGGATCCTGATATTACCCCAATTTGCTTTATATCAAATACATTGAAACACCTCTTTAATGGAGAGAAGCCTCATCTCTTGTGCTCCTCAACAGCTTGAGTTAATGAGGATGAGCACAGAAATGAAAAATGTTGATGATTTTTAAGTTAAGATATTGAAATATGTCAAGCAACATCATAGATATTGTGGTACCACTGGACCCTTCACTACAAAAGTATGTTAAAATGAGTTAAGTTAAATTATCCACGTCCGATTAAATTATTTTGAATTCAAGTGATGTTCATGTATTGCCCCCTGTCTATGACCTGTAAACAAAACATACACAAACAATCCCTCAGGCTCCAATGACCCCATCTCCAAGTACACTTCATGGTTTTCAGCTTCCACATTTGACCATTGAAAAAATAGCATATTTAGTTATATATTGTTAATAGCTATGGCAATGGTGCTATTTTTTCATCACGCTTTACAAAATTCATTCAACGTGTACAATACATGGAACTTGACTTTGAAAGTATTTGCACTGTACTTTCATTGAAAATTGTAGTGTAGCATCCCGCTGTTTGTCCAGCTGCTCATGTCCAGCGCCACAGCCTCAGATCACATGAGTTGTACAATGCCGTGCGAGGAGAGTGTCTAAATAAACGTGTGTGTGGTGCAGGTGGTGTATGTGACGGCCACGTTCCCTTATGTGATGCTGCTGGTCCTGCTGGTCCGAGGAGTGACGCTGCCCGGAGCCTACGAAGGGATCAAGTTCTACCTCTACCCCGACATCTCCCGCCTGTCCGACCCACAGGTAGCACACGGGACATTGGGACACGGCTAAGACATTTACACTGTGACTCTGGTTATATTATTGGACTGGTCATATAACTGAACCATTGTACTGCAAGTGGGATACTGTACACTTTATACAGAACTGCAGTAATCACACTTAGGTGCATGTGACAGGTTAGACAAAAAGTTTCACTCAAATGTATTCAAAATGATTCTATTTAAGATTTTACCGAACGATTTGCCTATGTTAACCCTATTCATAATGTTACTTCCTGTTTGGACATGGGTAGCAAATATGTTGTGGCAATTCCACAACTGTTACCTTTAGCAACCATGCTGTAAACAATGACCAAAGTCCAAATTGATTACACAATTGTTAAGATTTGATGAATGTTAATACTATATAACCCCTTTATTTTCTTAAATGATTGTTTTTGAACTGTCCGAATATGTCAGTTGCTGGTAATTTGTCTCTGCATTTTAGATGTCACGTCACTCATTGATGACATCACAGATGGATTCTGTTTTAGAACTCTACTCCCTGTAATTTTCAGGGTTAGGGTTAAAAAAAAAGTTTCACACTACTTGACTGTATATTTACCACAGGAGTATCACACCAAACTAAGTCCTGTGAGAACCATATGTACTTTACCTGAAACATGTCAGTATCCAGGGATAACTGAGATTGTGTTGATCATTTTCAGTTGTTCTATTATTAAACCGATGGAGATTTTAAGATGCTACTAAACTTGGCGTTCATTCAAAGTATTGACACATGATTTAGTGACCCAGCAGTTCAGTTATTCCACCACTCTTTGGTTTACTTTAAAAAAAAAAATTGTCTAAAGCATCTCTCTGGACGTTATACGCTGTTGATACACAAACATGGCGGATTTGCTAATAACTGTAGTTTTTTGACATTATGAATTTATTGCAAAGATTCTTACATCACATTTAGAGCAAAATGTTAAAAGTGCTCGATATAACTTTTCTGCTTTTCTGTTTCCACATTACTGCTTTGCCTGGAATGTTCCATCGTACGGCATTTAACATCGCTTGCATATTTTCAATTACAGTTTATATTGTAATTC